>NC_079191.1:170685953-170994168 GCF_029499605.1 Hyla sarda
GTGTGATTGACTTGGAGTTACATTGTGTTGTTCAACCTGTTAAGGACCCAGGACGTACCGGTACGTCCTAATTCCGCTCCCTTTCTATAACGCGGTGCCGCATGCTATTAACCCTTTAGACGCGCGTTCAAAGTTGAACGCCGCGTCTAAAGTGGAAGTAAAACCATGCCGGTTAGATCAGGGAGCTGTTCGGGAACGCTGCGGCGAAAAACGCGGCATCCCAAACAGCTTACATGACAGCCGAAGTATCCCTACCTGCCTCCATGCTGTCCGATCGCCGAATGACTGATCAGTGCCTGAGATCCAGGCATGAGCAGTCAAGCGGCAGAATCATCGATCAGTGGTTTCCTATGAGAAACCACTGATCAATGTAAAAGATCAGTGTGTGCAGTGTTATAGCCCCCTATGGGTGCTATAACATTGCAAAAAGAAAGTGGAACAAAAGTGAATAAAGATCATTTAACCCCTTCCCTAACAAAAATTTCAATCACCCCCCATTTTCCCATTTAAAAAAAACCCAGTGTAAATAAAAATAAGCATATGTGGTATCGCCGCGTGTGGAAATGTCCGAATTATAAAAATATATAGTTAATTAAACCGCACGGTCAATGGCGTACGCGCAAAAAAAATTCCAAAGTCCAAAATAGTGCATTTTTGGTCACTTTTTATATCATGAAAAAATGAATAAAAAGCGATCAATAAGTCCTATCAATACAAAAATGGTACCGCTAAAAATTTCAGATCACGGCGCAAAAAATGGTAACGCGGAAGTTATAGGGGTCGGAAGATGACAATTTTAAACGTATAAATTTTCCTGCATGTAGTTATGATTTTTTCCAGAAGTACGACAAAATCAAACCTATATTAGTAGGGTATCATTTTAATCTTATGGACCTACAGAATAAAGAGAAGGTGTCATTTTTACCGAAAAATGTACTGCGTAGAAATGGAAGCCCCCAAAAGTTACAAAATGAGGGGTTTTTTTTTCCAATTTTGTCTCACAATGATTTTTGTTCCCGTTTGCTGTCGATTTTTGGGTAAAATGACTGACATCATTACAAAGTAGAATTGGTGGCGCAAAAAAATAAGCAATCATATGGATTCTTAGGTGCAAAATTGAAAGAGTTTAGATTTTTTAACGGTAAGGAGGAAAAAACGAAATGCAAAAACGGAAAAACCCCGGGTCCTTAAGGGGTTAAGTGTTCCCTTTATTTTTTTTGAGCAGTGTATATTGGGGATTTGGGGTTTTCATGAGTTGTAAGCAATAATCATCACAATTATGACAAATCACGGCTTAGACTCATTACATGCAAAGAAAGATAGTTCCTCTCATATATTAGTTTCACCTTTAAGTTGCATTACTGAAATAAATTAACTTTGCACGATATTCTAATTTTTCGAGTTTCACCTGTAAGTATTTCATATATCAGGGCACGGTATAAGTAAGGGTGCATTCACATCACGTCACATCACGCCCCCCTCCCGTAGGCTTGCATTGAGGGGCGGAGCGTGATGTCACACGGGGCGGGGGCATGACGTCACACGCCGCCGGCCCTGCGGTCGACCGTAATCAGACACGGAGCGAACACGCTCCGGGGACTGTATACAAACGGGGTGCTGCGTGCATGATCGCGGGCGCCCCAGCTGCGGGACTCCCGTGATCAGGCATCTTATCCCTTATCCTTGGGATAGGGGATAAGATGTGTAAGCACCGGAGTACCCCTTTAATTTATATATAGAGGCACAGTATATAATAGAAGAGAAGACTTGGTACACCACTTGAAGTTGAATAAGTGCAGATTTTTATGAGTAATCCTATTACATATAAAGAATGTTGTAACATTTCGGTCCACACTGGACCTTCATCAGACCAGATTGCTGCGAAGTAAGGGTATGTTCACAAATACAGGATCCTGCGCAGATTTGATGTGCAGGATTTGTAACTGCAGATTAGAAGCTGTGCTCAGTCATTTAGTTTACATTGAAATCTGCAGCAGAAAATCCTGTGCATCAAATCCTGTGCATCAAATCTGCGTACGTGTGAACGTACCCTCAAGGAGAAACGGTAACACGCTGTGAGTGGAAGAGCGACCTAGATCGTTCTTCCACTTGCCTGCCTGCACGGCATGTGAACGTTCTTCCTTAAAGGGGTACTCCGCCCCTAGACATCTTATCCCCTATCCAAAGGATAGGGGATAAGATGTCAGAGCACCGCGGTCCCGCTGCTGGGGACCCCCGAGATCTCGGCTGCGGCACCCGCTGTCATTACTGCACAGAGCAGACTCGCTCCGTGTGTAATGACGGGCAATACAGGGGCTGGAGCATCATTACGTAACGGGCCACCCCTCAATACAAGTCTATGGGAGGGGCGGTCCGTTACGCCACGAGAGGGCAGAGCCGTGACGTAACGATGCTCCGGCCCCTGTATCGTTGGTCATTATGAACGGAGCAAGTCGGCTCTGTGCAGTAATGACAGTGGGTGCCGCAGCCGAGATCCCGGGGGTCCCCAGCAGCGGGACCCCGGCGATCTGACATCTTATCCCCTATCCTTTGGATAGGGGATAAGATGTCTAGGGGCGGAATAACCCTTTAACTCTTCCTTCACAGCAATCTGGTCTGATGAAGGTTCAGTGTGGACCGAAACGTTACAACATTCTTTATATGTAATATTACTGATAAAAACCTGCGATTAAAGGATTGGGATTTCTAATGAAGCACCCACGACTTCTAGAGAGTGATGTATGATTGATACCACCACAGTATATAATTAATTTATATAGGATACAGTGTATATTTAAGTCATATATGGGGCACTGTTACGCCGAGCGCTCCGGGTCCCCGCTCCTCCCCGAAGCGCTCGCAGCGTTCTTTTATTCGCAGTGCTCCGGTCAGACCTGCTGACCGGGTGCGCTGCGATATTGCTCCCAGCCGGGATGCGGTTCGCGATGCGGGACGCGCCCGCTCGCGATGCGCATCTCGGTCCCCGTACCTAACCCGTTCCCCGTCTGTGTTGTCCCTGTGCGCGCGGCCCCGCTCCTTAGGGCGTGCGCGTCGGGTCTCTGAAATTTAAAGGGCCAGTGCACAATGATGGTGCCTGGCCCAATCACCTTGATTAGCTTGCACCTGTGCACTCCCTACTTATACCTCACTTCACCTGCACTTCCCGGCCGGATCTTGTTGCCCTTGTGCCAGAGAAAGCCTTTCCTTGTGTGTTCCTAGCCTGTGTTCCAGACCTCCTGCCGTTGCCCCTGACTACGATCCTTGCTGCCTGCCCTGACCTTCTGCTACGTCCAACCTTGCTCTTGCCTTATCCCTTGTACCATGCCTATCTCAGCAGTCAGAGAGGTTGAGCCGTTGCCGGTGGATACGACCTGGTTGCTACCGCCGCTGCAAGACCATCCCGCTTTGCGGCGGGCTCTGGTGAAAACCAGTAGCAACTTAGAACCGGTCCACCGACACGGTCCACGCCAATCCCTCTCTGACACAGAGGATCCACCTCCAGCCTGCCGAATCGTGACAGTAGATCCGGCCCTGGATTCCGCTGAGGTGCCGCTGTCAAGTCTTGCCGACATTTCCACGGTGATCGCCCAGCAATCCCTAATGATCACCCAACGAAATCACCAGCTGTCATACTTGACCACCGTGACACAGCAACTTCAGTCACAGATACAGCAGCTGCTGCCGCAGATACAGCAACTTCAGTCACAGACACAGCAGCTGCAACAGCAACAACCATCTCCTCCGCCGGCTCCTGCAACTCCTCCGCAGTGACCGGCCGCTCCTAACCCCTGCTTGTCCCTGCCGGACAAATTTGATGGGGACTCTAGACTCTGCCGTGGTCTCCTGCCTGGGAAGGCCCTGCCATGTGCCACACCGCTCGGAGCACCTCTCTCACGGTATCCTTTGCAATCCCCCCCTGTGCCTCCCGCCGAGGAGGCTATGCAAGTGGATCGGTCTCGCCTGACCCCTGAAGAGAGGACTCGCCGCAGAAAGAAAGATTTACTTCTATACTGCACTGTGCGTTACCGCACAGAACCCCTGCTCTTGAGCATGGAACTGCATCTCGAAAAAATTGAACTTTTTGTTTTGCCCAAATGCTCCTCTGAAGTCCTCCTCGGTCTGCCATGGCTCCAATGCCACTCCTCTACCCTTGTCTGGACCACCGGGGAGATCAAGAGCTGGGGTGCTTCTTGCCACAGAAAATGCCTCACGTCTGCTCCCAGTCCCGTCAGTCAAACCTCTGTGTCTCCTCCTTTACCTGGTCTCCCCAAGGCCTATCTGGACTATGCTGTGTCTCCTCCTCACAGCCCCCATCCTGTTAACACTCTGCCCCGTGCCAAGCTTTACCCTCTTCCCTCCCTCCCCACTCCCACGCCTTCTTGTGTGCCCGCTGTTGATGAGGTTTCCCGGGGCTTCGCCACCGTCTGGAAAAAGACTCTAAAATCCCTCATACTAGCCTCATCCCGGGTGAAGAAGCTTGCCGAAGAAAAAAGAAGAACTCCTCCTGTTTTTGTGTGGCTCTCCACCAAGTATATCCGCTTCCGTGTCCCCAGTTTTAATCTGGGACCACGTTATCTTGGACCCTTTGTAGTTAAGTGCCCAGAGGAGAGATCTTGGGAACCTGAGGACAACATCCTGGACAAAAGTCTTATCCTCAGGTTCTCAGGCTCCAAGAAGAGGGGGAGACCCAAGGGGGGGGGTACTGTTACGCCGAGCGCTCCGGGTCCCTGCTCCTCCCCGAAGCGCTCGCAGCGTTCTTTTATTCGCAGCGCTCCGGTCAGACCTGCTGACCGGGTGCGCTGTGATATTGCTCCCAGCCGGGATGCGATTCGCGATGCGGGACGCGCCCGCTCGCGATGCGCATCTCGGTCCCCGTACCTGACCCGTTCCCCGTCTGTGTTGTCCCTGTGCGCTCGGCCCCGCTCCTTAGGGCGCGCGCGAGCCGGGTCTCTGCAATTTAAAGGGCCAGTGCACCAATGATGGTGCCTGGCCCAATCACCTTGATTAGCTTGCACCTGTGCACTCCCTACTTATACCTCACTTCCCCTGCACTTCCCGGCCGGATCTTGTTGCCCTTGTGCCAGAGAAAGCCTTTCATTGTGTGTTCCTAGCCTGTGTTCCAGACCTCCTGCCGTTGCCCCTGACTACGATCCTTGCTGCCTGCCCTTACCTTCTGCTACGTCCGACCTTGCTCTTGCCTTATCCCTTGTACCATGCCTATCTCAGCAGTCAGAGAGGTTGAGCCATTGCCAGTGGATACGACCTGGTTGCTACCGCCGCTACAAGACCATCCCGCTTTGCGGCGGGCTCTGGTGAAAACCAGTAGTAACTTAGAACCGGTCCACCGACACGGTCCACGCCAATCCCTCTCTGACACAGAGGATCCACCTCCAGCCTGCCGAATCGTGACAGTCACATTGTATATGTACTATATATATGGGGGCATAGTGTATAATTAATTCATATATAGGGACATAGTATATAAGTTATTCATATGTGTATTATTCTTTCACGTATGAGGCACATTTCATAATAATTTATATATGGAGGCATAGTGTATAGTAAGTTTATACATGGGTACACAGTGTATAATAAGTTCATATATGGGGACACAGTGTATAATAAATTTATATATGAGAAAACAGTACATAAGTTATTTATACTGTAAGTGGGGCACAGTGTATAATTAATTTATATAAGGGACAAAATATATTCATGCATTTGTGGGGTCACAGTATATGATTAATTTATATTTTGGGGCACAGCATATTAATTCATATATAGGCCTCAGTGAATATGAAGCACAGTGTATTAAAATGGGTTACAGGGGGCACAGTGTAGGCGCAGTAGAGAGCTGGGAAGAACAGTGTTGGATTGCTGTTCTCTGGACCGGTCAGGTCCCGTAGTTGGTGTGTAAGGGCCCCCGGAGGCCTCCAAGAGCTTTCTCTAGGTGTCATGTGGTAATTTTAAAGACTTCAAACAACGTGCTTATTTCTTTTTACAAATAGTAACTGAATAAAATTTCATGTCTTTGCATTTTTTTCACCTCTACGCTTTTTTTCTCTTTTTTGTCTTGCAGCCACATTGACAAGAAATATGGCGGTAGGAGAAGTGAAGTACAATTTCTTTATTTATATATCAGCAACATATTCCACAGGGCTGTACAGAGATTTTACATTGCTTTCTTTCCCTAATAGGGCTCACAATCTACATTCCAAACGATCCTATCAGTATGTTTTTACAAAGAGTTAATCTTTTGCTAGGTACATTAATGCTAATGCGCCGACACCGAGCAGAGCAGATAACACACCACCGACAATAACGCCAGTTTCTTGAGGGGACGTGGTCTGCTGACTATCACACAGATTGAATTTGCAAGCCTCACAGTGCTCTTTATCATGTGGGCCCTCCTGCTTGCCATAACTGTTAGGTGGATAGTCATCATTCACATTTCTCTTGCCATAAAACACCTTCTGGATATGACTGACTACATTGCTGATGACTCTTTTTCCGTTTTCATATGATATTATAGGCTCTTGCATTGTGTTACTGCCACATGACTGACATCCTTGTTTGAAGATCCTCATTGTTACAATACCATATTTCTGGTATTTGTTTAGAACCATCCGGAACAGTATGAATACTTTAGAAGAGTTCCATTTGCGTTTACAATAAAAGCATTGAAAGCTAAGAAAAAAAAAGAAAAAATATATACATATCAGATATACCGTACCTAAACCACTATTAATAGTTCTCTGTCAAAAAGCAGAAAATGGGGGATCGGTTGAGAACTTGTAACTCTGTCAGCATTCTTTGGTCACATTTTTGGTTTTGTGTATAGTCAGGGGTGCACATACCATAAAAACGACCAATTCCCCTACTGGAGAGAGTGAGATTAGCCCAGTTTGGTGATATCTCTTATTTTAATAGATAGTAAGATCGTACATTGGGCTGTAAGGAATAAAAAGAATAATTATGGAAAGTAGACATGGACAAAGAAGCAATGCCCATACACATTGGGGGGGATTTATAAATTTTGACTGCTGAAAGTTTCTTTTTACCCCTTTTTTTCACTTTGGTTTTCGTGGACATGCACCAAATTTATCATTTGGTGCGAGTTGTTAGTAATTTTGGCTCAAATGTTGAAATCAGCTGTTCACAGCGCCTTTTACACAGAACTTACCCCCACAGAGGACGCGTATTTTACCCTGCAGAGCAGCCATTTCGGAGTCCCTCCTGCAGTATATCAGCAAGCGACATGAGTTATTTTCTTTTGTGGGGTTTATAGCCACCATGTGAAATGGGTTTTATTTTCAACTTGGGTAGTTTTTTTTTTTTACTTTAGTGCAGTGGTCTTCAACCTGCAGACCTCCAGATGTTGCAAAACTACAATTCCCAGCATGGGCTGTCCGGGCATGCTGGGAGTTGTAGTTTTGCAACATCTGGAGGTCCGCAAGTTGGAGACCACTGCTTTAGTGCTTACCTTTCCTGAACCTGTGCGGCCATGTCCAATGCTGGCTCAACGGAGGGTGAAGGTCCCTCAGAGACAACTATGTCGCAGGATAGTATTGAGCAGCCCTGGAGGAGTCGCTGCTTTCACAAAAAAATTGTTTTAATGTATTTTGACGCCTTTACATTTTCTGACATTGCTAAGTGTGTTTTCCATGTGCAAAATTTCTTGGCGGGGATTTGCGCCAAAATTGCGCCAAAGATCGATTGGCGAAAATGATGAATTACTGACTAAAGTTAAAATCACACACAGGACCATGTGATTTTGAGAAAGTTGTAAAAATGACAGTGGAGAAGATGCGCCAAACTTTGGTGCAAAAAGACACTGCGCCAAAGTATTGCACCAAAGTTATGTGAAAAAAACACATAAATCCTTTGATAAATACCCCCCATTGCCCTGCATGAATGTCCCGTATCATAATGGAGCCGATGCATAGCTGTGTAATGACAGCTCAGCTCGCACTGTGACAGCAGGGATAGGCGTAAGCTGTAATCCTGGCCTTTGTATCTTTGATCACCACAGTCAAAAGTGTCTGCAATAGGGATCTGAGAACTGCCATACAGTCATCCATGGGGACCTATAAAGGACCCAATTGCTGTTCTTACACAAAGTCGTAAGCTATGTTCACACAGGCGTAAAATGTACAGAATTTCCATCGAAAAACACCGACTGACATTCCGCTCATTTGAAAAGTCCGTCAGGCGCTAGGACCATTCAGAAATGCACCATCACAAAGACAGCAATGCATTTCTGATATGTCTATTCTTTCTGCTGACACCAGAATCAGGATGTTCACAGCAGAAACATCTACCATGCAGCAGAATCCCATTGAAATGAATGGGACTCTGCTGCAGTGGAATGTCGGTGCGGATTTTTTTTGTGGAATTCTGCGCTGCGTTTTATGGTCCAGATGTTGTACTAGTAAAAACCTGTATTTTAAACACCTCCATATACTTTCCTAATGTATTATTTAAATCTTTGAGCTCTTTTTTTACCTGCCAAAAGTGTTCTGTGAAAAGTATTTAGCATTGGTGTTTTTCTGAAGGTTTGTATCCACATTTAAACTCCATGTATCAGGAACTTCAGATTCTTCTATCTCATCGGCAAATTTTTCAATCCAAGTGCGATCATTCCTAATTGCGAACATTTTCTTGTGCTGAGTAAAAAAACAAGACCAAAGGAAATTATAAGTGATTGCAGACCCTATAACTATAAGGATGTACATACAGTATTTATTCTTTATATCTCAGGGTCCACGACTGTGGATCAAGTTTGTATGGCAGCCCTATCAATTTCTTTACAATATGGTAGATTTTCTTCAGTGTTTTACAGTCCCTACCACATTGTCATCTCTTTACCATCACTTTATGTAATTTCCACAAGCACAATCTATCACCCTATTGTTGACCCTGGCCCTAGTGCAAATTTTGTTTCAGGGCCCTCGCCTGTCTTGTGCAATTTATATGACAAGCGTTTCCTTATGTGGCAGCGGGGTCTTTGGCTTCTCAGGGATTTGGATCTAGGTGTAGCTGCTACCTTTGCACCCACTCAAGTTACACATTTGTCTTCAAGACTAAGCAAATTTGTATACAGAATTGATTTTGAGGAACAAGTTGTATTTTTTAGAATCACAATTTTAAAGGTAAACATAATATACAGACTGACATTATTTCTTATGGTAGGTGAGGAAATGAAAAAAAGCATTGTTTTTTTAGACAGTTTTTATTTATTTATTTATTTATTTATTTATTTTTTATTCAGTTTGCCATGCTATATAAATAATGTTAACTTCATCCTATGGGAAGTTATAATTTTTGGGATTCCAGATATGTCTTTTTTCTTACCAATACATTTTTTTGGGGACATATATTATTTTTATTTTTATTACGCTTTGGGGGGGGGGGGGCATTTATCAAGCCTTCTCCAGTGCACAGGCTCTGCTGCTAGTTCATGGGCTCATTTATGTAGAGGCAGAGGCTCTGAGCTAGCTGAGATTTCATCCGCATTTTACGCTGATTTGCCAGCGTAAACTGGCACAAATCTGGCAAACAGGGCCTTTTCGCGAGCAGCGGTGAAAGCTGCAAAAAATAGAAAATCACCAGCAGTTTACGTGGAGATTGTGCAAATATTTGCTGTTTTTTGCCAAATTGCTAACTAATCGCACATGATAAATATCACCCCTTTATTTTTAGCCTAACTAAAGCAGTGTGGTGTTATTGTTTTCTAAGTTACAGTACTTATTCATATGTCAATGTACCCCAAGCCTACAATCATAAACTGTGCTGCACATTAAAGCCACAGAATAAGACAGTGGCAGGAATTTATCAAGATCTGTGTAGGTAAACTTTTTTACCCTTTTATTTTGTGTAGTGAAAAATGTGTACTTACACCAAATATAATGCAGGGTGGTGTAGTTCTAATAATTTGAATGGTTCTAGTGCACATTTTTTACGTCTACAACTTTTAAACAGTTTGCGCCGTTAATGTCAGTTTTTTATAAATGCTAAATAATAGAAATGTTTTTATTTTTATTTATTTTTTAACACTGGTGCTAAGTGAAAGATAAATGTTTATAAGTATAATGCCCACACTGCAGCTATATGTTTTGGAGTTGGCCCCTACTCACCACTCTCCATCATCTCAACCCAAAAATAGATAGATAGAATTCCAAGGAAAGCAGCTCACCAAAATTCAAAGTGTCGGGGTGCAATCTGTATAAGCTTCTAGGTAGTCAAGCTCAAAATTCACATAGCTTGCAAAGGAGAGCAGCACTCCCAAATGGTGAAAATTCCAGTCTTTATTAACAAATATGCAGGAGACATTTCAGCTGGCTCACCCAGCCATTTGCAAGCAATAAGTGATACAAAGAGCAGAGTAGTTAAAGCCATGCAGGGCTAATGAGATTATAAATTAATTAAATACACATTGATAAAACAGACATGATAAATAGGGATGAGCGAATCGAATCTGATGAATCCAAATTCGTTACGAATTTTAGGAAAATTTTGATTTGCAACGAATGCAAATATCGCCACAAATCGCTTCATTAAACTCCATTTAGTTTGATCCAGGCTTCAGGGCATCTAAAATGGCGGATCCACATGTGAGGACATGGGGCAAGGAATCCTGGGAAGTGGGAACAAGGGTAGGCAAGAGGACTCTGAATCACATGCAGCATGCAGCCTATCAGCAGACAGTCACCCCTGTGATGTCACAGCCCTATATAATCGTCAGCCATCTGGTGGCCAGTTACTTCAGCCTTTTATTACAGAGAGAGAGAGAGAGAGGGACAGACAGCAGTGTGTGTTGAACAGAAAAGCATTTTTCCAGCAGCGATTCACCTTCCAGTCACTACAGCATTCTATTACAGAGAGGGAAAGAGAGCAGTGTTTTGCACAGTAAAGCTTTTTTACAGCAGCGATTCACCTCAAGTCCAAATCCAGCCTAGAAGCACTGATAGGGAAGGGAGTGAGATTGAGAGAGAGAGTACAATGTTGGGTGTAGTACACAGTGACTGTGTGCTGCAGCACTGGTGTGTACTGCTGGTGTTGCACCCAAATACTTTTTTAAGCGTACTGGAGCACATTGTCCTCCCCTCATAAGTGCATACCACATACGTACATCTAAGTGGTGTACTATTTTGTTCCTGTTAAAGTCTTAAGGACCTAGATACTGTGAAAGGCCAGCCAAAAGTACACACTGGCTGATGTTGTACACGAATACTGTTTTAAGCGTACTGGAGCGCATTGTCCTACCCTCATAAGTGCATATCACATACATGCATCTAAGTGGTACTATTTTGTTCCTGTTAAAGTCTTAGGCTAGGTTCACACTGTGGAATCTCCGGGCAGAAAGTTTCCACCCAGAGATTCCGAGTGCGGCCAGCGCCGACTGAATCAGTCTCCAATAGACTGCAATATGTTCCGAGTATATCCACCTGAAGAATGAGCAACGCCATTCTTCAGGCGGAAATTTCCAAGTGGATTTTCCATTCACAAATTCCAAAGTGTGAATTTGTGAACGGAAACTCATTCACTATACAATACATTTCAAAGTGGAATTGCAGGTGGAAATTCTGTAGTGTGAACCTAGCCTTAAGGGCCTAGATACTGTAAAAGGACAGCCAAAATTACACACCTGCTGGTGTTGTACACAAAAACAATTTTAAGCGTAGTGAAGCGTATTGTACTCCCCTCATATACTCACTAAGTATGTCATGCAGAGGAGTCCCAGAACATTCACAGAGGAGTAGCAGAGGCCTATATTCATCAGGCTGAGGTAACAGCAGACTAGGGCCGATTGGCAGGAGGAGTCGCAGCAAGAGGCCTGAGCTCCCAATATCGGCAAGCGGTCGTGTCTCGACCAGGAACCCATCTGCCGTCATCGATTGGTTAACACGGTCATCTACTTCATCGCAAGTGACATCTCACACCACCAGTCAACAGTCGGTGGGTTACTCAAACACAACCCTCAGTTGGCATGGCCCGGGAGCTGTCCCTGTCCTACCAATACCTCTGTCCTATGCTGTTCCCTCCCCCACAGAAGTATCTTATGCTGTGGGTTGAGCTCCACTATTTAGTGAGGACAATTAAGGCGACAGTCAGCAGCTACTGCCCAGCCAAGAAGTGGAGGAGACATCCACCGATTCCTTCGCTAGGCGGGCAAGTAGACACTGTTGAGGAACCTGAGGAGGACATCAGTGATGAGCAGACACAACTCGATGATGATGAAGCCGATCGCACTTGGGAGCCGGTGGCAGATGGGGCTTCATCATCATCATCAGGAGAAGAGGGTTGCAGGTTGCCCCGTGAGGCAGCAGCTGAGCAAGCAAGGTGGTAGCATGGTTGGCAGTCAACATGGTGGCAGAAGTGGAAAGTCTGGAGCAAAACGTGCTCAGGGTAGACCCCCTGCTTTGTGGCAGCCTACCTTCATGTGAGGTCGTGGAACAGGGGGTTCCTGGAGTTGGCGACAGTAGCAGTCAATCAGTGTGGACTGTTAGTGGGAAAATCAGATACTCGGCGGTGTGGCTCGATGTTAACCTGGCCACATGCAAGATGTGTCGGCAGAAGGTGAAGCATGGCCACTGTCCCAATGTTGGCACCACGGCCCTGTGTCAACATATGCAGCGTTACCATAAAACGGCCTGGGAGAACCGTGACTGCGATGTGGTGGTCCAGCCTGTTGCATCACCCACTGGCACACCGCTCCCTGTTTCAGCCAGCCAAGGCTCCACCACCTCAGCCGAAGGGAGCTATGTGTCATACCCATCTTCTGTTGCTCCAGATGCTCCTGCTCCTCCTACTTCGAGTCAGTCATTACGCCCGCAATCCAATGGCGAAGCCCTGTCCAAGAGACAACAGTATGCGCCCACTCATCCAACGGCACAGAAGCTGAATGTACTCCTGTCCAAGTAGCTGAGAACTGATGGCTTGTGCCGAGCCGAGGTGGAGAGTCCCAAGCCGTCATTTCTTTGTGAAGAAGGCAGTACCAGCCCTGCACAATTTTGTGGAAGAGTTGGTGGGCCAGTCCTTGAGCCTGTCAGTGTGTACCAAAGTGCACGGCAGCGCCAACGTGTGGAACTGTAACTACGGTCAGGGACAATACATGTCCTTTCGGCCCACTGGGTGAATGTGGTTCCTGCACAGCCACAACAGCAACTTGGACAGGTCACGCCGCTTCCACCTCCACGCTCTCAGGCCATTGGTCCTATGACAGTGTGCAACTCGCCTCCTCATCCTCCACCGTGTCCTCAGCCTCCACTGCACGATCAAGTCTCAGTGCCCCACCAGCATACCATGTGTGCAAGGCATGGCGGTGTCACGCTGTTCTTCACATGGTTTGCTCAGGCCCTTTGAGAAAGCCACATTATTAGTCAGTCGCCAGGCTTTTGGGATGAACAATGTCATTCCACTGCTTCATATATTACAACACGTGTTGGAAACTATGGCTGGTCAGGGCACTGGAGATGTGGTGCCTACATCTCATAGCCACATGAGCCCTGTGGGGGCTGAACTGGAGGAGGAGGGGCACAGTGGAGCACAGTTTAGGTTTTGTTTTTCTAGTCATCTGACAGGAGAGGAGGAGTAGAAAGGCGAGACAGAGGAGATGGAGGCAGGGAGTCCTTCTGAGTCACTTGCACAAATGGCACGATGCATGCTCGCTTGCGTAGTGACCGCTGAATCGTCACCATTCGGCAGCGGGATGACTTCTGGCTCTCCATCTTATTGGACCCTTGTTACCGGTACAAAATGGGGGCCTTTTTTACACCCACTGAGAGGGAGGACAAACTGACCTACTACAGAGACATCCTACGTAGTCAGTTGGCCGATGCCTATTTGCGCCATCGTCCATCCTCTTGCAGGTCTTACTCAGGGGGCCCTTTACGCTCACCTTCCACTGCCACGGCTGCTGGGGAGGGTTGGGGAGGCAGGAGCAGTACCAGCTCCATCAGCAGCAGCCTGAGTCTGCAGTCACTGATGAGTATCTTTCTTCACCCGCATAGTGAAGCAACTCATCAGCAGCAGGTACACCTGGAGCAGGACCTGAGCCAGCAGGTGATGGCATACCTTGACATTATCATGCCAACACACCTTGAAGATCCGCTTGATTTCTGGGCAGCCAAACTTGATTTGTGGCCGCAACTAGCAGAGTTTTCCCTGGAAAAGCTTTCCTGCCCGGCCAGTAGTGTGCCATCAGAGTGGGTGTTTAGTGTGGCGGGGGCCATAGTAACCCCAAGGAGAACTCATCTGTACATGAAAAATATGGAGAGAATGACATTAGTGAAGATGAATCAGGCATGGATCAGCCAGGGTTTTCACCCACCAATGCCTAATGCATCAGAGTAGATTGACCATGGTGCCACACCAACACTTCACAAACTTGGATAATGCTAAACATATTTAAAGGACATCTGCAGGGCTCATACATAAAAAAAAGTTTACCTCATCTGATAGCTCTTTCAAAGACCTTTCCAATGATACCTCATTTGTTAAATTTGGCCCAGCCATTCTCTTGTAATTGCCACCTGTAGCAGTAAGCAGCCATGTCATAAAGACTACATTTCCCATGACTCCCTGCGCCAGCTTCTTGTTAGCTGCTCTCTCCCCCTCCTCTCCCCCCCCCCCCCCGAGGAAATTATAATAAATTATAATAAAGTGACGCCCACAGCTCCTTCCCTTGTGGTTATCTCCTCCCATCCTCCCCCTCCCAGCTCATCAGCCCTCTCCACCCTCACCGCATGAACTGATAGGCTGCGGCCCCAAGTGCTGGGCGGTATAATGGCATGAACCGGATACCGTTTTTTTTTTCTCCCACGGTATGGATTTTTGCCCATACCGCTATACCGGTCGGGCCCCACCCCACCCTCCAGACGAATTGTAGAGCCCAGCGCGGCGCCCTCACTTATCCCGGTGTGCTTCTGTGGCCCGATAGAAGCTAATCCATTTACTGTTTCCCCCCACTGTGCCTGTCAGCCAGTGTCCCCGCGAGCACGATTAATTCCCACCGCTAGTGGGATCCATGTGCCCACTAGCGGTGTCACAAGAATGCCTCCCGCGAGCTCGATCGCTACCATCACCGCTAGCGGGGTCCCTGTGCCCACTAGCGGTGTCACAAGAATGCCGAGCGCGCCTCTGTTCCCCGTCCCTGTCAGCTCTCAGGGTATGGGAACAGATTTAAAAGCCTCGTGTGTGGCTAACGTATTACTGCACAGGCGCAGCACTACGCGAATAGCGTAGGGCTAACGTAGGCAATGCTAGGAGCCTAGCATTAGCCCTACGCTATTCGAGTAGTACTGCGCATGCGCAGTACTACGTTAGCTGCGTGCGAGGCTTTTAAATCTGTTCCCGCACCCTGAGAGCTGACAGGGACGGGGAACAGAGCCACGCTCTGCATTCTTGTGACACCGCTAGTGGGCACAGGGACCCCGCTAGTGGTGATGGTAGCGATCGCGCTCACGCTCGGCATTCTTGTGACAACGCTAGTGGGCACAGGGACCCCGCTAGTGGTGATGGTAGCGATCGCGCTCACGCTCGGCATTCTTGTGACAACGCTAGTGGGCACAGGGACCACGCTCGTGGGGTGGGGGGGGACAGGCGGTAATACCGTGATACCGCGATAATAAAAAAAAAAATACTGTGATATTCATTTTAGGCCATACCGCCCAGCACTAGCGGCCCCTACTGTGCGCTCAGCCAATCAGGGCTGAGCGCATAATAACATTATGAATATTTATAAGATGGGAGGAGAGGGGCCGGCACGATGAGCGGCAGGGGGAGTGAAGCAATCCTCCGGCACATTATGGGCATTTGTGACGTAGCGTCGACCAAGATGGCGGCTCCATAGAGAATGATATGTCGACGCTACCCGCGTTAGGGGACCAGGAGAAGACTTCCGGTGGCGGCATAGCGGAGAAACGGGACCAGCCAGGTAATGGATCCCATTTAGAAACTTATATAACTTGTGATATTATTACATTTGGGCCCTAATTTGCTAGTGCTGCAGTTGCCCTTTAAGGTGCTGCTCCCCAGTTACAGACATTCCTTGGCATCAGACCACAAGTATGTAGTGAGGATATGCATTAGCTAAAGCTTAACTTTTCTTAGGATAAAATATATGTACCCAATTTGTTTTTTAAATCAAACAAAAGGAAAGGTGTGAAAAAACACCTTGTGCCACCTACACCACCAACTATTGATGTGATGCAAAGACCTGGTGGAAGGTGGAAGGGAACAACATATGGTCCATTGTAACCGGTGGGGGTAAAAAATTCCCCTGTAAGGCCCTACTCTGGTATTATTAATTCCCTTCTTGGTAAGTATTACTCGCCCTAAAAAGGGCAGTCCCATACAGGAACTTCTCCCTATTTCCCCCTACAAACACTGCCATTTCCCAGGGTTTTTAGGTGGAAATATCGAGAGTTTCCTGTGTGGGACTGCCCTTTTTAGAGTAACACTTGCCAAGAAGGGAATTAATAAGGTGAGAGTAGGGTCTCACAGTGGAAGTTTTTAGCACCTCCTGCTACAATGGACTATACATTGTTCCCTTCCACCTTTTCGGGGGAAGTGTTACTCGTCTTGAAGAGGGCGGCCCCACACAGGAACCAATCCCTATTTACACCTAAAAATCCTGGAAAATGGCAGTGTTTTTTAGGTGAAAATAGAGAGAGGTTCCTGCGTGAGTAACACTTGCCAAGAAGAGAATTAATAATGCTGTTATAAAACAACATCCCTTCCCCTTATCCCCTTACACCCTTCCCTTCAACTCCCTGGTTGAACTTGATGGACATATGTCTTTTTTCAACCATACCAACTATGTAACTATGTAACTATGAGAGTAGGACCTTGCAGGGGAAGTTTTTACCCCACCGGTTACAATGGACCATACGTTGTTCCATTCCACCTTAAAAAGGTCTTTGTATCACCTCAATACTTGGTGGTGTAGGTGGCACATGGTGTTTTTTGCCCACCTTTCCTTTTGTTTGATAAAAAAAAAAAATATGTGGGTCCATATTTTGTACCCTAAACATATATTTTTAAAAGTTACGTTTTACGTAATGCATATCCTCAATACCGTTTTCTTCTGCCTACCTGTCTCAGCTACTATTCTGATCCTGCCTCCCGCCTGATGCCACACATCTGATGCAAAATTCTCCTTTTTTCACCCACCTTTGTCACCGAGTACTGGTGTTGCCCCTCATCACACCACTCCAGTCTGTGTCATTCAGCCAATATGTGGTCTCCTCATGCTGCCGCCAACTCCAGGCTGTGTCATTCAGCCACTATATGTTCTCTTCATGCTGCTGCCACCTCCACGCTGTGTCATTCAGCCACTATATGGTCTCCTCATGCTTCTGCCACCTCCAGGCTGTGTCATTCAGCCACTATATGTTCTCCTCATGCTGCCGCAAAATCCAGGCTGTGTCATTCAGCCACTATATGCTGCTGCCAACTCCAGGCTGTGTCATTCAGCCACTATGTGGTCTCCTCATGCTGCCGCCAACTCCACGCTCTGTTATTCAGCCACTATATGTTCTGCTCATGCAGCTGCCACCTCCACACTGTGTCATTCAGACACTATATGGTCTCTTCATACTGATGCCACCTCCAGCCTCTGTCAGTGTGCCGCTCTGCAACAGTTATTCTAATGACGACGCCTCTGATCAGCATGTCATACTGAATAACAGTATTATATCACTAACCCAGCACACAACCAATGTGTGTTACAGCAAGGCAAAGTGTTCTACACCCCTATTAAGGCTCTCTGTAGGCCAGAAACAGCTGTTTTTTTATAGCGATTCACCGCAAATAAATTAGTATCAAACCAAATATTTTCGGAAAATTCGGCAAATCAGCTGAATCAAATTTTTCAAATATTCGCTCATTTCTAGTGATTAAGTACATATTTAAGTGAATATACATCCTGTTCCAAATTATGATGCACATGATATTTTTCTTATTTACCTAAATAATTGATGTAAATACCAGTCAGCATAATTCTCATGTTATCAACTATTAAGAGTACAATTCAGATTTTATTGAATAAACCTCCTAATGATAACAGTGTTTTTTTAAACATAAAATGTACAATGCACTGTTCCAAATTATTACGCACAGTAAGTTTCAAAAAACTTTATAGGTTGTAAAGAACTGAAAATTGTCATTTGTAGTGTTTGCAGCATATTTACTGAAATCAAAAGCTATTTAAATCCCATTTTTAACAACATTTTAACATTGTAAACATTTTAACAGGTTACGTTACATTTTAACATAGGACCCCATATTTGATAGCAGCTTCACAAGTCTTGCATCTATTGAACTTGTGAGTTTTTGGACAGTTTCTGCATGAATTTGTTTGCAAGATGTCAGAATAGCCTACAAGAGCTGCTGTTTGTGTTACGCCGAGCGCTCCGGGTTCCTGCTCCTCCCTGGAGCGCTCACGGCGTCTCTCTCCCTGCAGCGCCCCGGTCGGTCCCGCTGACCGGGAGCGCTGCACTGACATGGCCGTCGGGGATGCGATTCGCACAGCGGGACGCACCCGCTCGCGAATCGCATCCCAAGTCACTTACCCGTCCCGGTCCCATGCTGTCATGTGCTGGCGCGCGTGGCTCCGCTCTCTAGGGCGCGCGCGCGCCGGCTCTCTGAGACTTAAAGGGCCAGTGCACCAATGATTGGTGCCTGGCCCAATTAGCTTAATTGGCTTCCACCTGCTCCCTGGCTATATCACATCACTTCCCCTGCACTCCCTTGCCGGATCTTGTTGCCTTGTGCCAGTGAAAGCGTTTAGTGTTGTCCAAAGCCTGTGTTACCTGAACTCCTGCTATCCATCTTGACTACGAACCTTGCCGCCTGCCCCGACCTTCTGCTACGTCTGACCTTGCCTCTGCCTAGTCCTTCTGTCCCACGCCTTCTCAGCAGTCAGCGAGGTTGAGCCGTTGCTAGTGGATACGACCTGGTTGCTACTGCCGCAGCAAGACCATCCCGCTTTGCGGTGGGCTCTGGTGAACACCAGTAGCCTCTTAGAACCGGTCCACCAGCACGGTCCACGCCAATCCCTCGCTGACACAGAGGATCCACTACCTGTAAGCTGAATCGTGACAGTAGATCCGGCCATGGATTCCGCTGAGGTGCCGCTGCCAAGTCTCGCTGACCTTACCACGGTGGTCGCTCAGCAATCGCAGCAGATTGCCCAACAAGGACAGCAGCTGTCGCAGTTGACCGCCACGTTACAGCAACTTCTGCCTCTGCTACAGCAGCAACCATCTCCTCCGCCAGCTCCTGCACCTCCTCCGCAGCGAGTGGCCGCTCCTAGCCTCCGCTTGTCCCTGCCGGACAAATTTGATGGGGACTCTAGACTCTGCCGTGGATTTCTGTCTCAATGTTCCCTGCATATGGAGATGTTGTCGGACTTGTTTCCTACAGAACGGTCTAAGGTGGCGTTCGTAGTGAGCCTTCTTTCAGGAAAGGCCTTGTCTTGGGCCACACCGCTCTGGGACCGCAATGATCCTGCCACAGCCACAGTCCAGTCCTTCTTCGCTGAAGTCCGTAGTGTCTTCGAGGAACCAGCCCGAGCTTCTTCTGCCGAGACTGCCCTGCTGAACCTGGTCCAGGGTAATTCTTCAGTGGGCGAGTACGCCATCCAATTTCGTACTCTTGCTTCCGAATTATCATGGAATAACGAGGCTCTCTGCGCGACCTTTAAAAAAGGCCTATCCAGTAGCATCAAGGATGTGCTGGCCGCACGAGAGATTCCTGCCAACCTGCAAGAACTTATCCATTTGGCCACCCGCATTGACATGCGTTTTTCTGAGAGACATCAGGAGCTCCGCCAGGAAAAAGACTTAGATCTCTGGGCACCTCTCCCACAGCATCCTTTGCAGTCTACGCCTGGGCCTCCCTCCGAGGAGGCCATGCAAGTGGATCGGTCTCGCCTGACCCAGGAAGAGAGGAATCGCCGTAGGGAAGAAAATCTTTGTCTGTACTGTGCCAGTACCGAGCATTTCTTGGTGGATTGCCCTATTCGTCCTCCACGTCTAGGAAACGCACGCACGCACCCAGCTCACGTGGGTGTGGCGTCTCTTGGTTCAAAGTCTGCTTCTCCACGTCTCACGGTGCCCGTGCGGATTTCTCCTTCAGCCAACTCCTCCCTCTCAGCCGTGGCCTGCTTGGACTCTGGTGCCTCTGGGAATTTCATTTTGGAGTCTTTGGTGAATAAATTCTGCATCCCGGTGACCCGTCTCGTCAAGCCGCTCTACATTTCCGCGGTCAACGGAGTCAGATTGGATTGCACCATGCGTTACCGCACAGAACCCCTCTTGATGTGTATTGGACCCCATCACGAAGTGATTGAGTTCTTCGTCCTTCCCAACTGTACCTCTGAGGTCCTCCTCGGTCTGCCATGGCTCCGGCTTCATTCTCCCACCCTTGACTGGACCACCGGGGAGATCAAGAACTGGGACTCTGCTTGCCATAGGAAGTGCCTCTCCACCCCTCCCAGTCCCGTCAGGCAAGCCTCAGTGCCTCCTCATGGCCCCCGTCCTGGTGACACACTGCCCCGTGCCAGGCTTCGCCCTCTGCCCTCCCTCCCCATTCCCACTCCTGCTGTACTGCCTGCCTTTGAGGAAACCCTCCATTCACTCCCGGTGTCCTCGTCCCAGGTAAAGCAGTTGTCGGACAAAAAAAGGGGGAGACCTAAGGGGGGGGGGTACTGTTACGCCGAGCGCTCCGGGTCCCTGCTCCTCCCCGGAGCGCTCATGGCGTCTCTCTCCCTGCAGCGCCCCGGTCGGTCCCGCTGACCGGGAGCGCTGCACTGACATGGCCGTCGGGGATGCGATTCGCACAGCGGGACGCACCCGCTCGCGAATCGCATCCCAAGTCACTTACCCGTCCCGGTCCCCCGCTGTCATGTGCTGGCGCGCGCGGCTCCGCTCTCTAGGGCGCGCGCGCGTGCCGGCTCTCTGAGACTTAAAGGGCCAGTGCACCAATGATTGGTGCCTGGCCCAATTAGCTTAATTGGCTTCCACCTGCTCCCTGGCTATATCACATGACTTCCCCTGCACACCCTTGCCGGATCTTGTTGCCTTGTGCCAGTGAAAGAGTTTAGTGTTGTCCAAAGCCTGTGTTACCTGAACTCCTGCTATCCATCTTGACTACGAACCTTGCCGCCTGCCCCGACCTTCTGCTACGTCTGACCTTGCCTCTGCCTAGTCCTTCTGTCCCACGCCTTCTCAGCAGTCAGCGAGGTTGAGCCGTTGCTAGTGGATACGACCTGGTTGCTACTGCCGCAGCAAGACCATCCCGCTTTGCGGCGGGCTCTGGTGAACACCAGTAGCCTCTTAGAATCGGTCCACCAGCACGGTCCACGCCAATCCCTCGCTGACACAGAGGATCCACTACCATGTAAGCCGAATCGTGACAGTTTGGATGTAAACTGCCTCCCACACTCATAGATCTTTTGCTTGAGGATGCGCCAAAGGTTCTCAATAGGGTTGAGGTCAGGGGAGGATGGAGACCACACCATGACTTTCTCTTTTTTTATCCCCATAGCATCCATTGATGCAGAGGTTTTCTTTGCAGCATGAGATGGTGCATTGTCATGCATGAAGATGATTTTATTACGAAAAGCATAGTTCTTCCTTCTGTACCACGGAAGAAAGTGGTCAGTCCGAAACTCCACATACTTTGCAGAGGTCATCTTTACACCTTCTGGGACCCTAAA
This sequence comes from Hyla sarda, assembly GCF_029499605.1. Classification (NCBI taxonomy): domain Eukaryota; kingdom Metazoa; phylum Chordata; class Amphibia; order Anura; family Hylidae; genus Hyla; species Hyla sarda. The sequence continues at coordinate 170,707,678 of NC_079191.1, forward strand.
GGGGCCAACCAGCTCTCTTCCCATGATTCTGGCCCAAAACATGACTCTACCACCGCCTTGCTGATTTCGCAGCCTTGTTGGAACCGGGCGCCATCCATCAACCATCCATTACTCCATCCATCTGGACCATCCAAGGTTGCACGGCAGTTAAACAGCTAAGCAGTTAAACAGGACTGTTTGAAAATTGAAAATTAGTCTTCATGTATTTTTCTGCCCAATGCAGCCGATTCTGCTCATGAGCATTGGTTAGTGTTGGCCAAATATAAGGTTTATGCACAGTTGCAAGACTCATGAGGACTCTACACCTTGATGTCTGTGGGAATCCAGAGGCACCAGCAGCTTCAAATATCTGTTTGCTGCTATGTAATGGTATGTTAGCAGCTGCTCTCTTGATCAGAGAAATCTTCCTCAATGTGCCTTTATCTGCACAACCCCGTCTGTGCTCTGAATCAGCCACAAATCTCTTAATAGTGCAATGATCATGCCTTAGTTTTCATGAAATATATAATGTTTTCATACCTTGTCCAAGGCATTAATCTATTTCACTCTTTTCGGCAGCAGAGAGATCCTTTTTCTTCCCCATATTGCTTGAAAATGGTGCTCTGCTTAAAGGGGTTCTCCGGTGCTTACACATCTTTTCCCCTATCTAAAGGATAGGGAATAAGATGCCTGATCGTGGGAGTCCCACCGCTGGGGACCCCCGGGATCATGCACGCGGCACCCCGTTTGTAATCAGTCCTCGAATGCAAGCCTACGGGAGGGGGCGTGATAGCTGTCATGCCCCCTCCTGTAGGCTTGCATTGAGGGGCGGAGCGTGACGTCACACGATGCCGGCCCGGTGGTCGTCTGTAATCAGTCCCGGAGCGAACACGCTCTGGGGACTGATTACAAACGGGGTGCCGCGTGCATGATCCCGGGGGTCCCCAGCGGCGGGACTCCCGCGATCAGGCATCTTATCCCCTATCCTTTGGATAGGGGAAAAGATGTGTAAGCACTGGAGAACCCCTTTTATAAAGGGGAACGCCCACCTTTACTAGTTTTTCTTTAAATTGGGCTCACCTGGGCTCACTGGTTTCTGTAAACTGTGTTAACTTTTACGGAAGATTTTCTGTACGCTTCATTAACATAACAGTCTCTTAGCATAACAACCGTTTCTATTGGAGATTGACAATGGTTGGGACTTTAGCATTAAAAGTCTTTTAAGGTATTGCGCTGTTCCACTGGATTTAGGGGAATTAGTTGCAGTCCAGTAGTCACGCTAGCATTAGCAGGAATTAGAGTAAAACTCACGATTTTGGTTCTGCTGAGGCCGTAGGTTTTGAGGCCTAGCGTGTCTTTGAAAGTTGCGTAGCACACCGTCCTGTTAGTCCGGCATCCACGAGAGCAGCAACCCAAGAGAGCGATAATTGGACACAGCTCCCTTACATGGGCAGGGGCTGGACTAACGCTAATTGGTCCATACGGATGTCAATAACCATTACAAAGATTTGTGGGTAACACGTGACCCAAGGACCTCCTAAGGTCCTGCAACATACCATAGAGGTCACTATCATGGTCACTTGACCGAAGGTCCTGCGACGCTGAACAAGGTAAGTTCTATACATTTCTATGCAGTATAGATATAATTATTAATATATACATTTATTAACATTACAGTTAGACTTAAGGAGAGGCGACTAGGGGCTGTCCCACCTGAGTAACCCTACCTGAACGTAGTTACTCTGACTTTGGGAATCTCTACACTAGGTACAGTATGCAATACGGTACCGGGACACCCAAAACCCCCTTACTTAAGATAAGTCGGCCTCAACGTCAGTCCCCTAAGACAGAGGGACGTAGGGAAGGTCGGGTACAACCTATAAACCTACTTAACATTTTTCTTTTGGTGTACATACATTGGTTTGGGTAAACTCACAAACAGGATTGGTTAATTCATGAATTTAGTAACTGGATGATATTATTCACATGAGATACATCCTACTGAACATTTTTTTTTCTTTTTTTTTTCTAGCTCACTAGACAATTGAAATCTCACTATACATTTTTATTTAGATTCACTAGGCAATTGAAATCTCACTATACATTTGTGCCATATTAGCTACCTGTTTAGTACACTGGAAGTATATTGGCTTGGCCGAGGCTTCATACCAATATGGGTGGCTAATAGGGTCAATTGGCTACACGCTCTTATCCTTAGAACACAACAGATAAACCCTACTTAGGTCACCTTTAATTACGTGCATTATTTTTAGTTAGCAAGAGTATCTACTGGCCAGGCAGAACATCTTACACACGCATAAGAACAGAGAATTAGTGTACATGACAGTGGCAGGAACTGGAAAAATTGACATTAACTACAATTCCCAAGGCATTTATTTTAGTTTGAGATAAGTTTTTTGTTTGTTTATTTGTTGGGTGTACTAAGTTTAACCCCTTAAGGACGCCGGGTGTATCCATACGCCCCCATTTTAAAGTCCTTAAGGACTGAGGGCGTATGGATACGCCCGTAGGAATTCCGGTCCCCGGACCTGGGTGACTGCTGATATCTATCAACAGGCTGATATCTATCAACAGGTCCCGAGACCCCCCATGTCGGCGATCGCCGCAAATCGTCGGTCAATTCAGACCAACGACTTTTCCGGGTTAATCAGGTCTCTGGTGACCCGGAAAAAAGGGTGAATGGGGCTGTCCGAGACAGCCCCATTCACCCTTACCCAGCAGGAGTGAGGTGGCACAGGTGCCGCCTCACGATCACGTGATTGATCGGTCGGAACGACCAATCAATCACGACCCTGCTGGGCGGCGATCGGGACGGCAAAGATGGTGGAGATCGGCGACGGCAGAGGTCTCCTACCTTGCCCTGGTCCAGCGGGGTCCCCTCGGGATCAGTGGCGGCGACAGGAGCAGCAGGATTGGCGGCAGCAGCCGTGGTAGTCCCAGCAGAAGGCTCCAGCAGGAGGTGAGGCCTGATCACTTCCTGCTGTTGCTTAGCAACAAATCGCAGCATGCACAGGCAAAGGGCATGCTGGGAGTTGTAGTTTTGCAACAGCTGGAGTTCCAAATACAACTCCCAGCATACCCTTTGGTAGTCTGTGCATGCTGGGGGTTATAGTTTTGCGACAGCTGGAGGCACTTTTTTTTCTATGAAAAAGTGTGCAGCCAGCTGTTGCAAAATTACAACACCCATCATGCAGAGACTACCAAAGGGCATGCTGGGAGTTGTAACAGTGTGCCTCCAGCTGTTGCAAAACTACAACTCCCAGCATGCCCTTCGGCTGTCAATGCATGCTGATTGTTGCAGTTTTGCAACAGCTGGATACACATTGGTTGTGAAACTGAATTTGTTAGCTAACTCAGTGTTTTGCAACCAGTGTGCCTCCAGCTGTTGCAAAAATAAAACTCCAAGCATGCACTGAGAGACTGTACATACTGGGAGTTCTAGTTTTGCAACAGCTGGAGGCACACTGGTTGCAAAACACTGAGTTAGGCAACAAACTCTGTATTTGGCAACCAATGTGCCTCCATCTGTTGCATAACTACATCTCCCAGCATGTATGGTCTGTCAGTGCATGCTGGGAGTTGTAGTTTTGCAACAGCTGGAGGGCAGGTTTACAGCGAGTTCTGCTGCAAGTTTGAGATGCGGCAAATTTTCCGCCGCATCTCAAACTCCCAACGAGAAACTCATTGTAAACCTGCGCCCATGTGAATGTATCCTAAAAAACACTACACTAACACATAATAAAGGGTAAAACACTACATATACACATACCCCTAGTCCCCCCCCCCCCCCCCACTCCAATAAAAAAAAAAATGTACTGTACGGCAGTGTTTCCAAAACGGAGCCTACAGCTGTTGAAAAACAACAACTCACAGTATTGCCGACTGCTACTGACTGTCAAGGCATGCGGGGAGTTTTGCAACAGCTGGAGACACCCTGTTTGGGAAACACTGCCGTAGGGTATTTTTGTGGCGGATTCAAATACCCTATTTAGTCCTCAAATGCGCATGGCGCTCTCTCACTTCGGAGTCCTGTTGTATTTCAAGGAAACAGTTTAGTGTCACATATGGGGTATTTCCGTACTCGGGAGAAATTGCATTACAAATTTTGGAGGGCTTTTTCTCCTTTTACCCCTTATGAAAAGGAAAAGTTGGGGTCTACACCAGCACTTTTTTTTTTACACTAACATGCTGGTGTTGCCCCATACTTTTAATTTTCACAAGCGGTAAAAGGAAAAAAAGACCCCCAAAATTTGTAACACAATTTCTCCGGAGTACAGAACTACTCCATATGTGGGCATTAAGTGCTCTGCGAGCGCACAACATGGCTCAGGAGTGAGAGCGTGCCATGCACATTTGAGGTTTAAATTGGTGATTTGCACAGGGGTGGCTGATTTTACAGTGGTTCTGACATAAACGCAAAACAATAAATACCCAGATGTGACCCCATTTTGGAAACTACACCCCTCATGTATTGTAATAAGGGGTGCAGTGAGCATTTACACCTCACAGGTGTCTGACAGATTTTTGGAACAGTGGTCCGTGAAAATGAAAAAAAAAATTTCATTTGCACAGCCCACTGTTCCAAAGATATGTCAAACGCCAGTGGGGTGTAAATACTCACTGCACCCCTTATTAAATTCTGTGAGGGGTGTAGTTTCCAAAATAGGGTCACATGTGGGGGGTCCACTGTTCTGACACCACGGGGGGTTTTGTAAACGCACATGGCCCCTGACTTCCATTCCAAACAAATTCTCTCGCCATAAGCTCAATGGCGCACCTTCTCTTCTGAGCACTGTAGTTTGCCCACAAAACGCTTTACATCCATATATGGGGTATTTCCATACTCCGAAAAATTGGGGTTACAAATTTTGGGGGGCATTTTCTCCTATAATCCCTTGTAAAAATGTAAAAGTTGGGGGAAAACCAGCATTTTAGTGAAAAAAAAATTCCATTTACACATCCAAATTTAACGAAAAGTCGTCAAACACCTGTGGGGTGTTAAGGCTCACTGGACCCCTTGTTATGTGCCTTGAGGGGTGCAGTTTCCAAAACGGTATGCCATGTGGGGTTTTCTGCTGTTCTGGCACCATAGGGGCTTCCTAAATGTGACATGCCCCCAAAAAACCATTTCAGCAAAATTCACTCTCCAAAATCCCATTGTTGTTCCTTCCCTTCTGAGCCCTCTACTGCGCCCGCCGAACACTTGACATACACATATGAGGTATTTCCTTACTTGAGAGAAATTGGGTTACAAATTTTGGGGGGCTTTTTCTCCTTTTACCCCTTGTAAAATTAGAAAAACTGGGTCTACAAGAACATGCGAGTGTAAAAAATGAAGATTTTGAATTTTCTCCTTTACCTTGCTACTATTCCTGTGAAACACCTAAAGGGTTAACACACTTTCTGAATATCATTTTGAATACTTGGAGGGGTGTAGGTTTTATAATGGGGTTATTTGTAGGGTATTTCTAATATGAAGACCCCTCAAATCCACTTCAAAACTGAACTGGTCCCTGAAAATTCCGATTTTGAAAATTTTGGGAAAAATTGGAAAATTGCTGCTGAACTTTGAAGCCCTCTGATGTCTTCCAAAAGTAAAAACATGTCAACTTTATGATGCCAACATAAAGTAGACATATTTTATTTGTGAATCAATATATCATTTATTTGGAATTTTCATTTTCTTTACAAGCAGAGAGTTTCAAAGTTAGAAAAATGCAAAATTTTCAAAATTTTCATGAAATTTGGGGATTTTTCACCAAGAAAGGATGCAAGTAACAACGAAAGTTTGCCAACGTGTTAAATTAGAATATGTCACGAAAAAACTATCTAGGAATCAAAACAATCGGTAAAAGCATCCCAGAGTTATTAATGCTTAAAGTGACAGTAGTCAGAATTGCTAAAAAGGGCTCAGTCCTTAAGGTGAAAAAGGGCTCAGTCCTTAAGGGGTTAAGTGAGGTAAGTACACTTAAGTGGTTGTTTTGTGAAGTACTATGTGTTTAGTATTATGTGCAAGGTCAGTCTTGATACCTTAAGGGTAGTTTTCCTTGAGTGGACCTTTGAGAAGGTGTTAGTGATGGGTGACAAAATTGTTATTCTTCAGGAGCCGAGGAAGCCACCTACTGTAACTACTACAACACCTATTATTTACATTAATGTACATGTGTACAAGGCAAATTTTTCTAGGTACAATAACCATTTACATTTAATTTCTCTATCATGAATATTTATTAAACACTCCAACAGGGTTCAGGTGCATTCACCTGATAAGTGCAACTTTCACGAAGAATGTCACATTACGATTGAGGTATATACATGTAAACGTGCGTGCAAGGATCAGCAGTCCACCTGCACTAAGAGTCTAAACTTCACGGCTACAGCTATTAGCTGGGCACACACTTACGAATCTCCTACCTCTAGGAATGTCTTGGTCTAAGAACCAGGCACAAAAGCTTGACGTTACGTTACTTGAACAGTCTTAGCCTTAGTCCTGCTAGGCACGTTTCTTGAACTGTTGCAGAAAAGTCTGTGAAGACAACAAAAACACAAAAACTTTAAAGCAGTATGAGTGTCACATTTCAGATGCAGCTTCGGCAATGTCGTCCTGCTCCTCGCCTATTGCCTCTACCCCTCTCAGGATCACGAGCAGGCAAAGAGTTAATGTGGCTCTCCCACACCACATTAGTAAGGGTAGAGTGTGACACTGAAGGATTGAGGTTAACAGTTGGTGCTGGTTAATTCGGCCCCACCTCCTCATCAGGCGTGGGCCGCAGCACATTTGTTGGTTCCTGGGGGGTAGACCAAACCTCCTTGTCGGGAGTAGGCCAGGGTACTTTGTGGTAGACAGAAGGAATTGGTTGAGACTCCTCCTCCTTGAGTACGTTGGTGGAGGCATCAGGAGCAGGCCATCTCGGCCTCAGCTTGAATGGGTCCGCATACCAATCATCAGAACAGAAATACTTGAAGGGCAACTGGGTTGGAGCGGCTGGCCTGGTGACTGCGGCCGCCCACTCTCCTCGCAGGCCCCAGACAGGGGTGTATTCCACTATCTCACCCACCTCCAGGGAATGGAACTTTTTGTGTAGATATGACCTCTGTACAGATCGCCAGTTTACGAGGATGGTATAGCCGGTGTGGCAATCAATGAGGGTACCATAACCTCTGACCTTGTCGAACTTGGCCACTGTTGCTCTTCGATGTTCCAAGGGCTCCTCCCCTTCTCGAGGATGGTCCCACCTACGAATAAAGAGTGCCTCCATCTCTTTGGTGTTCTCCTGATAGCGGATCCTCTCCTCCAGAGGCAGATGTACATGCTTAGGGGTTCTCGGTGTTGAGCCTTTAATTTTTCCATTAGGTCTGCTATTTCGGCCTCCTGACGGGCCCTTTCTTGCTGTGCCTTAGGAGCCAATGGCAGGGACTTCCTAGGCAGGGGTTGAAGCACATCATGCATGTATTGGTTAAAGTCAGGTTCCTCCCCAAAGACCCATTGGGGCAATTTAGGTGAGTGCGGTCGTGCATTCTGCAGGGCGGACAGGGGTATCTCTGGCTCAGGGCTGGTGGGGGAAGAGAAGGCAGCCTCAGATGGTGTACTTACTGAGAATTCCTCCATAGGGATCTCAGCCCATGAGCCCCAAATGCGGTGGTGAGGGGACAATCTCCCCGGTGATGGAGTTCCAGGTGTCCCTGCGGTGTCCCCCGGAGGAGTATCCTGCCAGTCGTCATCGTCATTGCGCAGTGGGGGAAGATTGCAGGCCCCCTCTTCATCCAATGACAACCGCTGCAAACGGTCGGCAAGATCATGGATCAGTTGGGCTGCGACCGCCGCAACTTTCCTTTGTTCCGGTGCCATCTTTGTGTGCATGCCACGTGGAACGCTGCTCTCCGCCATGTCTGTACCTTCCGGCTCTCCTTTGTCCAGACTGAAGAGGTCGCTGTGCAGGCCTCCCTTTATATTGGGCTTCGCCAAAATGGCTGCCGGCCGGAAGAACGTCATCGGTGCAGCCCCAACTTCCTGTTCCTCCAGAAACAACAACCACGTCTCTAAGTTCCCTTTCGGCTGCAATACACTCGCTTGATAGCATTGCCCAGGGGGCGCAGCGCGGGCCTTCTTCGCGCACTTTTCCGGCAGCGAGTTAACTCTTGCAATCCTGACCGGACCTGGGGATCGTAGCATACATTCGCATCTCACTTTACACATTTCTGCAGCAGTAACATTTTCGTCTCCCCCCTTATTTTCGCATGTGCTCTCTGCAAGCGGCACCATATGCAATCTTCCGTACAGTTATATGGTGCTCCGTAACCCATGGGGACAGTCTATTATACAGGGGGAGTTCACTTTATTTGGTGGCAACAGCTGTAGGCACACACCCGTATCCTGTTTGTCAGACGCCAAAAAGCTATGTGATAGCCTGGGGGGTGTAGGGTATGGGGAGTGTAACTGTGCGGATATTAAAGGGTGTCTTTTAACCCTTGCTATTCATGACGCCAGGGTTAGGGCTCCTCAATAAAGCTTTTCCTACCGCCGCCCTTCCCAGGAACGATAGGGAGGTAGTTGGTAATAGAGTAGAGATAGATAATAATGGATTGTCCACAACCGGAGAGTTTCTGTAAACTGGGATAACTTTTACAGAAGATTTTCTGTACGCTTCATTAACATAACAGTTTCTTAGCATAACAACCGTTTCTTTTGGAGATTGACAATGGTTGGGACTTTACCATTAAGAGTCTTTTAAGGTATTGCGCTGTTCCACTGGATTTAGGGGAATTAGTTGCAGTCCAGTAGTCACGCTAGCATTAGCAGGAATTAGAGGAAAACTCACGATTTTGGCTCTACTAAGGCCGTAGGTTTTGAGGCCTAGCGTGTCTTTGAAAGTGCGTAGCACACCGTCCTGTTAGTCCGGCATCCACGAGAGCAGCAACCCAAGAGAGCGATAATTGGACGCAGCTCCCTTATATGGGAAGGGGCTGGACTAACGCTAATTGGTCCATACGGATGTGAATCACCATTACAAAGATTTGTGGGTAACACGTGACCCAAGGACCTCCTATGGTCCTGCAACATACCATAGAGGTTACTAGCATGGTCACATAACCAAAGGTCCTGCGACGCTGAACAAGGTAAGTACTATACATTTCTATGCAATATAGATATAATTATTAATATATACATTTATTAACATTACAGTTAGACTTAAGGAGAGGCGACTAGGGGCTGTCCTACCTGAGGAACCCTACCTGAACGTAGTTACTCTGACTTTGGGGACCTCTACGCTAGGTACGGTGAGCAATACGGTATCGGGACACCACAGATAGATAGATAAAAAAAAGGAATCCAGAGAAGAAGCAAAACCTGTGTGCATTTGTTTGGGTGCCAGCAATCCAAACAGACTTGGTCCAGGGCTCTTCAAATACAAAAGAAGACAAAAGAATTGCAGCATTCCAAGTAAGGTGTTTGGATGGAATAAATATCTACCTTTTTTCACCCTAAGGCTGGAACTCCACTGAGTTTTTTTTTTTGTTGCAAAAACGCCATTAAAAAAAACTATTTTCCCGCACGGCGTTTTTTCAGTGAAAAAACGCCGCGTCCAGATGTTAGCTGCAAGTCAATAGTAAACTGCAAAATGCCATATTCACTTGGCGTTTTTCAGTTTGGCGTTTTTTTTTTTATCCTTTTGGCGTTTTTCAGCAATTTTGGGCTAAGAGGCTGGTTTTTCAAATCGGCCGACAAAACCTAGTTTGGCGTTTTTTGTCCTGAAATCATGGCGTTTTCCTCCCATAGAAGTCTATGGGAGAGCAAAAACGCCAAGACAAACGCCATGTTGGTTTTAAATTTTGCGTTTTTGCAGGCGGTTTTTATTCCTTTTTGGACTTTAGTGATACAAAAAAATTATGGAAATACCTTTTGCATTAAAATTTCGTAGGGTACCATAAAAAAAATTATTAAAAAGTAGAAGGGATGGAAAAAATTGTATCTAACGAAATGTATCTTTTTTATTACGAAATGTTTATTAATTTTTAAACAGGGATCAATTTATGTGGGCAGGTAAAGCACTAAAAATGTAGCCGACAATAATAAAAATGTAGTGTATGTGTGTGTGTTTTTCACTTATTTTTTAAACATTTTTTAGGTAGTACTACTACTCCCAGCATGGAGCACACTGTTCCATGATGGGAGTAGTAGTACCTGTAATTATTGACAGATCGCCATGGTTAATACTCTTGTATAATGTATAGATGCGGCGGCCGCTCTTCTCTGGTCCCCTGCACTGACGTATATATACACATATTCATATTTCCCGCAGAGCTTTGATTGGCCAGATGGTTCCAGCCAATCACACCTCTGTGGGAAATAGTAATAGGTGGTGTATATATATGTCAGTGCAGGGGACCATAGGAGAGCGGCTGCTGCATCCATACATTATACAGGAGGATCACAGCGGGTGTCAGGAGTGATACCCGCAGTGATCTTTCCTTAACTACAAGTACTACTATTCCCAACATGGAGTACATTCTGCTCCATGCTGGGAGCTGTAGTACCTGCATTAATAGACAGATCGCAGCGGGTGTCAGAAGTTACACTCGCTGCGATATGTCTATTAATGCAGGTGCTACAGCTCCCAGCATGGAGCAGAGTGTGCTCCATGTTGGGAGTAGTAGTGCCTGCTTAAGGACACATCACAGCGGGGGTCACTACTGACACCCGCTGTGATCATCCTGTCTATAGCAGAGATTGAGCGACTGTATACAGCGCTCGCATCCCTGCTCTGCACTATGCTCCGGGCCGGCCACTCACTCATCTTTTCCTCACAGCTGTGATTGGCTGCAATCATCCGGACAATCACAGCTCTGGGTGGAAAATATCAATGAGTGATGTGAATAGAGCAGAGATGTGAGCGCTGTATAGAGCCGCGTCTCTGCTATATTATGGACGATCGCATCGGGTGTCAGACTGACACCCAAGGCGATATGTCTATAGTACAGGTACTACTACTCCCAGCATGGAACAGTGTGTTCCATGCTGGGAGTAGTAGTACTACATAAAAACTGTGGGGGGAAAAAGAGAAAAAAAAGTTACCCACACACACACTTTATAAAAAAAAAGGTATTCAAATTTTGTTATAAAAAATAAACATTTAGTTCAATACAATTTTACATACCTACTGGATCCTTTTTTTTTTTTTTTTGTATTTTGTAAAAAAAAACGCAAAAGGGGACAAAAAAGGCAATTTCCACACAAAGGTAAAAACGCCAGAAAAAACGCCAAAACGCAGGGGAAAACTGTGGCAGTTTTACTGGCGTTTTTTCTGGGGTTTTTATGCCACAAAAATCGAAGGTCAAAAATCTCAGTGGAGTCCTAGCCTTAGTGTGACATTTCGGTCACCCAGTGTGACCATTTTTAAGCATGCTTGAAAATGGTCACAGTGGGCGACTGAAACGTCACACTTTGGATGGAATAAATATCTACCTTTTTTCACCCTAACATCTTACTTGGAGTACTGCAATTCTTTTGTCTTTTGTATAGATAGATACTGTAAGGATTCCTCCTTGGGGATTAGCTCGGGGATCGTCCTGGACCACGCCACAGGATGCGTTTCTTCTCAATAAACCAGCAAGCAAACGGTTCTAATGCACATCTGGCACCTTGCCAGTTTTATTACACAGGTTGCAGGGAAAGAAATAAACAAAAAGCAGGAACAAACAAAATCCTAGACCGTCTGGTCACTGACTACACAGATCAGCTTGTCCTGACTAACAACCGCTGAGCTACCCTCAGCCGGTTAAACATATGTCCCCTGCAACCTTTTACTCACAATTCATGTCACTCTCTTTGAGCCACTCAGCTCGGCTGTGTACTCCTCAGCAGCCTCTGTCTCTTCCCTACAGCCCACATGCTGTCTCATAGGAAGAGCCTCAACCATTCTGTTCCTTTAGCTTTTAAACACACACTTTCCCTTCCTGATACCTCATTAATCAGGCCACAGGTGGAGCATTCTGCAGAGATAGCAAGGGAAATACACCCTTTCCTTGCCACACTGCCACATATCCCCCCCCTCTGCTCAGACCACCGGGAAGGAGCACTTGTATTCAAAAGGCAGAGTCCAACTGCCTTTCCTTTTCCTTGAACAACTACGTCCAACAGATTTTGAGGCACTTGGCTTCCTTCATCAGTAGATTTTATCTGCACCACTTCAATGGTGCACCCTTCTTTCATTCGCACTTTCATCAGCCACCGAGCACAAGACTTTTGGTCACCTTTGACAAATTCCTTGTAAAAAGCTCCATTCATGTCACACCTTTCCAACACCAGGTTCTTCATCTTGGTCTGTGCAGTGCTCTGGACTCTAGGTGCGGACAAGGCAGATGCTCTAGGCCATTGTCTTTTTCTGTCACTGGTATGACCATTGCACAAACTTTGCTGGTGGCCAACCGAGCCTGTATCACCCATTTGCAGGTCTTCTAAGTCATCCTCCACAATTTCAGGAGGCTTCCCTTTAATGCACCTGTCCCTCTTCTCCTTGAGACGGACTCTTCTCCAAATTCTACTTCTGCGGACTTTCTTCCAGTGTTTTCTAATCCAGTGCCTCTCAGGGTTTCCACCACGACCCAGTCTTCTATCACAGTGACCTCTTTTTAAGGACTCTGCTTTTTTATTAGCCCTTTCTTTAGGGACACAGACTTTCACAGGCTCATCTTTAGGCTGAGAACTCTTGGCTCCTTTAGCCAGTTTTTCACCTGCACCTTCAGATGTGTCACTGACTTTACTTGCAGCTTCTGCAGTTATCTCTGGTTTAACTTCTACCTCAGAGAACTTCTCTGCCTCAGAATTTTCACCATGCAATGTTAATATCTCTGCAGCTTCAGAGGACTTCCCATATGGTTTCACCTCAGTCTCAGCTTCAGAGGACTTCCCATATGGTTTCACCTCAGTATCAGCTTCAGAGGACTTCCCATATGGTTTCACCTCAGTATCAGCTTCAGAGGACCTTTCATATGGCTTCTTCTCATGGTCTTCAGACTCTACTGTTTCTTGCGTCCATTGTTCAGACTCCGCCTTTTTTAGAGAAAGCATCCCTGTCTCCAGTAGCTTTTGCCTCACAAGCAGTTTTTCTTCTTTTACACGGACCGCTGTGGCTTTGGCCTCAATTTCCATCTGAGACACTTTTAACCTCTCGTTAGCCAGTTCTGCTATAACTTGGTCACGGCTTTCTTTTAGGACCTTCATGTCCCCTTCCAGCTTTAAACATTTCTGCTGCTCACTCTTGAGCTTAGCAGAGTTCTTCTTCTCACTTTCCAGCAATTCTGTCAAGTTTTTGACAGTATCCTCCAGGGACAGCAGTTGTTCTCTCATCTGCTCATTGTCTTTATTCAGTTGCGCCATCTTGGACACTTTCTGCTCATAGACTTTTAGCTGAGCCTCTTGTTCAGAGAGCTGAGTACCCAGTGAATCCAAGGCAGCTGCGCGAGACTTAATATGCGTTTCGTTCTGCGCCTCCAGGCTCTGCACCTTATGAGCCATTACCACTTTCTCCTTCTCCAGCTCTTCCATGGCTACCAACCTAGCCTTGTGATCACTTTGTAGAGCCAGATATGCCCCACACAGGACATTCACTTCTTCATCCTTGAATGAGATCTGCTTGGCCAGAATCTCCAATTCTCTCTCCTTGCTGGTCATAAGACCCTGGGAGCGGGACAGTTCATCCTGCAGAGCCGCAAACTCACTTTTGTGGCGCTCCATATCTTTCTGCAGCTGAAGCTTCGCTTCCTGCTCTTTATTCAAGTCTGCAAGCATTTTTTCTTTCTCCTCTGTCAGGTGATGAACTACTTCCTTTTGAGACAATTTAGCAGAAACCATCTGTAAGGTTTCTTCAAGGTTCTGGATCTGCTCCCTTTTTTTTTACCAAGACCAGCGCGTTTTTTCCGAGATCTCTTACTTACAGCGGTCTCCTTACTCTCGCTGCTGGACCATGTGACATTCTCTTGTCCTCTGACAGTCACCTGTGCTTGGCCTGTCTCTTCCTTCAAGCCAACTCGTTCAGACTCTTTTCCACCTTTAGGAGTAGTCTCCCCCTTTTCAAGGGTCTTGGCCACTTGGGCTTCAGGGTAGTTCCTGGACAGTCTCTCTGGACTGTCTCTCTGCTCACTGGCAGACTTCTCTTTCACTTCAACACTGTCTCTCTGCTGCCCAGCAGAAAGGTCTAGGGCTCCTGGGTCTGCAACAACATCTGGTCCAGTGGTTCGACCTTCCTGGTCACGATCCATCTCTGGTCCAGACATCACATCTCCTTCACTCAGGACTCTGTCTGTGACAGTAAGCGCAGCACCCAGCTCCACATGTACTCTCTTCAGTATTTCTGCATTATCCACAGACATCTCTGTAGCTTCTTTTCCAGTTACCTCTTCCAGATGACCGCGCAACTCTAGCCCCACCTTGGGCTCATCTTCAGCTGGCGGATGGAACCCATGTTCCTGTACCTGATCCGTTTCTGGTTTCACTGAAGATTCTGTTTCAGTCAGAGGCCCACTTGTCACTTGAGTCACTGGATCCTCTTGGACTTGACTCACGGTCTGGTCTTCAGCTCCCCCAGCAGTCTGGCAGACCCCTATCTGACCTACATCTAGTGACTGCTGACACTCCCCGTCCTCAGCCTCTGCTGAGTAACTCTCCACTAGTGTGTGGTGCAAGTCAAGTGTTGTGGGCCTATCAGGTGTACCTGCTCTAGTCACCTGACAGTCTTCCCATAATTGCTGAAAAAATTGAAAATCCGTCCCCAGTACTACATCATACTCCAAGGAGGGCTCTATTGAAACCTTGTGACCTATAGTACCATAGGGAGTAGAAATACAGACATTAACCATTTTATAACCCCAAATACCAGCCTGCATAGACACTATAGTGGGGTCCGGCTTTCTGCTGCTGGACTTTACCAGACTTATTACACATCTAGGGTCTAACAAAACCATCATCTTTTTACCTTCTATTTCCAGCTCACACAGGTTTTCTTTTGTCCTGTCAGAGGTGGCAGCAGTTCTCTTTACATCTGAACACATCAACATAAGTTTTTCAACAAAAACATTATCAGATTGCACATGTTCAAAATTTACAGGACAGTTCATAGCACTAGGACCTAACTCAGGCAAAGTGTGTTTTGTTACATTTTCTCCCAGTCCTGCATTTAACATTTTCTGTTCACCAGATTTTTTCAATCCGATCTGCACAGTGTGAACAGTCCCATCAGTCTCCATGAGGGGTTCTCCACCCTCACATGATTTTGCAACTGGACATAGGTTGGTACCACCTTGAACACTGTTCACACAGTCAACTAGGGAAACACCACCCTCCACCTCAGCATTTTTATGCACAGTCCCATCATTTTTATGCACAGTCTCATAGTCACTATACATGGCCCCTATAACCCCTGGAACAGTCTTACCAGAATCTCTTGCCGTCCAGTCAGTTAAGGGCTGGTGCTGGACACCTCTCACCAGCTTCTCTGCTGCAGAACATCGCTCCACTTGCTCTTTAAGTAGCTCTGCAACCTTAAACCCAGCATCACTGTTAGGCTGCAGTGCACACTGTAGTCTTGCCGCTTGGCTTACTCCCACTTTAGTCAGGATCTCTGTCTTGACTTTCTCATAGTCCCGTAATATCTTTGGATCCAGTTCACAATGAACTTTTTGGGCATCTCCTCCAATGAATCCAAACACCAAGTTTCCCCAGTGTGTCTTGGGCCATGCCTCATGTGTAGCAATCCTTTCAAACTCTGCAAAGCTTGCTTCCTCTTGCGCTGCAGCCGTCTGCAACAAAGCACTTATCAGGACATCCATCTTGCAACACTTCAAACCTTGCAAACACCGTACTTAGCCGCTTGCCAACAAAATTTTTCCGTTGCCCCTAGCAACGCCTTTATACACAGTCTCAAAACGTAATCTGCACTCTGCAGGTGGCCCGTCCACCTGTCTCCTTACTTGAGAAAGAGCGCCCACTCGCTTGATGCGATCTGTTGCCCCTAGCAACAACTTCACCACAGGCGCAGTCCTGCTCTTGTACTCCACAGCTGGGCTCGTCCCACTGTCTCCTCTCTGAGAAAGAGTACACCCTTGCACCATGCACGGTAGTTTTCTCTTGGCAACAACTTCACTGCAACTCGACCACTGGTTGCTCCTAGCAACGTGTTTGCCCGCATCCGACACCAATTGTAAGGATTCCTCCTTGGGGATTAGCTCGGGGATCGTCCTGGACCACGCCACAGGATGCGTTTCTTCTCAATAAACCAGCAAGCAAACGGTTCTAATGCACATCTGGCACCTTGCCAGTTTTATTACACAGGTTGCAGGGAAAGAAATAAACAAAAAGCAGGAACAAACAAAATCCTAGACCGTCTGGTCACTGACTACACAGATCAGCTTGTCCTGACTAACAACCGCTGAGCTACCCTCAGCCGGTTAAACATATGTCCCCTGCAACCTTTTACTCACAATTCATGTCACTCTCTTTGAGCCACTCAGCTCGGCTGTGTACTCCTCAGCAGCCTCTGTCTCTTCCCTACAGCCCACATGCTGTCTCATAGGAAGAGCCTCAACCATTCTGTTCCTTTAGCTTTTAAACACACACTTTCCCTTCCTGATACCTCATTAATCAGGCCACAGGTGGAGCATTCTGCAGAGATAGCAAGGGAAATACACCCTTTCCTTGCCACACTGCCACAATACATATGATATATATATATATATATATATATATATATATAGATAGATAGATAGATAGATAGATAGATAGATATGAGATATATAGATAGTCTCTTCCTGACAGCAATGGCAACGCATATGATGTAATATGGCAGGACTGTTTTCCCATCTTTCCCCCTTGACAATAGGCACTGCAGGGACCCCCAGTTTCTGGAGCCCCCAGTGTCTGGGCACCACTGATTAGTGTAGCCTGTTTGATGCCACCATTCCACCCTTCACACACTCACAACCCCTTAGCCAGAAGCTACTTTCTCTGAACCCCATACCCCCCGCCCCCCCTTCCCCTGCACTTTTATGACTACTGATCTGTGTAAGTACACATGGGACCTAAACTTCTGTAAATCAAAAGTCACGGGAAAAGTAGCATATTTTACACTGCAACAAATTCTGCAACGAATCAACACAAAAAAAACTCAGGTAAATCCAATGATAAATTCCTGCCAGTGATAGTGAAACCTAGCTTGCTTTTTGTTTAGTTTAGAGGAAAAAAGTTGCTGGGAAAGTGGCGGCCGTGCTCCAAATTTATCAATTGGCTCACAGACTTTGATGAATGCCTGCTGAACTGCTCTGAATAAATGTCGCAGAGCAGTGGTGGGCCATGCGAAAATTGCACTAAAAGTCGGCATTAATACAATTGTCGCATAGAGACATATAGGGCAGCATTGAATTACCGTGTTATGTTCTAAATCTGGCCCGTGCAACTTTTCTGCGACATTTCACAGAAAAGTTGCACATGATAAATTAGTGACCAAACAGATCACTTTGTGGTCATAAAAATCAAACAGCCTAAATGAAATGACGCAGGAGAAGTCGCATGGGACCAGCAGGCAACTATTCCTACGCCAAATTTAGATGAAAAAGCAGTCAAAATTGTCTGATAAATTCCCCTCATGGTGTGGAACCCCTAGGATACTACACACACCACAGGTTGAGAACTGGGCAGCAGGGGACTTGAACCTGTGATCACCTTGACAATAATCAGGAATAATTTGTATGATAAAATCAGCAGCATGTCACCAAAGCCACACCAGAAAAGTCTGTAACCTGTAAATGGGATTTTGTAAAACCCCATTCACCTAGCACTGTACTGTAACTATGATGCAGATTTTCTCAGCATTAAATGTGCAGTGTCTGACAATACTCGAAGACATTAAAGGGGTACATTTTGTTCAGAACGCTTGGAGCCGGAGGCCGTGATAGTGATGTCACGGCCACGCCCCCTTGTGACATCAAGCCCCCTCTATTCATGTCTATGGGAGGGGGCTTGTCAGCCAACACGCCCCCTCCCACAGTCATGAATGGAGGTGGCGTGGAGTGGCGTGACGTCACAAGGGGGCGTGACTGTGATGTCACCACTCTTGCAGGAACTGAGCGTTTGTTAAAACGCTGGGTGCTGCGGGAGATCGCAGGGGACCCCCCAGTGATCAGACATCTTATCCCTTATCCTTTGGATAGGGGATAAGATGTCTAGCAGCAGAGTACCCCTTTAACCATAAGTATTTGAGTGAATTAACACATGGAAGCTTTGTTGCAGTGACTGTTCAAATCATCAGAGATGCACGTTCTTGCTGCCAAAACAAATTAATACAACAGTTTTTCATAAAGTCTTGAACAAATGTGCCACATGTGAATATTCCCTTATTTGATTCAGGGTGTGTTCACACATTTGGGTTTTTATTGACAACTAGCTCAATACTCGGTGTTGCCCGGTTTTTCCTTCCTAATCCTTGTTGGGGAGGAAAATAAACAAAGGAGGAAGCTTTTGACTTCATATCCCGTCCTCATATATTGTTGTCATATCCCAACCCCATATCCCGTCCTCATATCCCGACCTCCTATGCCGATCCTATCCAGTCATCATATCTTGACCTCATATCCCGACCTCATATCCCGTCCTCCTATCTCGACCTCCTATCTCGACCTCCTATCTCGACCTCCTATCTCGCTCTCCTATCCTGACCTCCTGTCCCGACCTCCTATCCCGTCCTCCTATCTTGACCTCCTATCTCGACCTCCTATCCCGACCTCCTATACTGACCTCCTATCCAATCCATCTATCCCAACCTCCTATCTCGACGTCCTATCCCAACCTCCTATCCCGTCCTCCTATCCCATCCTCCTATCCCGTCCTCCTATCCCATCCTCCTATCCTGTCCTCCTATCCCGACCTCCTATCCCGGTCCTCCTATCCCGTCCTCCTATCCGGTCCTCCTATCCCGACCTCCTATCCGGTCCTCATATCCCAACCTCCTATCCTGACCTCCTATCCCGACCCGTAATATGTGTACCAGGTATTGAAATGCCTCCAGCCGTACGGAAGTTATGTGGGAACATACATTTCCAATTGATTTGCATGGGACTTTAAACAAAAACCCCGACCCTCACAAATGGGGGTAGTTAAGGGTTAAATTAACTATCCTATATTTTCAGTGGACATATAAGTAACATGTGACCAAGTATTATCGAAATATCTCCAGCCATTTGGAAGTTATGCAGTAACATATATTTCTCATAGACTTGTATAGGACTTTAAACAAAAACCCCGCCCCTGGCAAATGGGGGGGAGTAAGGGTTAAATCACCTATCCTATGTTTGTTGTTGACATATAAGTAACATGTGTGCCAAGTGTCATGTTAATATCTTTAGCCGTTTGGACGTGATGCTGGAACATACACACACACACACATACATACATACACACATACACACATACATACACACATTGGGGGACATGTATGAAAGATTTTACCCCTGTTTTGTGTGTATTTCTTTTTGCGCAAAATTTTGCGCAAGCCATTTTTTTTGCGCACGTTTTGGTAGAGCATGTCCTCCAGATGTGGCCAAATCGGGGTACCTTGGAGTGACATCTATAGTATGCACGGATTTATTAACTGCGTACTTTTCCTTTACACCAAAAGTTTTGCCGCAAGAGCTGTTTTTATTGCGCAAATATAAGCCATCTTGGACTTAATGTAGCAAGATGCTCTAAATCATCGATTCTATTTTCCAAAGAGTGGATTGAGGAGGTTACTATATTTACACGCAATTTATGAAGCTCATTGCACTTGATTGATAAATTTAGCGCTTCTGCGCATAATTTAGAATTCGGGAAAATGGGTAAAATGCTTCTACCATACACAAATAATGATACATGTCCCCCATTAAGTTTTATATATATATATATATATATATATATATATGTATATAGATTATTGTGTCCAAAGCCTGAAACATGATAAATGGGGGACAAAACATGAGACTGAGAGTTCCCCTCTTGTCAGATTCATTCCTGGCTTTGTATTCAATAATTGCAAATGAAAACCTGAAATAAATATAGAACAATATTAAAGATACATTAACTTCTGCATTAATAAACTATGCTACAAGGGATATAATAGTAATAATATTTATTTTACCTCTTTTGCCTGGAATATATGAGTCTTCCTCTTGCTTGTCCTGTATGGAATGAAGAACAGGCTTTGCTTTTATATTTGCATTGCTCCCTCCTCCCAGACAAATCATGGTGTGAAGAAACGAAACTACTCTATTTTTAAGTCTTCCCAGGAGTGATGCTGAAGTTCAGCTGCAGAAACAAATCAGCAAAATCAGCATAGTTACATTGCATTGTAATAGGTAAGGTCCATAACAGAATGGGCATAATGCAGGTTTGAAAATGCTTTCCACTATATCTTAATGGGTTTTCTAAATCCCCTTAACCCCTTAAGGACGCAGCCCTTTTTCATCTTTTTTTTTTTTTTTTCAATTCTTTATTTTTGAATTTTTTCAATCTTAGTACAAACGTTAACGGGTTCGCAGACCCAACAAACAACTCGTCACTGAAAGAAAACTGTGATACATCTATCCTTCTGTCATTAGATCATGAATTGCGAGTAAAAGTACTGACTCATTATACATTCATATACGTCTAAGTACAAGGGCATATGGCTGGTATTATATTCTGGTGTGAGGATCGCACAATACAATGAGCAGGAATGATGTCACACATGTAAGGTGTTTTATACTATTGAGAATAGGTAAGAAGTGAGAGATGAATTCAGGTAGAGAGATGAAACTAGCATGAATGGAGAGGAAAAAAGATGGAGGAGAAGGAGAAGAAGAAGAAGAAGAGTAGTGGGAGAGGAGTGGATGTGTGCTCTATGCATGACATAAGGAATTAGAGAAGAAAGGAGAGGGGAGGGGCTCACACAATAAGGGGCAGGGGGAGGAGTGGGGAGTGTAGGTGATCTTTAGTGGTCGAGGAGTAGGGGGGGGGCGTTGTTAATACTGTACGTTGGCTACTGAAGGGGGGTGGGAGCTAAGTAAGTGTGGGTCTGTCTCCCTGTAGTGTAGCCACGGATACCAAGTGGCAAAGTGTTTGTCAAAGGAGCGGTCACTCCAGCTGGATAGTTCCTCCAACCGGCATATGGAGTTGACTTTTGAGACCCATTCTTGGTGTGTGGGTGGGTGAGGGTCTCTCCAGTGTAAGGGTATGAGCGCTTTCGCAGCAGAAAGAAGGTGTGCTAATAGGGAATGTTTATGTAGCAGCGTTTTTTCTGAAGACAAGTTTAATAAGACCAACGATGGTGTCAAGGTCAGCTGTTTGTTAAATATGTCATTTAGCCCTTTGTTAATCTCTGGGCAA
Organism: Hyla sarda; assembly: GCF_029499605.1. Taxonomy (NCBI): domain Eukaryota; kingdom Metazoa; phylum Chordata; class Amphibia; order Anura; family Hylidae; genus Hyla; species Hyla sarda. Next base: position 170,729,066 of record NC_079191.1, read on the forward strand.
AACCGTACTATCTCAGGGCATGTCCACCATATGTGAAAAAGATTAACCTGTGGCTCCACAGTTCCTCCAGCACTTATCTGACGGGGAAAGCCCCCAGTGGTGAAAAAGCTCGGGAGTTCTGTACCAACGAGATACCAATTTGAATTGGCATTCTTGCAATTTGACACACCTGGAGAAGCCATAAGAGCGGTTTAACATTGCAGCCCGATCCGCATCAGAAAAAGTCAGATGCAAGTCTTTTTCCCACGAGAGCAAGTATGCAGGCGCGCCCCTAGTTTTATTTCCCATAATGCGCTTTTTTACGGCAGATAATTTTATTCTGTCTTCCCTAGCCAGTGGTAGGAATGTCTCAGGCCAGGTGGGGTCAGCTTTGATGGTGTATGTGTGTAACAGTTCCGAACACGCACCAATGATCATGCTTTCATGTAAGTAGTGCAGTCTGATGTTAGGTAGCAGTTCCCTCAGTCGCTCCTTCCCTGGAGGTCTTTTACCTGGGCAAAGGTCTATGAGCGGGGTTTTCGTTAGTTTGGACCATATGTCAGGAAGTGGGGACTCCCTGCCTTTCAGTATGTAGGGTATCAATGAACCTGGCATCATGGGGGACAGGGACTTGTTATGTGAGGCATCCCATTTCATTTGGATATCATGGCACCTTTTTACCCCAAGTGTTCCTTTCAACAGAGGGTTTTGTTGTTTGTTTATCATTGCTTTGGTAGGGACCCACAATGAGCGCCTGTCCGCCACTTCTCCCTCACCAAGTTGAATCAGTTCTAGTGAAGACCCCTGAAGAAAGCTGGTCTCTGATATCAACTCGATCCATCTGTGGATGTGTATAGCTTTATGAAGTTGTGCGACGTCCGGTATGCCTATTCCTCCATATTTTTTGTGTCTAGTCAGGAGGGAGTGTGTGAGGCGGGGGCGCTTTGAGGACCATAGAAACGAGTAGAAGAGCCTCCTCCATTGGGCCAGGTGGTTTTTCGGTAGGTCAATTGGAGCCATATGCATCAAGTATAGGATAGGGGGGAGTATATAGGATTGCAGCAAGTTTCTCCTGCCTAACCATGATAGATATGGTAGCTTGTATGCTTCCAGTTTGGTTCTAGTTTTTTGCAGCATTGGGATGTAATTAAGGGCAAAAATCCTATCTAAGGATGAGGGCAGGGTAATCCCTAGGTATGTTAAACTATCCCGTGGCCAACGGTAGGGTGAGTCACGTTTTATGTCTTTTAGATCCTTTGGTGGTACGGAAATATTAAGTATCTCCGACTTCGTGTAATTGACTTTAAAGTTGGACATGGGCTATATCTGTCTAGGATGAGTTGTATTTTTGGAAGGGCGGAAATGGGGTTTGTGATTAACAGTAGCAGGTCGTCTGCAAATGCAGCCGCTAAGTGAATGTGACCTCACACCGTAATCTCCTCGTCTTGTCTGAGTGTCTGCAGGAGAGTTTCCATCACAATGATATACAGGGTGGGGGATAGAGGGCAACCCTGGCGTGTCCCATTGCGAATGTCGAAGAGGGGATAAGGTTCCGTTTACCTTGATGTGTGCACTGGGTTTGTCGTATAAGGATAATATTGCATTTATGAAGGGCTGTGACAGGCCAAACCTTTGACACGTCAATGAAATGTAGTCCCAGGCCACTCTGTCAAAGGCCTTTTCTGCATCTGTACTTAGTAAGACCAAGGTTTTTTTTGTAGTGTTAGCGTAATGAATGGCCTGCATCACCCTAAGCGAATTGTGCTTTCCCTCACTGCCCCTCACAAACCCTGTCTGATCTGGGCGAATAAGGTCTGGGAGAAAGTGACTCAATCTCATAGAGAGCAACTTTGCCCATATTTTCACATCCAGATTCAGCAATGAAATAGGTCTGTAACTGGGGCAGAGAGAAACATCCTTTCCTTCCTTCCGAAGAATGGTAATATGTGCCGCAAGCGCCTGCTTTGGTAGTTTGGTGCCATTAAGCAGGGCATTGCACTATTTGGTGATTTGAGGGAGTAGCGAGGTTTGGAGCTTTTTATAGTAAAATAGGCTAAGACCGTCTGGTCCTGGGCTTTTCCCTGTTGGGAAGGATTTTATGACTCGCCGTATCTCGTCGTCAGTGCATGGAGTTAGGAGTTGTTGGCCATCTTCCAAAGTAAGTGTTGGCAAATGTAAGTTGTTAAGGAAGTTCTTTATAGCCTGAGACCGATTTACTCCCGCCTCCTCGACTATGGGTAGATTGTATTAGGATTCATAGTATTGTTGGAAGGCGAGGGCTATATTTTTAGTGCTCGTGTGGCTGGAACCGTTCCTATCAATTATTTTGGGGATAAATGCTTTTTCTTTCCGTTTCTTAAGCATGGCCGACATAAGGCGGCCACCCTTGTCTCCGTGCATGAATAATTTGTGTTGGAACCTAATAACATTCTCCGAGTGTTTCTTATTAACCCCTTGGGGACGGAGCCCATTATGATCCTAAGGATGGGAGCATTTTTTGCAAATCTGACCACTGTCACTTTAAGCATTAATAACTCTGGGATGCTTTTACTTATAAATTTGATTCCGAGATTGTTTTTTCGTGACATATTCTACTTTATGTTAGTGGTAAATTTTCGTCGATACTTGCATCCTTTCTTGGTGAAAAATTCAAAAATGTCATGAAAAATTTGAAAATGTTGCATTTTTCTAACTTTGAAGCTCTCTGCTTATAAGGAATATGGATATTCCAAATACATTATATATTGATTCACATATACAATATGTCTACTTTATGTCTGCATTATAAAATTGATGAGTTTTTACTTTTGGAAAACATCAGAGGGCTTCAAAGTTCAGCAGCAATTTTCCAATTTTTGGCAAAATTTTCAAAATCGGAATTTTTCAGGGACCAGTTCAGGTTTGAAGTGGATTTGAAGGGTCTTCTGGTTAGAAATACCCCATAAATGACCCCATTATAAAAACTGCACCCCTCAAAGTATTCAAAATGACATTCAGTAAGTGTGTTAACCCTTTAGGTGTTTCACAGGAATAGCAGCAAAGTGAAGGAGAAAATTCAAAATCTTCATTTTTTACACTGGCATGTTCTTGTAGACCCAGTTTTTGAATTTTTACAAGGGGTAAAAGGAAAAAAATCCTCTCAAAATTTGTAACCCAATTTCTCTCGAGTAAGCACATACCTCATATGTGTATGTCAAGTGTTGGGCGGGTGCACTAGAGGGCTCGGAAGCGAAGGAGCAACAATGGGATTTAGGAGAGTGAGTTTTTCTGAAATGGTTTTTGAGGGGCATGTCCCATTTAGGAATCCCCTATGGTGCCAGGACAGAAACCCCCCCCACATTGCACACTATTATGGAAACGACACCCCTAAAGGAACGTAACAAGGGGTACGGTGAGCCTTAACACCCCACAGGTGTTTGACAACTTTTTGTTAAAGTCGGATGTGTAAATGAAAAAAATGTTTCCACTAAAATGTTGGCTTTCCCCCAAATTTTACTTTTTTACAAAGGGTAATAGGAGAAAATGCCCCCCAATATTTGTAACCCCATTTCTTCTGAGTATGGAAATACCCCATGTTTGAACGTCAAGTGCACTGCGAGCGAATTACAATGCTCAGAAGAGAAGGAGCGCCATTTAGAGAGATAATTTGTTTGGAATGGAAGTCGGGGGCCATGTGCATTTACAAAGCCCCCCGTGGTGCCAGAACAGTGGACCCCCCCCACATGTGACCCCATTTTGGAAACTACACCCCTCACGGAATGTAATAAGGGGTACAGTGAGTATTTACACTCTACTGGCGTTTGACAGATCTTTGGAACAGTGGGCTGTGCAAACAAAAAAATTAAATTTTTCATTTTCACGGACCACTGTTCCAAAAATCTGTCAGACACTTGTGGGGCGTAAATGCTCACTGTACCCCTTGTTACATTCCGTGAGGGGTGTAGTTTCCAAAATGGGATCGCATGTGGGTATTTATTTTTTGGGGTTTATGTCAGAACCGCTGTAAAATCAGCCGCCCCTGTGCAAATCGCAAATTTCGGCCTCAAATGTACATAGTGCGCTCTCACTCCTGAGCCTTGTTGTGCGCCCGCAGAGCATTTTATGCCCACATATGGGGTATTTCCGTACTCAGGAAAAATTTTGTTACAAATTTTGGGGGTCTTTTTTTCCTTTTACTTCTTGTGAAAATAAAAAGTAAAGGGCAACACCAGCATGTTAGTGTAAAAACATTTTTTTTTTACACTAACAGGCTGGTGTAGATCCCAACTTTTCCTTTTCATAAGGGGTGAAAGGAGAGCCCCCATATGTGTCCCTAAACTGTTTCCTTGAAATATGACAGGGCTCCGAAGTGAGGACTAAATTAGGGATTGCATAGGGGGGGGGGACATAGGGGTATTCTATGCCAGTGATTCCCAAACAGGGTGCCTCCAGCTGTTGCTAAACTCCCAGCATGCCTGGACAGTCAGTGGCTGTCCGGAAATGCTGGGAGTTGTTGTTTTGCAACAGCTGGAGGCTCCGTTTTGGAAACACTGCCGTACAATCCGTTTTTCATTTTTATTGGGGGGGGGGGGATAGAATAAGGGGGTGTATATGTAGTGTTTTACTCTTTATTATGTGTTAGTGTAGTGTAGTGTTTTTAGGGTACAGTCACACTGGCGGGTTACGGTGAGTTTCCCACTAGGAATTTGCGCTGCGGCGAAAAATTTGCCGCAGCTCATACTTGAAGCAGGAAACTTGCTGTAAACCCGCCCTTGTGAATGTACCCTGTACGTTCACATGGGGAGGGGGGGGGAACCTCCAGCTGTTTCAAAACTACAACTCCCAGCATGTACTGACAGACCGTGCATGCTGGGAGTTTTAGTTTTGCAACTGCTGGAGGCACACTGGTTGGAAAACCTTCAGTTAGGTTCTGTTACCTAACTCAGTATTTTCCAACCAGTGAGCCTCCAGCTGTTGCAAAACTACAATTCCCAGCATGTACTGATCACAGAAGTGCAAGCTGGGAGATGTAGTTATGCAACAGCTGGAGGTACGCAACTACAACTCCCAGCATGCCGAGACAGCTGTTTTCTGTGTGGGCATGCTGGAATTTGTAGTTTTGCAACATCTGGAGTGCTACAATTTAGAGACCACTGAACAGTGATCTCAAAACTGTGGACCTCCAGATGTTGCAAAACTACAACTCCCAGCATGCCCATACAGCAAACAGCTAGGAGCAAACAGCTAGGCATGCTAGGAATTGTAGTTTTGCAAGATCTAGAGGGCAGTATAGAGATCACTGTGCAGTGATCTCTAAACTCCAGACCTCCAGCTGTTGCAAAACTACAAATTCCAGCATGCCCACACAGCAAACAGCTGTCTGGGCATGCTGGGAGTTGTAGTTTTGCAACATCTGGAGGGCTACAGTCTAGAGACCACTATAGTGGTCTCAGACTGTAGCCCTCTAGATGTTGCTAGGCAACTATTCACCGGCTTCCGTCGCATCCAGGGAGCCGTCCTCTTCTGCCGCACGGCGCCCGCAGATCTCCGTCGCCACCCGCCGGTCGCCGTCGCCCGCAGCCTCCGGAGGGGTAAGTGGACTCCGGCGCCGCTCCTCTTCGTTTTCCCCGTTCTGCCCCGCCTATTGTGGGTGGGCAGGACGGGGAAAACGGAAGTAAACCCCCCCCCGCCCTGATCTGCTATTGGTGGTCGCGTCTAGACCACCAATAGCAGGGATAGGAGGGGTGGCACCTGTGCCACCTCACTCCTATCACTTTAGGGGGATCGTGAGTGTCTTAGACACCCGCGATCCCCCTTCTATTCCGGGTCACCGGGTCACCATAGACCCGTAATGACCCGGAATCGGCGCAAATCGCAAGTGTGAATTCACTTGCGATTTGCGCCGATCGCCGACATGGGGGGGTCTAATGACCCCCCTGGGCATTTGCACGGGGTGCCTGCTGATACAGCAACCAAGTAGACGCAGCAGCACTCCAGCGTAGTGAAAATAGTGACTTTTATTTATCACTAAAATGCAATAGTGACGTTTCAACCACCTCACGTGGCCGTCCTCAAGCCAGATATCAGCAGTCACCCTGGCCCGGTCCGGCCTGGCGGGGACCGAAATTCCCACGGGCGTATGGATACGCCCTTCGTCCTTAAGTACCAAGACGCAAGGGCGTATGCATACGCCCTTCGTCCCCAACAGGTTAAGGATATCTTTCAACTGGTCTCTCAGGGATTGTTTTTGTGCTTCCCAGGTGTTATCTAGGGTCACTTGAGACCCATTTTCCATCAGTGCAAGGTCCTTAACCCCTTAAGGACCAAGCCCATTTTGGACCTTAAGGACCAGAGCGTTTTTTGAACATCTGACCACTGTCACTTTAAACATTAATAACTCTGGAATGCTTTATCTATCATTCTGATTCCGAGATTGTTTTTTCGTGACATATTCTACTTTAACATAGTGGTAAAATGTTGTGGTAACTTGCATCCTTTCTTGGTGAAAAATCCCAAAAGTTCATGAAAAAATTGAAAATTTTGCATTTTTCAAACTTTGAAGCTCTCTGCTTGTAAGGAAAATGGATATTCAAATTTTTTTTTTATTCACATATAAAATATGTCCACTGTATGTTTGCATCATAAAATTGATGAGTGTTTACTTTTAGAAGACATCAGAGGGCTTCAAAGTTCAGCAGCAATTTTCCAATTTTTCACAAAATTTTCTAACTTTCTATTTTTCAGGGACCAGTTCAGTTTTGAAGTGGATTTGAAGGGCCTTCATATTAGAAATACCCAACAAATGACCCCATTATAAAAAACTGCTACCCCCAAAGTATTCAAAATGACATTCAGTAAGTGTTTTAACCCTTTAGGTGTTTCACAGGAATAGCAGCAAAGTGAAGGAGAAAATTCAAAATCTTCATTTTTTACACTCACATGTTCTTGTAGACCCAATTTTTGAAATTTTGCAAGTGGTAAAAGGAGAAAAATTTTACTTGTATTTGTAGCCCAATTTCTCTTGAGTAAGCACATACCTCATATGTCTATTTAAAGTGTTCGGCGGGCGCAGTAGAGGGCTCAGAAGGGAAGGAGCGACAAGGGGATTTTGGAGAGAACATTTTTCTGAAATGGTTTTTGGGGGGCATGTCACCTTTAGGAAGCCCCTAGGGTGTCAAAACAGCAAAAAAAAAACACATGACATACCATTTTGGAAACTAGACCCCTCGGGGAATGTAACATGGGATAAAGTGAGTCTTAATACCCCACAGGTGTTTCATGACTTTTGCAAATGTAAAAAAAAAAAATTTGACCCCTGTGGTGCCAGGACAGCAAAAAAAAAAAAAAACACATGGCATACTATTTTGGAAACTAGACCCCTCGGGGAACGTAACAAGGGGTTAAATGAACCTTTATACCCCACAGGTGTTTCACGACTTTTGCATATGTAAAAAAATATATATTTTTTTTACCTAAAATGCTTGTTTTCCCAAAAATGTTACATTTTTAAAAAAGGTAAAAGCAGAAAATACCCGCCAAAATTTGTAACACAATTTCTCCCGAGTACGGCGATACCCCATATGTGACCCTAAACTGTTGCCTTGAAATACGACAGGGCTCCAAAGTGAGAGCGCCATGCCCATTTGAGGCCTAAATTAGGGACTTGCATAGGGGTGGACATAGGGGTATTCTACCCAAGTGAGTCCCAAACAGGGTGCCTCCAGCTGTTGTAAAACTCCCAGCATGCCTGGACAGTCAGTGGCTGTCTGGTAATACTGGGAGTAGTTGTTTTGCAACAGCTGGAGGCTCAGTTTTGAAAACAGTGGCGTACCAGAAGTGTTTTATTTTTATTGGGGAGGTGAGGGGGGCTGTGTAGGGGTATGGGTATATGTAGTGTTTTTTACTTTTTATTTTATTGTGTGTTAGTGTAGTGTAGTGTTTTTTGGGTACAGTGGCACGGGCAGGGGTTCACAGTAGTTTCTCGCTGGCAGTTTGAGCTGCGGCAGAAAATTTGCCGCAGCTCAAACTTGCAGCCGGATACTTACTGTAAACCTCCGCCCATGTGAGTGTACCCTGTACATTCACATTGGGGGAGGGGGAACATCCAGCTGTTGCAAAACTACAACTCCCAGCATGCGCTGACAGACTGTACATGCTGAGAGTTTTAGTTTTGCAACAGCTATAGGCACACTGGTTGTGTATCACTGAGTTTGTGACCTAACTCAGTGTTTCACAACCAATGTGCCTTCAGCTGTTGCAAAACTACAACTCTCAGCAGTCACCGACAGCCAACGGGCATGCTGGGAGTTGTAGTTTTGCAACCAGCAGATGCACCACTACAACTCCCAGCATGCACTTTAGCTGTTTGTGCAAGCTGGAAGTTGTAGTTATACAACAGCTGAAGGTACACTTTTCCATAGAAAAAATGTGCCTCCAGCTGTTGCAGAACCATAAGTCCCAGCATGCCCATAAGGGAATGCTGGGAGTTGTGGTGGTCTGCCTCCTGCTCTTGCATAACTACAGCTCCCAGCATGCCCTTTTTGTATGCTGGGAGCTGTTGCTAAGCAACAGCAGGAGGCTGTCACTCACCTCCAACTGCTGCAAGCCGCCGCATACAGGTCAGTCCCTCACCGCCGCCGCCGCTGCTCCTGGGGCCCCAATCCCAACAGGGACGCCGGGGATCGGGGTCCCCAGCTCCCGGGGTCTTCTTCCCGCACCCGCTCACGTCCTCCGGAAGAGGGGCGGAGCAGGTTGCGGGAGTGACACCCGCAGCAGGTGCCCTGATTGGTCGGACGGTAAACCGGCCGACGAATCAGGGCGATCGTGAGGTGGCACCAGTGCCACCTCACCCCTGTTGGCTATGGCTGTTCGGGGCCGTCAGAGACGGCCCAAAACAGCCTGTAATTCCGGGTCACCTGGTCACTGGAGACCCGATTGACCCGGAATCCGCCGCAGATCGCTGGGCTGAATTGTCCAGCGATCTGCGGCCATCGCCGACATGGGGGGACATAATGACCCCCTGGGCGATATGCCGCGATGCATGCTGAACGATTTCAGCAGGCATCCCGCTCCGGTCCCCAGCCGGCTTGCGGTGGGGACCGGATTTCCCACGGGCGTATGCATACGCCCTGTGTCCTTAAGGACTCGGAATGCAGGGCATATACATACGCCCTGTGTCCTGAAGAGGTTAAGTATTTGGGAGATGTCTTGTTGCATTCCTTCTTTTTACGTGACCCGAGAGCAATCAACAGCACTCTCATAAAAGCCTCATGGGTTTCCCAAACCACGGGTATAGGCATCTCAGGCGTCAGGTTAGTATCAAAGAAGCTCAACTGTTCCGACAACTGGGACACTACTAGGTCATCTGTCAACAATGTTTTGTTCAGTCTCCATGTCCATTCTCTATCAGGGAGGTGGGGGAGATGAATGGTTGCCAAGACCGGCGAGTGATCTGATAGTGTTCTCGGGGTAATGTCAGCTGATTGGACAGTCGACAGGATACTGTCATGGCAGAACAAGTAGTCTAGGCATTGGTATGAGTCATGTGGTCTGGAGTGAAAAGAATAAGTGCGGTAGACCGGCGAGTGATCTGATAGTGTTCTCGGGGTAATGTCAGCTGATTGGACAGTCGACAGGATACTGTCATGGCAGAACAAGTAGTCTAGGCATTGGTATGAGTCATGTGGTCTGGAGTGAAAAGAATAAGTGAGGTCAGTGGGGTTTAGAGCTCTCCAAATGTCTACGAGGCCCAGTTCATGTAATTTATTCCTCAAGGTGCGTAGCGCCACCGGAGAGACCGTGGATCGCCTTGTGGAGGAGTCCACCTTAGGGTCTAGAGTGAGATTTGCATCCATGTCCACTATGATTGGGCCCTCAGCGAAAGTGCGCAGCCTCTCCAGCACACCAAGCAGCCACGGAACCTGGTGCGTGTTCGGAGCGTATAAGGAAGCTAGTGTATATGTGGCCGACTCCACCTTACCCTTTAGCAGTATGGCTCGTCCGTCTCCAAAATCATGGCTCTCCAGAAGCGTCAAAGGTATGTCCCGGCGGATTGCAATGGCCACTCCTCTAGAAGAGGAATTTATGCTGCAGCTGTGGAACCAAGAGGCAAACAGGTTATTAGGCAGAGTAGGAAGTCTTCCTTTCTTAAAATGCGTTTCTTGTAAGAATAAGACATCCACTTTATCTTTTTTTAGGAGAGACAGTACTCCATGTCTTTTAGCAGGGGAATTGAATCCCTTAACATTATATGTGCAGAATTTGAGGGGGGCCATGGTGGGTGGTGGTAAGTGTAACTAAATGTAAAACCTCTCTCAAGGGCAATGGGCAATGTGAGGGGTAGGTGGAGGCGTGGAAAGTGGGGTTCAGATCATCTTGGTGGGAGACAAATGGGGTGGGGTGGAGAAGGGATACCACAAGAAAGGGAGAGAAGATGCAAAGATGTTAGGGATATTGGGGGAGGGTGTGAGCGAGAAGTGAGAAGCAAAGAAGAAAGAGTAAAGAAGAAGTGAGAGAGCAGAGGAAGAACAGTCAAATATTGGTTAATGATAGAAGCCCCACTAGGAAGTAATGGGACAGATAGTCACACTTGAGTGATAAAGTGTGGTGAGGTAAGGTGAGGCGGGTGTAATCCATGGCCGACAGCAGAATCACACCAGCTACTGAACGTAGTATTTATACAACAACAATGAACAGCTCTGTCAAACTAGAGAGATGTGGATGTAGTGCTCAATATCTATAGAACATAAGGCATCGTGAATGTTTAAGGTACAAAGTAGTATAAAGCAGTATCTGGGGTTGGTATCAAGTCTAAAGTGTCATATCAGGTAGATCACAAACTAAAGAAGGGAGTAAGGCTCTCGACACGTCCGATATCACAACATCTGCAGGAGCATAAATAGAGTGCCTTGACAGTCCCTCCGGTCAGGCAATAGAATGGACATCACCTCAATTCCCTATCAAGAGAAATAATTTGGTCTTGCAGAAATATATCAGGGTATAAGGAAGGAGAAAAGTAGGGGGGAGGGGTGACGGGGGCTAATGAAAAAGGGAGGGGAGGAAGGAGGGGGTACTGGTGGGAAGGGAGAAGAAGGAAATATCTCGGAAGGGGGTAAACCGGTGATGAAAAGAGGGAAGTGTAAGATGGGGGAGAAGTGCAGAAGTTACCTAAAATAACATAGTCTGTGTGTCAAGTAGTAAACCCCTGCTCTATGTGTGTCGGTGATGCTAAGTCCCAGCAACCCACCCCCCCCCCCCCCCCCCCCCACAGCCCTGGTGAATCCAGCGGGACCCTCCCGTCTCGGCGTATATGAACTAGGCAGTCTCGTTTCTACAGGACAACAGCTGAGGAGAGGTGTGTGGAGAAAACACATTCCATGAAGTCCAGAAATAAAGTCACTCCAACGAGAACCAGGGTTATCAGGAGGAAAGGTCCCCGCGAGAAGAGCCCTAGGAGGGTGACCCCTCCACCACAGAGCTGGCACCACCATGAATTCTCAATGGGTATGTCATCTCTGTGTTCTGCAGCCGGTCCTGGAGGCACAGGCAAGCCAGCAAGGGAAGAGTGGTCTGCGCGAGCACTCCCGGATGAGTGGGGGCAAATGTACTAGGGGGGGAGGGGGGACACGTGGCGTGGAATGACAGTGACAGGGTCCCATGGGGGGGCAGTCCACTGAGTTCGCGAACAGTGAAAGTCCCAGGGTAGGGCAGGGGAAGGGTGCAGGCGAGGGGGGGTGCCGACTATAGGTGGTGAGGGGTTAATACAGTATCTGATACGACCTGTTGAGGTTATGTCTTATGGGCATAGTCTCCGATGCAGTCCATTCAGATCTCCAACTTCTGTGTGCGAATAAACCAAGAGGAACGTAGCATGGTGAACAGACAGGAACTAGGCCTTGTACAAGTGCGAACAGGTGTGGGATGAGAGAGATCCAACTAGTGATGCTCACGGATTTCATGCAGGAGCCAGATCTCCCTTCTGGATCAGTTTTTGGTTCGCTTTCTTGCTCTTGGGCGACTTGAACTTTTCCACTCTGGTCCATGCAGGTAGCTTTGGTAGTTCCGGCATGTGTGTACCTAGTTGGACAGCTAGCCAGGAGGGGATTTCAATAGGTTCAATGTCCAAAAATGTCCACACTTTAGGTAGGTCTTCAGGAGAGCGTACTGCTAGCCGTTTGCCATTCCTGGATAGTGAGAGACCGAATGGGTATAGCCAAGTGTACGGAATATTCATGTCTTGAAGCTTCTGTAGTAGTGGATTAAGCGTCCTGCGCTTCGCAAGCGTGGATGGCACTATGTCTTGGTAGAGTTTGATTGCAGTGCCCTCATAGGTTACCACTTCCGTCTCGCGATTTGCTTTTAGGACAGCCTCGGTGTCAAGAAAGCTAAGAAGTCCACATATGATGTCTCTCGGAGGCTCGGAGGGAGGAGGTCGCGGGCGTAGAGCCCTGTGCACCCGCTCTATGACAATGGAGGCCGCACGTTCCTCTCCCAGCAGGGATGAGATCTGCCTCGTCACAGAGGGCAGTGCTTCGTTGGCAAAGGACTCAGGTAAGCCGTTGATTCTTATGTTTTTGCGCCTGCTTCTATTTTCTTGGTCTTCCAGTTGCAGAAAGGCCGTGTTCAGATGGTGTTCATGCTGGCGCAGTTGGTGCGAGGTTGAGTCACAGAAGGAGACCGTCTCCGTGATGGCGCTTTCTAGCTGCTCCACACGGCCTCCTATGTGGCGAACATCCGCCTTGATTTCTTGTAGTTCCTGGAGAACTGGGGCAAAAGCGGCTTGTATAGATTTGGCCACCACCTGGTGTACAATTTTTCTGATAAAGTTGCAGGAGATGGGTGCCCTGGACTCCTCACCTCCTGAGTCTCGTTGGCTTCCCGCCACACTGTCCATGTACGAGTCTTCCTCCCTTTCCCTGTCGCTGTGTAGAGCGGGCGCCATCTTAGATGCTCGCGCCGGGCTTTGGCTGGTCTGTCTTTTCAGAAATTTAGTCATATCTGGCTGGCTTTTTATGCCTTTCGTGGGGCCAGAGGTGTCCCCCAGGTGTGCCTTATCCGTCTTGCCCATTTTCGGTAAGATATAGAGCTGTTTGCCGCTGGTGAGTTCTTATGCCGTGGAGAGCTGCACTTCTATGCTGCCATCCAGCTCAGCGGTCAGGCTCCGCCTCCCAGCCCTTTTTCATCTTAAGGACTGAGCCCTTTTTCGCAATTCTGACCACCGTCGCTTTACGAATTAATAACTCGAAAACGCTTTTACTGAATATTCTGATTTCCATTACATATTCTACTTTATTTTGGTGGTAAATTTTCGGCGTTACTTGCATCCTTTTTTGGTGAAAAATCCAAAAATGTTGAAAATTTTGCATTTTTCTAACTTTGAAGCTCTCTACGTGTAAGGAAAATGGATATTCCCAATACATTTTATTTTTTTTTTCACAAATGCAATATGTCCACTTTATGTTGGCATCATAAAATTGACATATTTTTGCTTTTTGAAAAAATTAAGGGGCTTCAAAGTAGAGCAGCAATTTTCAAAAATTTCATGAAAATTGCAAAATCTGAAGGGACAGATGTTACAGAACTACAATTCCCAGCATGCCTGGGCAGTCTAGGCATGCTGAAAGTTGTAGTTTGGAAACATCTGGAGGGCTACCGTTTGGGCACCAGTGTAACAGTGGTCTCCAAACTGTGACCCTCCAGATGTTGCAAAACTACAACTCCCAGCATGCCCAGACAGCCTTTGGCTGCCTGGGCATGCTGGGAGTTGCAGTTTGGCCTGCCTAGTGGTTGCCACAGTAAAGATCACTTTACTTTCACTTTCATTCAACCCCCCCCCGGCGTTTCCCTACCTATGCCTGTCGCCAGCGACGATCGGGGGTCCCCAAGCTTCTTCTCCTCCAGGTACCGGCCTCCATCTTCTCCCCACGTTCCCCACGACATCCAGGGGTGGGCAGAACGGGGGTTGCCATGGCAACCCACTGTGCTGCGCTGCCATTGGTCAGAATCAGTTCTGACCAATGGCAGGGGATAGGAGGAGATCGCAGCACTGCAACCTCGCTCCTAGCCCTCAGGATGATCGGGGCTGTCACTGACAGCTCCGATCATCCCTATTTTCAGGATGATCGGGTCACCAGAGACCCGATCAGCCCGGAATAGCAGAAAATCGCATGTCTGAATTGACATGCGATTTTCTGCGATCGCCGACATGGGGGGGATGTGCCGGCGATGTGTCTCAGCAGGCTTCCCGGTCCCCAACCGGCTAGCGGTGGGGACCAGAATTCCCACGGGCGTATGCATACGCCCCACATCCTTAAGGATTCGGGATGCAAGGCGTATGCATACGTCCGACATCCTGAAGAGGTTAAAGGGTTACTCCGCTCCCCAGTGTCCGGAACATTGAGTTCCGAATGCTGTGTGCGGGTTTTCGTGTACATGCCCGCCACCTCGTGACGTCACGGCCTGCCCCCTCAATGAATGTCTATGGGAAGGGGCCGCGATGGCCGTCACACCCCCTCATATAGACTTGCATTAACGGGGCAGGACGTGACGTCACAGGACGGGGCGTGACGTCACGAGGGGGCGGGCATTAACACGGAAGCCCACACACAGCATTCGGAACTCAAGGTAGCGGAGTAACCCTTTAAAGAAGTACTCTGGTGGAAAACAAATGTTTTCAAATCAACTGTTGCCAGAAAGTTGAACAGTTTTGAGGGATTATTTTTTGCACCACCAATTGAACTTTGTAATGACATCAATAATTTCACAAAAAAATCTACGGTGAAACAAAAAAGAAAATCTTCGTGGGGCAAAATTGGAAAACAAAAACGATTTTGTAACTTTTGGAGGCTCCTGATTCTACACAGTGCACTTTATGGTAAAATTACACATTGGGGGAGATTTATCAAAACCTGTCCAGAGGAAAAGTTGCTGAGTTAACCATAGTAACCAATCAGATCACTTCTTTCATTTTTGAAAAGGCCTCTGGAAAATGAAAGAAGCGATCTGATTGGTTGCTATGGGCAACCCAGCAACTTTTCCTCTTGACAGCTTTTGATAATTTTCCCCCATTATCTTTATTCTGTAGGTCCATATGATTAAAATGATACCCAACTTGTATAGGTTTTATTTTGTTTTACTTGATTATAACTATTTGTACAAAAAGTAGCATGTTTAAAATTGTCATCTTCTGACCCCTATAACTTTTTTATTTTTCCATATATGAGGGCTCCTTTTTTGTGCCATGATGTTTTGTGTTTATCGGTACCATTTTTGTTTTGATGGAACTTTTTAATCCCTTTTTATACATTTTTTTGTGGTTATGCAAAGTGACCAAAAATACACAATTTATATTTTTATAGTTCGGGCATTTACGCAAGTGGCTGTATCACATATGTTTGCATTAATTTTTTTTTACATATTTTTTTGTGATTCAAACTTTTATTAGGGAAGAGGTTAAATCACATTTATTTTTAACTTTTTTTACACTATTTTTTAGCCCCCATAGGGGACTATTACATGCAATCCTTAGATTGCATACACTGAACAATGCTATGTCATAGCATAGCATTGATCAGTGTTATCAGTGCGCGACTGCTCCAGCCTGCTCAGGCTGACTGCAGCATTGAGGGACAGATCTGACAGCAAGGAGGCAGGTAAGGGCCCATGGCGGTCCCGAACAGCCTTCTGAGCTAGCCAGGATGACTTTTCTCCCATTTTAGATGCTGCAATCCACTTTGAAGGGCTAATTACACACACCCTCATGTCACGCCCCTCCATAGACATGAATGGAGGGGCAGGGTGTGACATCACGTCTCAGAGGCAGACCCCGGCACAGAATGCCGGGGGCTGTACTGAGATCGAGGGGGCCCCAGTGGTGGGACCCCTGCGATCAAACATCAGGGGACAAGAAGTATAAAGCCGGAATACCCGGTTTTCCAGGAATAGAAAAGCAGAGCAAATTTTTTTTCTAAAAACAGCACCACTTCTGTCCTCAGGATGTGTGTGGTTTTACAACTTTTATCCATTCACTTCAGTGGAACTGAGCTGCAATACCACACACAACCTGAGGACAGGTGTTTTTGAAAGAAATTAGCTTTGGTTTGATTTTCTATTCTTGAACACCACCTTTAATGCTCTGTGACAGATATACCTCAGAGGCTGAGCCAGCGTGGTAGCAGTGGAAGCCAACTCTCATACATAGCCAAGCTCTTGCCATAACTGTCAGGAGCAGAGTAAAAATCCCCCCCCCCCTCTGTAGCCTATTGACACCCCCACTATGTGATCACTGGGTTGCGATGGTTTACATGGTAGCTGGAGGCCAAATCATGGCCTCTAGTCTGCCAGTTGAGGAGGCTTGTGAGACCCAGCCACAGACTGGGTCTTACAGGCTAACAGTCAGTACTATACTGACAATGTATAATACACAGCAGTATAGATGTAAGTCTGTCTACTATACTAGCGATCAGATGATTAAAGTTTCAAGCTAAGGTGACAAAAAAATTTACAAAAATAAAAAAATGTTATACAAAATTATACAAAATGAATTAAAAAAAATTCCTCTTTACCCTTTAAGCCCTTTTCAATAAAAAAAGGTAAAATTTAAAAAAAAATCGCTCTTTTCTCTTACCCTTTCTTTTTCTTTTTCGTTTAACTGACACTTATCTCTTCCTAACACATTAACACATTAAGATATGGAGACATGTTTACTGAATGTTTTTTTCTTTGTCTGCTGAGGATTCTCATTGTGTGCTCTATCAATGCTCTTTGATACTGTTTGTTTATTGCTTATTTAATAAAATTATTTTAAAACAAAAAAAAATGTTTTTTTAAATCATACAATAATGGAGTACTGCCGCATTTGTAACGACCAATTCTGCAAAATAGGTATGTTGTTTATCCCGAATGGTGAATGGCATAGGTATTCTGACTCGGATTGTTGTGATAGTGATCTAACCCTTGTGAGACCTCTGTGCCTGGCCTGTATAAGCAGATACGGTCACTGCGGAAATCCTCCTCAGATAGCTGAACTCACCAATACTGGTTTCATCCAAAAGCTGGTTTATTCTGAACATCACACAACAGGAATACAGCAAAATGAATGGATTTCAGTATTATGCGGTCAAAAGATGATGCTTTCCTTAGCTTAGCATGTGGAATACAAGAGTCCCTGTTACATGTGGCAGATGCAGGCAGCCATGACACAGGAAGTACAGGAAGAGCAGGGGAGGAGTTTACATACAAAGGAAATGATGATTCATGCTCACAAGAGCATTACCAAAATAGGCCACAAGAGCATTACCAAAATAGGCCAGAAGGAGGCAGCAAATACCTACCCATAGAAAAATACATGGTACATAAGTCACAGAATAAACTATGTAAATTGCATCTACAATAATGAGAATATTAACTGTGTAACAGCACACTCCCCATCTGACATTGTAAATGTCACTAATTTATACCATAACGGTAGTTATACAAGTGCAAATAAACAACAGTGCAATTCGCTTGATGTCTTGAGAACCTGAAAGACATAAAGAAAAACATGCAAAAAATGCAACAACTTCAAGTTATAACATTCACGTCCAAGACTCTTCCTTCTTGAAGTCAAAGGTAGAAACAAACAGCATATGCAAGTAAGTTCATTCTCCAAAGGGCAAGAGCAGAATAAGTTCAGTGATAGGTCTGATGAAGGTCTTTACAGTCCCTTGTCTTGCAACCTTCACCTCCACCTTGTGTAACTTGCCGTCATCACAAGGAACACTCTTTATAATATATAGGCCACTCGAGTCTCCCAGCTTGTTGATCCTTGAGCAGAACAAGATCTCCAACTTTAATGTTAGGATTTGGGTGTTTCCATTTCCTGCGTCCTTGCAGAGTAGAAAGCTACTCCATCTTCCGACAATTCCAGAAGCGGTTGGCGAGGTGTTGCACTCGCTTCCACTGGTCATAGCACAGATTTCCTGAGTTAAAGTTTCTGGGTGTGACAGGAATGGACCCAAACTTCTGGGTAAGCAGAGAAGTTGGGGTTAGGACAGTTGGATTCTCTGGATCTGTAGACACTGGAACAAGTGGTCTGGAATTAATTATAGCAGATGCCTCTGCCATAAAAGTGGTCAGAACCTCGTGGGTAAGTCTTGTGCAATTTGAGTCCATAAGCATAGAGTCCAGTATTCTACATGTAATGCCAATCATTCTCTCCCATGAGCCGCCCATATGGGAAGAATGAGGAGGATTGAATATCCATGTACCGCCCTTTTGAGCTAAGAAGTCTTGGATTGGTCTAGAGTTGAGCTCTAACTCTCGACAGGCTCCAACGTAATTAGTACCGCAATCAGACCTAAGTGTCTTGACTGGTCCTCTGATGGCAAGAAATCGTCTCAAAGCATTGATGAAGCTTGAAGCATCCATAGATTCTATTACTTCAATGTGTACTGCACGCACACTCATGCAAGTAAACAACACTGCCCACCGTTTGCTGTTTGCTTGACCACCTCGAGTTCTGCGAGCTGTTACCATCCATGGTCCAAAAACATCCAGACCAACATGAGTGAATGGTGGGTCAGTACTTAACCTGTCAGCTGGCAGATCTGACATTTGCTGTTGCTGATGTTTACCTCTTAGTTTCCGGCAGCTGTGCAGTATAGCTGTAATTTGTCTTTTTGCTCCTATGATCCAAAGGCCTGCAGCTCTTATGGCACCTTCTGTGAAGTGTCTACCTTGGTGCTTAACCCCTTTGTGGTAGTGCCGTATGAGCAGAGTGGTAATGTGATGGAGCGAGCAGGCATAATGAGAGGGTTCTGTTCTTTCTCTCCCTGTTCTTTCTCTCGGCCTTGTTTAAACGTCCACCAACTCTTAACATGCCATCATTGTCAATGAATGGGTTTAGATTAGCAATTGCACTGGTTTTTGGAACATGCCTCTAGTCACGGATACATTTAATGTCTGAGCCAAAGACTTCCTGGTGTACAATGCGTATTATGACCATTTCACCTTCAGCAATGTCCTTTGCAGAAAGAAACCTTTGACATATGTGCCAACCTTGACATTGAGGATCAGTGGGCTTTGTGTGAAAGCAGCGTGCAATGTGGACTAACCTTGTGAGGGTGCGTACAAGCTTTATCCACTTGGAAAATCGTTCAAATCGCTGACAATCCAAGATGAGTCTTTGTTTAGTTTGAGTGACAAGGGTTTTCACTTCTGGACGAATGTCTGGATCTTTGTCAGGTTCTATGATACTGAAGACATCAGCTGTGGTTTCTTCTGGCTGATCCAGCAGGAATTCAGGACCTGTTATCCAAGAAGAATTAGCAAAAGCACTTGCAGACACTGGCCTGGTGGCATGATCTGCAGGATTCATTTCAGATGGGACATAACGCCATTGTTCAGGTTTAGATGATTTCCTGATTCTTTCAACACGGTTGCTGACATACACATAGAAACGTTTAGTCTGGTTGTATATGTAACCCAGAACAACTTTGCTGTCTGTGTAGAATTTGATGTCGTCTATCACAATGTCCAGCTCACGTAGTATGAAATCTGCAATTTCTACAGCTAGAACAGTCCCACAAAGTTCAAGCCTTGGGATTGTGTGCTCTGGCTTAGGCTTAGCTTTCCCAAACAGAAACCCTATGTGGACTTGATTAGAAGAGTCTCTTACCTTGAGGTAGGCAACAGCTGCTATAGCCTCAGTTGATGCATCTGAGAAGATGTGAAGTTCTTTTCTCTGACTTGTAGTAAGGGAAGCTGAAGTGTAGCAGCGTGGTATACGGATTCCATCTAAGGCACGTAGAGACTGAGAGACTGTTACCAGGACTCCCACTTAGGAAGCTTGTCTGACGGCAGTGGAGCATCCCAATCTTTAATAGTCTCTGAGAATTGCCTAAGCAAGGATTTGCCTTGTATGGTAATGGGAGCAACAAATCCCATTGGATCATATAGACTATTTACTACTGACAGAACACCACGCTTGGTAAAAGGCTTGTCTGTAGAGCTGACTTGAAAGCCAAAGGTATCCTTTGACAAGTCCCACCGTAGGCCCAGACTTCTCTGTTCAGGTGGCATGTCCATTCCAAGATTAAGGTCTTTAAACCCTGTGGCATGATCATTGTCGAACATCCTTTTCATGAAAGCAATGAAATGATCCTTCATTTCAGGTCTGTTCTTTAGCGTTCGTTGAAGTGAATTCAATCTGGATAGAGCCTGTTCACGATTGGTAGGGAGTCTGGCTCTTGCTGTTTGAAAAGGTAATGGTGCAACCCAGCTGTTAGACTCATCCTGGAAGAATTATTTGTCCATTATTTTTATGAATTCTTTGTCCTCAATGGACAAGGCTAATTTGTTGTCATCACTTGTAGTACTAAACACTGCAGCACCTAGGCTGTCATAAGAAAGGACAGAAGTAGCATGCCGTACTTGGATGATGTCAAGAGGCTTTTCCTTTACTTCAAAATGGCGAGGGCATCGAGTGAAGTGGGAGGCACGTCCATTCCCCAATATGTAAGTTTTGAAGGAGCGGATCTCAGATGACGTACGCTTCCTGTCTAAGCATACATCGCCCACTATTACCCAGCCTAGGTCAAGTCTTTGTGCATAAGGGGCGTCGTCAGGTCCATCACACTGGTCACGTACTTTATGTACTCTGAGGATGTCTCTTCCTAGGAGGACCAAAATTTCAGCATTCATGTCCATTGCAGGAATCTCATCAACAAGGTGGCTTAAGTGAGGGTGGTGATATGCGGCTTCTGGAGTGGGAATCTCTTGCCTTTCGTCTGGTATCTGGTCACACTCAACTAATGTTGGTAGGGGTATACCCTGCTTTGATGTGAGAAACCATGAACCCATCCACTCTTCTGCCAAAGGCCTCTACACGACCAGAACAGGTTCTAAGAGTATACGGTGTGGGATGACCCTCTATGCCAAAGATCTCAAAGAATTTAGGCTTAACCAGGGATCTATTGCTCTGTTCATCTATTATGGCAAACATCTTAGTAGCTTTCTCAGGATGGTCCTTTGGGTATATCTTGACTAGGCATACCTTGGCGCAGCATTTGTGATCCAAGCCCTCTCCACAGACTCCTGTGCATGAAGAGAGAACATTATCCTTGGCTGGAGCATGACTTTGTTGCTCCCCGCCATGACTTGAGGCAGGTGAGGAGGTAGGTGGCTGCTGCAACTTGTCCGGAAGTGGAGTAGGATGCATAGCTGTAACATGTTTGTCGCTGCTGCATTCTGTGCACTTGATGAGGGCTTTACAGTCTTTAGCAAGATGGCTATAAGAAGCACAGCACTTGAAGCATATTCCAAGTTTCTGGAGAATCTCCCTGCGCTCTTGTAGAGTGTTTGCACTAAGTCCATGACATTTGTTAAGAGGGTGAGGCTTCTTGTGAATAGGATACTGGCGATTAGGGTCTTTATCTTTGTCAACCACGCACTCATCACTAGATGAAGTGAGATGTCTGTCCTCTTGACAGATATTGCTTTATTAAAGTCTCTAAGTTTAGGTGCTGTGTTATCATACCTTGATGATGGTGAGGATGAAGCAGACATGTTGGGTTCACTGAAGCTGGGGTCATTTCTCATCCAAGCTTGATCACTAATGAACCTGCAAAAGTATGATAATGGAGGAAAAGATACATTATAGTCTTTTTTATACTTTGATCCCTGTTGTGTCCATTTCTCTTGTAGGCTGTACGGCAGTTTAGACACCACTGGGTTGACACCATGAGCAGTGTCCAGGAAGCTTAGTCCAGGTAGACTTGGATCTCTCTTTGCCAACTCTAACTCCATGAGGAGGTCGCTTAGATCTTGCAGCTTGCAATGGTCTTTGTTTGCTATTTTTGGAAAGTTTTGCAGTCTCTTGAATAGAGCGCTTTCTATGGCTTCAGAGCTACCATAAGTTTGCTCAAGTCTTGCCCATGCAGCAGAAAGACCTGCATCTGGGTGATCAACATGTACTGTTCTTAGTCTTTTAACACGATCGGAAGATTCTGGTACCAACCATTTTATGATCAAATCAAGTTCTTCCTTAGCAGTAAGGTTGAGATCAGCAATAGCAGGCTTGAATGTTGCTCTCCTGGCCCTGTAGCTCTCTGCACAATCGTCAAACCTTGAGAGGCTTGTGTTAATGAGCTCACGGCGTACCATGTATCTGACAAAGTCATTCAAATCTGATTTCTCACTCTTTGGTACCAAAGTAACTTGTGGAACCCCTTGGTTGTGAAAGTTCTCTGGTGATGTAGGGTGAGGTTCACCAGGGTAGAATGATGTTGCATGAGCATTTAACTTTGGTTTAGTCTCTAAGGCTTGTGCTGGCGGTGGCTTCAGATGCAGCTTGTCACCGAAAGTCACATTGTTGTTTGCAGGAGAAGATGTGGTTGGCTGCATAGATGTACCTGTATTGTAGACTTGAAGAGGCTCAGGCATATTGTGTTGAGAGGTCTCCGTGTTGAGAGTCAGAACAGTGTTGTTTGTAAGAGGTACAGGAGATGACTCTGTATCTTTGCAAATGTTATGATTTAGTATATATTCACTGGTGCATTCAACTGGAGCTTTCAGTTCTGCTGGGATAAGACAGTCCAGATTAGTGCTTTGTTCCATCGCTTGTTCGAGGACTTTTAGCCTTGCCAGGGAAGCTGCTTCTCACCTTCCATTTGCAGAATCTTTATTTGTGCTTCTTCCTCTGCTTGCTTTCTGATAAAAGAGCTTTGCGCCTTCTTTGCTTCAGCATCAGCGCGGGCCTCAATAAGCTTATCACTTAATGTTGAATTTCTGGAGCGAGAGGATCTAGAAGAAGGTGCAGTGCGCTTGGTTGAGGTGGATCTGTGAGATCTGGTCTCCAGCAGATGAGCAATGCGGAGTTCTACCATAGGCCCTATTCACACAGAGTAATTCGCGCGGAATTTACTCGAGTAATTCCGCCTGAATTTTCCGCTTCCACACATTGAACATGTCATCTGGCATTGACTTTAATGAATTTTCCGCTTTTCCATTCACACTGCAGAAATTCCGCTCGTGGAATTCCGCGGCGGAATTCATCTCCGCATGAAGATAGAGCATTTTCATTCTTGAAGCGGAATCCGCTAGCAGAATCCCATAGAAATCAATAGAAATATGTTTTTCCGCCCGACAACATTTTCGCGCGTAATTTGAGCGGAATTCGCACAGAATTTTTTTCAAATCCAGACCCTGGATAAAAAATTACACCCATTCAACACCCATTTCTCCACCCATTTTTGACTCAGCAGCCATTTTGTGTATCAGCACACATTACAGACAAAGCTTGTGCTTCCATCTCCCTGTAATGTCCCAACCAAGCAGCATGGAGGAACGTCGCATCAGACTTCACCCCCCCGAACTGCGACTATTATTGACCATCATGGTGAATGTCATCCGTTGTCGCCGGCAACGTATGGTAAGCAAGTTTTGCATTTTTAATTAATATGCCGACCTTTATATTTTTGTTATATGTTTCAAATGATTTTAAAAAATATTTCAAATGTTTTGTATTTAGACTCAGAGAAGGCGCAGAAGATACTGGGTGCACCCTATCAACACACTCAGAGATTCCCGTGGCCACATCGGAAAACTATATGATGAGCTTAGAAGGTACGTTTCTATGAATTTACACACCCCACTAGTCTTTTTTTATTATTGTAAATGAAATCATAAGTCCTTTATTTTAATGCACTTATAGGTATCCCGAAAAGTTCTTAAAGTTTGTGAGGATGCCTATGGAGGCCTTTGACAAATTGCTGGACATTCTTGATCCTCACCTCCAGCTTCAGGATACAAGAATGAGTCAAGCCATCAGTCCCAGAGAACGTTTGATGATCACGTTGCGGTAAGTTTTTTATTTTATTTTTTTTTTCTATTTCAAATGATTGTATATTATATTCCAAAAAGGGGATAATGTTTTTTGCATGGGGTTGTAGTTTGGGGACAGATGCAAAGCCATAGGTTGTTTCAAATATTTTTGGTACATGCAACACTCTGCATGCCCAGATGTAACCTACACTTCTGCAGCTGACCCAAAACTACAAATCCCAGCATGTCGCACCATATAAAATGTACTGTTGCGACAGCCTTTCATTTTGACTTTTGGTGTACGCTGTACAGTGAACCCCCGACCTGCGATGGCCCCGACATACGATAATTTCAACATGCGATGGCCTCCCAGAGGTTGTTGTTCAACCTGTGACCCTCCAGATGTTGCAGAACTACAACTCCCAGCATGCCCGAACAGCCATTAGTTGTTTGTCAGGGCATGCTGTGAGTTGTAGTTTATTCAACATCTGGGGGTCTGCACGTTGGAGACCCCTGTGCTATACTTTGCATTGCACGTATCCCTCAACATACGATGGTTTCAACCAACGATCCTTCATTTGGATCAAATTACCAGTCGTATGTTGAGGGAACACTGTAATTATCATTTTTTTACCATGTTTTTATGGATACTGTACTAATTTTATTTTTTTCTCTTTCAGATTTCTTGCAACAGGGTAGAGTTTTGCATCGTTGCACCTCCAATTCCGGGTTGGTAAATCAACCATCTCTGGAATTGTGAAGTCAACATGCCACGTGATCTGGCAACAATTGCAGCCCATTTCAATGCCCAGTCCAACCCAGGAGACGTGGCTACAGGCAGCAGCAGGCTTTCAGTCTGTAGCACAATTCCCAAACTGCATAGGCTCCGTCGACGGGAAGCATGTACGAGTGCAGAAGCCACCGGGATCAGGATCCCAGTACTTCAATTACAAGAAGTACTTTTCTGTGGTCCTGATGGCGGTAGCTGCCATCGACGTCGGCGCCTATGGTAGTACTGAGGACTCACGGGTGCTGAGGACATCTGAATTTGGGCGGCAAGTTTTGCAAGATCAGGTGACTCTACCTCCACCAAAACCTCTTCCGGGTACCACGCATCCAGTCCCCTTCGTCATGGTATCGGATGAGGCTTTTCCTCTGATGACTAACCTGCTGAGGCCATACCCACAGAGGGGACTGAATGCCCGAAAGAGAGTTTTCAACGCAAGGCTGAGCCGGGCACGACGCTTCGTTGAGTGCACCTTTGGGATGTAAGTGGTAAGTGGAGTAGTAAGTTGAGGATCTTCACCTGTGCAATGCAGTTGGATGAGGCCACAGTTGATGCAGTCATCAAAGCCGCGTGTGTCCTCCACAACTATGTCCGTGACTATGATAGCCCGGACATAGAAGTGGACACACACGAGGCTTTGAATGATGAGCCCATCAACTGGGGCTCAGGTTGTCCATCCAACCATGCTGTACTTGTGAGAGAAACCTTCGCTGACTATTTCATGACCCCCGAAGGTGCAGTGCCTTGGCAAGTTTAATCAGCCTTGGTGATCATCACACGTTTTCTGTAATTGATGGCTAAGGACCTGAAGCAGTTTGTCAACGGTCTCCATAGATGTCCTCACCTCATGGGATACCTTCAAGCAAGTCATCTACCTTCCTGTGTGGTCATCTCCTTTCCTCTGCAAAATCATGTTCTGTGCTACCTTTTGCACACGATTAGTTATTTTATTACAAATTATTGTTTGTTAATAAAACTTTTGTTCTCAAATTATGTGACAATTCTTTTCATTTGAATTTTTTTATTGTGTGTGATGAACTAAGTTTGGAGTACAAATAGGTTAGTTAGTGACACCAGTGTTCCATAAAAGGGGTGGCTCCAGCATTTCCTAAACTATAATCATGTCTTGACAATAGTGCAATAAAAATCAAAACACAAATAATTTCCATAGGAAAAAATATTTATTACATGAACACAAATAAACCCCCCTCCCCACAACAAACCCCTCCCCCACCCCCAAAACAACTCCCCCCCCCCAAACAACTCCCCCCCCCCCCCAATGTAAACTCAATCTAAATAGACTGGTAAAATGGTTGGGACTCAAATTGAGGGTCCATAGGAGCTTGCATAGCTTGGTTGGTTGGAGGAACATACTGTGGAGGATAATAACTTGTTTGGGGAAAGGGACGTGTGGTATGGGTTGGGAAATGGTGTGGCTTTGTTTGCGTGGACACATGAACTCCATGTGGTGAGAGGGAACGCTGTACAACTTTAATTTTTAGGTTTTTAATTAAACCCTCTACTGGAGGCAGAGGTTCCACAGAGGCAAACACTGTTGCTGCAGCAAAACAATATGACATAAAATCTTGCCGATTAACATTATTTGGAATTTTACGGCAGTGTGTGGCCACTGTGTATGAGAAATAATCACAGTCGTCGTTCCTGTCGACCCTGCGGATAAGAGATAAAACTTGTTCTTCTACTTCCAACTGTTTATCTCTTATCTGGAGGGTACGACGGGGACAATGTTGGGTAGACTGTGAGGAAGGGAGGTTAGTATCCTGGGAGGTAGTAGCTTGGGAGGGACCGGGAGTCTCCTGCGTGGTAGGAGCCTGGGAGGGATCCGGATCTTGAGGATTCCTCTCCCTTCCATCACTCTCTGTGGAAGTTTCCGGAACTGGAGTAGTTGTTCCAGATGTACGTGGCGTGATATCCTCTTGGAGGACATTCATGGCTTCTTCAGCTGGTGTTTCCGCCTGGTAATTTCCACTTGTTCTAATAAAAAAACGAAATAAAAAAATAGTGTTTAATAAAAGAAAAAACATTAATGGCATTTCAATTAAGGAAATATTTAAAAACTTACCTACGAAGCTGTCTGCTTGGTTGCAGGAAAGTCAGTTGTTCCTCATAAGGAATTTTAGCCCGCTTTGCCGGGGATGATCCACTAGTCTCCTGTTTATTCGACATTTTGATGTAGTAGTCCCTGGTGGACTTCCATCTGGTAAGTAGTTCTTTTATTGTCAGATTATAAAGGGTAAACTAAATTAAATAACTTTACATAAAATTACATACACTCACTATATTTTATATATATATATATATATATATATATATATATATATACACACACACATATATATATATATATATATATATATATATTAATAAATAGATATACAGTACTTACAAATTTCTTCTCTTGAATGTTCAGTCATTTCTCGGAAGTTATCATACATAGCGTTAGCTATGGATTCCTAAGCATTTTGGATCAGCATTCTGTTGCTGTGGTTTGGGTCTGATCTGTCCCACAACAGTGGTCTTAACTGAACCTGTTAATAAAAAAAAATAATTGAAATTCATATTTTACATATCAAAATGATATTCAGGAGCTAAGATACAAACTATTACTTCCATCAAGCCCTCACATGCGCACCTCCAGCTGTTGCTAAACTACAACCCCCATTCTGGAGGAACATAACGTAGTATATAGTATAGGTCAGTGTTTCCCACACATGTGCACCTCCAGCTGTTGCTAAACTACAACCCCCCATGCTGGAGGAACATATTGTAGTATATAGTGTAGGCCAGTGTTTCCCACACATGGGCATATCCAGCTGTTGCTAAACTATGACCCCCATGCTGGAGGAACATAACGTAGTATATAGTATAGGTCAGTTACAACCCAGGGGCACCTCTATTTTCCCACCCAGGGCCACAGCTAAGCTAAAGTACAAATCCCACCATGTTTGACTAAACTACTACAGAGAACAAGTCTGATAAAATAGTTAACACTTTACCTCAGTAATCAGGACATCAAGATCCACTTGCATTCTCTTGGACGACTTTTTTTTTTGGGACATTTTGCAGCTTTTATATAGGGAGCTCACAACAGGTGTATTGACTGGTGATAACAGAAAATGGCCGATTAGGCCCTCACACAGATTTTTCCACTCCTCTTCTTCCTCCCCTCCAGTATCCTCTTGCGTAATGTAAGCGTGCTTTCCGCGTGAATTTCACGCGGAAAGATTTTTCACTTTACTTAATTTTTTTAAGCGTGAATTCCTCGCGAATTCCTCAGTGTGAACATAGCCTTAAGCTTAGCATTTTGCACTTCAAGATCCCTTTGTTGGTTTAGTGCATTGGTCCTGGTCAGTTCTGCTGAAGAATCCTCTATATTAGAGTCCTGCAAGAAGGCTGAGTATTTTACAGACAACAGCGTTCATATGCGGCACATAGGCGATTTACAGAGTCTCTTAATTCAGACGGTTGATCAGTAAAATTTGCCAAATCTGACATGCAGTGTGAGGTTCCGTCCCAGAGGTCTGACAGATTCCTCGAGAACTCATCTCTACTGGCTTCATAGTTTTCTCTGAGTTTCTGTGTCGGTTTTATTATACGTTTGGCTTTTACACTTTGTTCTGTAATATCTGCTGGATCTGTTCCCTGTGCACCTTCTGGTTCAGAGGCATGATGTATCTGTATTGTTTCTGCCATAAAAGAGTGTTCCGAGCCTTGGCTAGACATTTTATATTGTTTTGCAAAAAGTGGTACTGTCTCTTTAAGAAACCACACAGCAGCTTAGACTGCAGCTTAGACAGGTAACACAGTTCAGTGTAGAGAAACAGCTTCAATGTTCACATGATGTGCAGTTAGAATGCAGTAAGAACAGATCATATGAAGTGCAGTGAGCTTCATCCACCATGTGCTTCACAAGATGGGGGATGGGACTGAGCTGGATTATAAATTATGCTCTCACATATACACAGCAGCTGCAGGAATTCTATGCATCTTTTGACTATTCTGACTCGGATTGTTGTGATAGTGATCTAACCCTTGAGACCTCTGTGCCTGGCCTGTATAAGCAGATACGGTCACTGCAGACAATCCTCCTCAGATAGCTGAACTCACCAATACTGGTTTCATCCAAAAGCTGGTTTATTCTGAACATCACACAACAGGAATACAGCAGAATGAATGGATTTCAGTAGTATGCGGTCAAAAGATGATGCTTTCCTTAGCTTATCATGTGGAATACAAGAGTCCCTGTTACATGAGGCAAATGCAGGCAGCCATGACACAGGAAGTACAGGAAGAGCAGGGGAGGAGTTTACATACAAAGGAAATGATGATTCATGCTCACAGGAGGAACAAGAGCATTACCAAAATAGTCCAGAAGGAGGCAGCAAATACCTACCCATAGAAAAATTCATGGTACATAAGTCACAGACAGGCCCGTCGCTACAGGACAGGTAAACCAAGCAATTGCTTGGGGCCCCGAGCTGGCTGGGGGCCCCCGAGCACAGCCAGTGCTTGTCCGTCCTGTAGCGATTAACAATCCTGCTCTTGGAGTTTGTGCTCCGAGCCCCAGGCACCCAAACAAGAGGGCCCCCGAATGTCTGACATGTTTTTAAAATAAACTAATTTGCAGCTTTGGAGTTCTTCTCACCTCACCACAATCACGCTCCCCCCACCCCCGCTGCACTTGGTATCTTCCATTAGTCCGGACTCTTCTCTCAGCCTTCAGTGTCTCAGCAGGAGGAGGGGGAGGGGGGAGGAGAGAGCTGTGAGGAAAGGAGACCGCAGAGGCTGTTCAACATGGGGCCTGACTAACGTAGGTGTCCCTGCATGTATTTGTGTATAAGCTGTGTGTGTGGATATATATATATATATATATATATGTGTGTATAAGCATGTGTGTGTGGATATATATGTGTGTACATATGTGTATGTCTATGTACTGTGCCTGTGTGTGTGTGTGTTACTACTGTGGATGACTATATGTAAAGTGAATGTGTGTATCTATACCAGTGTTTCCCAACCAGGGTGCCTCCAGTTGTTGCAAAACTTCAACTCCCAGCATGCCCAGACAGCCAAAGGCTGTCTGGGCATGCTGGGAGTTATAGTTTTGCAACCTCTGTGGGCATCCTGGTTGGGAAACACTGATCTATTCTATCTGTGTGTGTATGAAGCATGTACAGTATGTAATGTGTACAGTATGTTGTGTGTGTATGAAGCATGTATAGTATGTAATGTGTACAGTGTGTGTGTATGATGCTTGTACAGTATGTAATGTGTACAGTGTGTGTGTGTGTGTGTGTGTGTGTATGATACATGTACAGTATGTAATGTGTACAGTATGTGTGTGTGTATGGTGCATGTACAATATGTAATGTGTACAGTGTGTGTGTGTGTGTATGATGCATGTACAGTATATAATGTGTACAGTATGTGTGTGTATGGTGCATGTACAGTATGTAATGTGTACAGTGTGTGTGTGTGTGTATGATGCATGTACAGTATGTAATGTGTGTGATCACTGTGTAACAGCACAATAGGAAAAAAGATAATGGCAACATTTTTGATTTTGATCATCTTGCCTCAAAAAAGTGGAATAAAGGTGATCAGTAAGTGGCAAGTACTACAAAAATGGTAATAAAAACTACTGCTCATCCTTCAAAAAACAAACCTTGACACAACTATGTTAAGCAAAAAAAATATAAAAAAGTTAGTGTTCAAAATAAGGCGACAATTTTTTTTATGTACAATTGTTTTTTTTTATTAAAGAATTTTGACAGTAAAAAACATAAAACGTAGTAAAACATTTAAAAATAAACTATATTGGTTGGGTATCACTGTTGGCACCAGGGTTTTTTCTGTTTTTGCATTTTCGTTTTTTCCTCCTTACCTTTTAAAGGTCATAACCCTTTCAATTTTGCACCTAAAAATCCATATGAGGGCTTATTTTTTGCGCCACTAATTCTACTTTGTAATGACATCAGTCATTTTACCCGAAAATCTACAGCAAAACGGAAAAATAAATCATTGTGCGACAAAATAGAAGAAAAAAAAAATGTGTAAATTTTCTATGCCGTACATTTTTTGGTAAAAATTACACTTTATCTTTATTCTTTTTTTTGTACTGGAACCTAACCTAATCCCAATTTTAATTATTGGCGTCTGTTCACATTGCTTTTTAAAATTTGTACTAATAAAATCATGATTTTAATTAAGGAGTTGTTTGAACTCGATTTTCTTTTTGTGTATATATTATCTGTATTCTGTAGGTCCATACGATTAAAATGATACCCTACTTATATAGGTTTGATTTTGTCATACTTTTTGAAAAGATCATAACTACATGCACTAAAATCAACGTATTGTTCGCCGTATAAGACGCACTTTTTCTTCCCCAAAACTGGGGGGGAAAAGTTAGTGCGTCTTATAAGGCGAATATATATTGCGGCGGTCCCTGCGGCCATCAACGGCCGGGACCCGCAGCTAATACAGGACATCACCGATCGCGGTGATGCCCTGTATTAACTCTTCAGACGTGGCGATCAAAGATGACCACTGCGTCTGAAGTGAAAATAACACTAACCCGGTTTTTCAGTCGGGCTGTTCGGGACCACCGCGGTTAAATCGCTGCGTCCCGAACAGCTTACAGGACACCGGGAGGGACCTTTCCTGCCTCCTCGGTGTCTGCTCTGTGCCGGGATCCCCTGCATGGCCGTCACATCATCCAATAGAAACGGCGTGCGTAGCGACGTCATGGTGGCGAAGGAGAGCGAGGATACCGGGCCGCAGAGACCTTCCGGAGCGACGGGGAAACCCCGGGGACGAGGCAACAGCGATGGAGTGCGACATCCAGGGTAGCGGTGATGAGCTGTGACGAATGTCCTGGGATACTGGGAGTTGAAGTTTTGCAACATCTGAAGGTCCGCAGGTTGAAGATCTCTTTCCTATACTTTACATTGTATTTGGTTCAGAATCTTTATTTTCTAGATTTTTATCCTATAAAATTAGGTGCGTCTTATATGCCGGAGCGTCTTATATGATGAAAAATACGGTAATACATTTAAAATTTTCCTCTTCTGACCCCTATCACTTTTTAATTTTTTCGCGTACGGGGTAGTATGAGGGCAAATTTTTTGCGATGTGATCTGAAGTTTTAATCGGTACCATTTTTGATTTGATCAGACTTTTTGATCGCTTTTTATTCCTCTTTTTATGGTATGAAAAGTGACCAAAAATACGCTATTTTGAACGTTGGAATTTTTTTTGCACATACGCCATTGACCGTGCGGTTTAATTTTACGATATATTTTTATAGTTTGGACATTTACGCACGTGGCAATAATTTTTAGCTGCGATAGTTTATTTTTATTATGTGTAAAAGAGTAGTGGCTAGCACTGCCGCTGGTATCGGCCGACACTTAGCAATACCCCTCGGAGAAAACGCGCTGCTACAGCAACTGTACAGCAATACCGCAAAAGTGGTGTTCCGTCCCAGACAGATACAGGAAGCTGATATAGGTACAGGAGGGAATGAAGCGGGCAGCAACTCACTTGTGTCCACGGCTTCTTTTATTAGCTGATACGGGTGCAGGTCAAACAGGTACAAACAGTTAGAGCGACGTTTCGCGTTACACGCTTCTTCCAGCTCACTTGAGAAGGAAGAAGCATGTAAGGCGAAACGCCGCTCTAACTGTTTGTACCTGATTGACTTGCACCTGTATCAGCTAAGAAAAGAAGCCGTGGACACAAGTGAGTTTCCGTCTTCTTCATTCCCACCTGTACCTATATTTATTTTTATTATGTTTATATATTTTTTATATGGAATTTGGGAAAAGGGGGGTGATTTAAACTTTTAATAAGGAAGGGCTTAATGTATGTGTTTTTAAACTTTTTTAATTTTTTTTTTTTTACACTTTTAGTCCTTTATCATTCTGAGCATCGGAGCCGGCATGGAAGCAGAGGAGTGCCCTCAGGCTACCCCAGCAGTGGATCCCCCCCCAACCCCCACGCGCGATTGCGCTGCAGGGGGGCGATCCACCCCACTGGACCACCAGGGACGGGATACAGGCACCTTTAGACGCCACTGTCAACTTTGACAGTGGCGATCTAAAGGGTTAATAGCCAGCTGTGGCGACAGGAATTAGCTGGGGGCCGGCCGG
This sequence comes from Hyla sarda, assembly GCF_029499605.1. Classification (NCBI taxonomy): domain Eukaryota; kingdom Metazoa; phylum Chordata; class Amphibia; order Anura; family Hylidae; genus Hyla; species Hyla sarda. The sequence continues at coordinate 170,761,784 of NC_079191.1, forward strand.
TATGACGCGGGCTCTAGTCAGGAGCTTGCGTCATACCCCGTTAATGGCCATTGGACGTGCATAGAAGTCCATGGTCGTTATCTGGTTAAAGGGGTTCTCCGGAGAAAACCTTTTTTTTTTTTTGGAACACAGTGCTCTTTTCTGACATCACGAGCACAGTGCTCTCTGCTGACATCTCTGTCCATTTTAAGAACTGTCCAGAGTAGGAGAAAATCCCCACAGCAAACATATGCTGCTCTGGACATTTCCTAAAATGGACAGAGATGTCAGCAGAGAGCACTGTATTTCTGATGTCAGCAAAGAGCACTGTGTTCCAACAAGAAAAGAATTTCTTCTGCAGTATTCAGCAGCTAATAAGTACTGGAAGGATTAAGATTTTTTTATAGAAGTAATTTACAAATCTGTTTAACTTTCTGGCACCAGTTTATTAAAAAAAAAAAAGTTTTCCACTGGAGTACCCCTTTAATTTGATGCGGAAATTCTGCCATGTGAATAGACCCTAAGGATCCAAAGGTGTTTGGATGGAAAATTCTGTAAAGCCGCAGCTGGAACAAGTCTTCATCATGTTATAGGGAAGAAAGGAGACAGTGAAAAACTTCAGTCATAGAAGATGTTATTGGATGTGACTGCACTGCAAGAACGTATGGTGTAGCACCAGTGTAGAACCTATTGGATTTACCCCTGCAGTTGTAAACAGACATCACCTGGGTTGGAGGTCCACTCGGGTCTCAGGTGTGCCCCCCTATTTGATCCTGGACTCGAAATGCATATGGGCAGGATTATGAAACTGTCTAAAAGAAAGATGGTCTCAGTTGCTCATATCAACCAATAACAGCAGTAATCAAATATGTTATGAAACTATTATGCTCTAAATCCACAAGGCATGTGGTAGCTGTGGTAAGGTAAACAGCCACTCCTAGGTAATGACCGGTTTACAACCTTTCCTCAGTATTATGTTTCACTGAAGAATTGAAACCTAAAAGCTAATAAACTAAAAACAATGTTAGCTCAGCTAGACACTTTTATTGTTTTTGATTTATGTTTTTAAATGTCTGACATATTTTTATTAGTTTGTGTGTAGTATTGTATACTATATTATATTTGTGAATATAAACTTATACTTGTCCAGGATAATAAAAATTATTTGCTTTTATGATAGCCTGGGGGAGTAGGGTATATGGGGTGTAGCTGTGCGGTGACTAAAGGGTGTCTCGTTAACCCTTTCTATTTGTGACACCAGGGTGAGGGCTCCTCTGTAATGCTTGTCTTACCGCCATCCTTCCCAAGAGCGATAGGGAGGTGTAGAAAAATTGAATGTCCACAACCGGAGAATTTGCTGAAAACAGTCGGAACTTTACTGAAGATTTTATGCAAAGTTCATAACCGGAACAGTCTCTATACATGCAAAGTCTCTTAGTGATTGGGACCTTAAGCGTTTTAGAGTCCGTAGACCGATATGCGCTGTTCCACTGGATTTAGGGGATTTATTTTCGGTCCAGTAGTCACACTAGCTTTAGCAGGGATTTAGTTTAGGACTCACGGTTTAGTTTAGCTGAGGCCGGCAGGTTTTCTGGCCTAGCTTATCTTTGAAAGTTGCGCAGATCCGTCCTGCTAGTCCGGCATCTACGAGAGCAGCAACCCAAGAGAGCGATAATTGGCTACAGCTCCCTTTTATGGGCAGGGGCTGGACTAGAGCTAATTGGTCCAATACTTCTGTCAATCACCTTTACAAAGGGCTATGGGTAATATGTAACCCAAGGACCTCCAAAGGACCTCCAACATACCAAAGAGGAGTTAACATAGTCACGTGACCAAAGGTCCTGCAACGCTAACAAGGTAAGTACTCTACCATGCATTATACTAAATATATATATTCAAACATCATAGACTTAGAGAAGGAGGCGACTAGGGGCTGTCCCACCTGGGGGACCCTACCTGAATGTAGTGACTCTGAGTTTGGGGACCACCATACAAGGTACGGTATGCAATACGGTACCGGGACACCACACTTTCATTCCAAATTTCGTACAAAGCCATGTATTGCTATTTCTGTTCAGCCACATTCATTTGAATAAGAAAGACCATAGGGGTTTTCTGTGACTTAATTTGTTGGTAATTCCGGTATATACTTTGAGGTAATGTTTTATCAGTCCTAGCCCAGTGCAGTTGTGAGGTAAACTGTGAAGACAGAATGTGTGAGGAACTGTAGGCCAAAAGGACCTCATAATCCTTGATTAGGCCTCTTATGCCTTCAGCCTTGCCTAACATCCTGTCAGTTGATCTGTTTCATTATATTTGAAAGTTCTTAACCACGCATCTTGGAATTGCAGATAGGGGATAAGATACCTGACCGCGGGGGTCCCGCCGCTGGGGAACTCCATGATCTTTCACGCAGCACCCCGTTATCATCAGCCTCTGGAGCATGTTCACTCCGAGTCTGAGGACTGCCCCCTCCCATAGACTTGCATTGAGGGGCGGAGTTTGACGTCACATGGGGGCAGAGCCGTGACGTCACAATACTCCAACCCGTGATCGGCAGTCATCAGACTCGGAGCGAATATGCTCCGGGGGCTGATGGTATTGGGGTGCTGTGTGAAAGATCACAGGGGTCCCCAGCGGCGGGACCCCCGCGATCAGGCATCTTATCCCCATGCTTTAGATAGGGTATAAGATGTCTTAGCGGGGAGTACCCCTTTAACTTATCCTCCGTCATTCCCTTGGTGCGCAAATATCAGTCTCCTGTCCTCCGTCCCTGGTCTTCTCTTGCATTCTGGGGCCCGAAACATCACACTGCACTGTGCTTATCATCGGCCGCAGCAATGTCCCGCCTAAGTTTAGCTGCAGTGTGATGTAATGGGCATGGGCATCAGGAAGAAGGCCGAGTACAGTCCTGTTACATCACACTGCCACTCCACTCAGCATATAGTTGCAGCTGGTGGTAAGCTCAGCAAAGTGTGACCTGTCGGGCCCCAGAATGTGGAAGAAGACCATTGTCGGAGGACAAATTACCGATATCGGCACACTGGAGGAGCGCGGAACTCACTAGGCATTAAACAATTGCCTAAGCAACCTAACCACCTACCTCTTTCCACGCTTAACTGTGCTGACTGCATGGCATAGCAATTCTGGAGGTACTCTTTAAAGAATGGGGGGGATTTCCTAAGACTGGAGTTTTACACGCAGGTCTTCAGTAAACTCCCGCAGTTGTTGTTGGCACATGTCTCTTACTTAATCTGCCACTCTAGCTGCTGCCTATGCTTTTTTAAGTGATATGAGCAGCGTAAAAGTACTGAAAAGTAGTACATTTTTTGCAAAAAAGATTTGCACAAAAATGAGTGTGCTTTTTAAGCCATGACCAGGCATAAACTGAATGATTCCCCCTCAGTTCTGCTGATCACTCATTCTAACATCCACTTCTTAGGAAGGGGCGTGTTTGATGTAAGCACTTGGCTGCACTGACTTATTATGCATTCTTTTCATTTAATCACTACAGGCTGCTGTGTAACAACCCCCGTTTTCATACAGGAGTCTGGTAGACATGACAAGAGTGAGCACAAAGGAGTGCTAGTCCTACCTTCACTTACTGGCTGGGCCACTTAAGGACATTCCAAGAATGGACCATAATCCACTCCTGCGTTGTCTTGATTGTGTGCTTAGAGTCATTGTCTTGTTGGAATGTGAACCTTTGACCCAGTCTGAGTTCCAGAGCACTCTGGATCAGGTTCTCATTAGAAAATAGGTCTGTACTTTGCTCCATTTAGCTTCCCTCACCCTGAACAGTCTTTCTGTCCCAGCAGCTAAAAAACACCCTCACAGCATGATGCGGCCACCACCATGCTTCACTGTAGGGTTGGTATTGGGAAAGTGACAGTATAAGAGATAGGTGCCTTAAAACTTAGCTTTTAATGAATTATAAAGTTAAAAAATTATATCACCAATAATGAAGTGCATAATAGTACTATCACCTAAATAGGAAAAATGAGTCAAAAATTATACAAGCACACAGTATGTGGTAACCCGTAGCAACCTAATTATAGAGACCAAAACAAAGCCTCACATATAATGGAAAGATGAGACTGATTGCGGGCTCCAAAAACCTTTATATATATATATATATATATATATATATATATATATATATATATATAAGAATGTGGCTGTTGCCAATAGCAACCAACTTAAACTAATAATATAAAACACTGAAATTAGCGGAATGCTCTGCCTCTGCAGGCATACAAACCCCCACAGGGTTAATACCCTGATAAGTAGGACAGTGACTGATGTATGGGGGTACAAATACTATACAGACAAGTGACTCTTCCTATATCCTTCACTGCGGTATTAGTCCAGAACAGCGATAGAGATAGGACCGACACCGGACGGGCTCCCCTGCCACTGCAGGCGTTTGTTTGGCACCTAGTTTCACACAGCAGCGTTTTTCTTTGGCCCTATCTCTATCACTGTTCTGGACTAATACCGCAGTGAAGGATATAGGAAGAGTCACTTGTCTGTATAGTATTTGTACCCCCATACATCAGGCACTGTCGTACTTATCAGGGTATTAACCCTGTGGCGGTTTGTATGCCTGCAGAGGCAGAGCATTCCGCTAATTGCAGTGTTTTATATAATTAGTTTAAGTTGGTTGCTATTGGCAACATCCACATTCTTTTATATATATATATATATATATATATATATATATATATATATATATTAAGGTTTTTGGAGCCCGCAATCAACAGTCTCATCTTTCCATTATATGTGAGGCATTGTTTTGGTCTCTGTAATTAGGTTGCTACGGGTTACCACATACTGTGTGCTTGTATAATTTTTGACTCATTTTTCCTATTGTGGCCATACGCTGCTGTTTTTCTTGGAATCTAGATTATTGTTTATTGTACATCTACATTATTCATGCTTATTTATACCCCTGATGAAGTCTGGTCTACATTATACTCCGACCAGACAGAAACACGTTGGATTGGCAAATAGGGGCATGTGTACAATTATTTGGTTTAATTGATATAACATACCGCCTGTAGATAGAATCAGGGAGCAGCTGAGTTGTTGCTTTATTTAGGTGATAGTACTATTATGCACTTCATTATTGGTGATATCATTTTTTTACTTTATAATTCATTAAAAGGTAAGTTTTAAGGCACCTATCTTTTATACTGTCATAATATAATTTCCGATAGGCCTATTTATCTGTGGTTATGTAGAGGCAATAATTCTTTACATTTATTCCATATTGGGAAAGTGATGATGAGCAGTGACTGGTTTCCTCCAGACATATCACTTAGAATGTCTAGAAGAAATTTTTAGAAGAGGCCAAAAAGTTCAACCTTAATTTTATCAAACCAGAAAATCTTGTTTATGATGGTCTGAGGGTCCTTTAGAAAATTTTGCAAACTCCAGGCAGGCTTTCATGTCTTTTTTTTTTTTTTTCTTTTACTTAGGAAAGGCGTCTTTTTGGCGAATCTGCCATAAAACTCATATTTGTGGAGTGCAGCAGTGATGTTTGACCTTCTGGAAGTTTCTACTATCTGCACACAGGATCTTTGGTGCTTAGCCAGAGAGACCATTGGGTTCTTGGTCATATCTTCATATCTTTTACCAAGGCCCAACCCCGGCCCCCACCCCCATTACTTAGTTTCATTGGGAAGACAGCTCTACGAAGGGTCCTGGTTGTTCCATTTAAGAATTATGGAGGCCACTGTGCTACAGATCTGTGCCTCCACACAATCCAGTCTCTGAACTCATCAGTTCATTTCCTTTTAGTTCTTGCTCTAAAACACATTGTCAGCTGTGAGACCTTATATAGACAGGATTGTGTCTTCCCATATCCTGGCCAATCAACTGACCAATCAACTGACCAATCACTGACTTTACCACAGGTGACTCCAATCAAGGTGGAGAAAACATCTCAGAGATGATCAAGGGAAATGGGAGACCCCAGAACTAAACTTCAAGTATCATAGTAAAGGGTCTGAATACTTATCTCCATGAAAATTTTATACATTTTCAAACATTTCTAAAATTATGTTTTTATATTATGGGGTATTATTGAGTGCAGAATAATGGGGGAAAATACATTTTTTAGGATTTGTGAACATTTTACTAGTGTAGGGACTTCTAGGAACAGTATTCAATTGTCCAGCCCAACAAAAAATTTGGGTAAAGGCTTCAGTTGCCATAAATGTGATTTAACTGCTTTGCCCCCTGCTGCATATTTCCCAACAGTGTTTAATCCCGCCTGAGCAGTACTTCCTGCTTTTGTTTCGGGTTAGCACTATGGTCAGTGATTGGCTGAGCGTGAATTTCCTTTGTGTTAAGGTGATGAAGTGCTGAGCAGTAGGGACAATTGGAATGGTGTATTACAAAGAAAAGGGAATAAAAGTAATGCACTCACCCAGTAGTATTGATCCAATAAGCCGTTTTATTGCATAATCCACGGTGAGCACACAGGGCAAGAGAGGGTAGGAATGGCATTGGTGGGGAGTCATAGATAGGTGAGTGTGTCTTTTTTCCTTTATTTTTCCACCATAAGCCTTTTTAGGGTCTATTCACATGTACAGTATTCTGCACAGATTTGATGCGCAGGATTTCCAGCTATGTTCAGTTTACACTGAAATCTGCAGCAGAAAATCCTGTGCGTCAAATCTGCACAGAATACTGTACATGTCAATAGACCATTAAAGTGTACTTGTCAATAAAAAAACTTTTGACATGTCATAGGGACATCCTGATTGTATACAAGAACGACCATCGAGTGAATCACGCAGACCCACTATGTGTTTATGAGATCAGGACAGCCCCATAGACTTATCCTATGAATCTGTTCTGGTTACATACCACAGAGTCGTTAGAGAGTGTGCACTTCTCTACGCCTGATTAGTACATTAAGGGTGCATTCCCACGTGGCGTATTTTGCTGCGTATTTGCTGCGTATTTGGTGCTGCGTATTTTCCTACCCGTTGACTTCAACAGGGAAAATAAAATACGCAACAGCAAATACGCAGTAAATACGCCATGTGGGAACGTACCCTAAGACTGGAATTCCACTGAGGATTTTCAAGCAAAAATGCTGTAAAAAAACCACCCATTTTGCCACACTGCATCCAGATGTTAGCTTCAAGTAAATAGCAAAATGCCAGATCCACTTGGCGTTTTTCAGTTTGGCGTTTTTTTAATCCTTTTGGCGTTTTTCAGCTATTTTGGGCTCAGAGGCTGGTTTTCCAAAACGCCCTACAAAACCTAGTTTGGCGTTTTTTGCACAGAAATCGTGGCATTTTCCTACCATAGAAGTCTATGGGAGAGCAAAAACGCCAAGAAAACCGTCATGTTGGTTTTAACTTTGGCATTTTTGCTGGCGGTTTTTATTCTTTTTTGGACTTTAGCGATCCAAAAAAGTGATGGAGATACCTTTTTTAATAAAATTTCGTAGGGTACCATTAAAAAAAAATTATAAAAAAGATACAGTAGTGATGGAAAAAATTGTATTTAACAAAATGTATCTTTTTTTATAACAACATTTTTAATAATTTTTAAACAGAGATCAATTTATGTGGGCGGGCAGGGCAATAAAAATGTAGCCGACAATATAAAAAATGTAGCGTGTGTTCTTCAATTAATTTTTTTTAATTTTTTTAGGTAGTACTACTACTCCCAGCATTGAGCACTATGTTACATGATGGGAGTAGTAGTACCTGTACTCATTGACAGATCGCTCAGGGTCCGTTGCGATCCTTCTGTACAATTTATAGATGCGCCCGGTCGCTCTTCTATGGTCCCCTGCACTGCCATATTATATATATATACACACACACACCTATTCATGTTTCCCGCAGAGAGCTGTGATTGGTCAGATGGTTCCAGCCGATCCCAACTCACTATGGGAAATATGAGTAGGTGTGTATATATATATACGTCAGTGCAGGGGACCATAGAAGAGTGGCCGCCCGCATCTATACATTATACAGGAGGATCACAGTGGGTGTCAAGAGTTACATCCACTGTGATCTTTCCTGAACTGCAGGTACTACCACTCCTAACATGGAGCACACTCTGCTCCATGCTGGGAGCTGTAGTACCTGCATTAATAGACAGATCGCAACAGGTGTCATAAGTTACACTCACTGAAATCTGTCTATTAATGCAGGTACTACAGCTTCCAGCATGGAGCAGAGTGTGTTCCATGTTGGGAGTAGTAGTACTTGCAGTTAAGGAAAGATCACAGCGGGTGTCACTCATGACAACCGCTGCGATCGTCCTATTTATTGCAGAGATACGGAGCGGCTTTCTCCTGTGCTCCGCATCTCTGCACTATACTCCAGCCAGTGATATGAATAGAAAATCACTCATTCATATTTCCCTCTGAGAGCGGGGATTGGCTGCAACCATTTGGCCAATCCCCACTCGGGGCGGAAAATATGAATGAGTGATATGAATTTTTATTCATATCACTGGTCGGCCGGAGTATAGTGCAGAGTTACGAGCACTGTACAGAGCCACTCCGTATCTCTGCTATATTATGGATGATCGCATCTGGTGTTAGGAGTGACACCCGGGGTGATCTGTCTATTAGTAAAGGTACTACTACTCCCATCATGGAACAGTCTGTAAAAAATAGAGAGAAAAAATTAAACACACACACACACTTTATTAAAAATGTATTAAAATTTCGCTATAAAAAAATTAAAATTTTGTTAAATACATTTTTTTCCATCCCTACTGCATCTTTTTTGTTTTTGGTACCCAAAAAGTTTTGAAAAAAATGCCAAAGGGGCCAAAAAAAGGCAAATTCCATCCAAATGTAAAAATGCAAGAAAAAACGCAGGGAAAAACAGTGGCAGTTTTTCTGACAGTTTTTCTGGCGTTTTTAAGCCTACAAAAAAATGCAGTGCAAAAACCTCTGTGGAATTCTAGCCTAATTGTGCACATGAAAGCAATGTAAAAAGAAAACAGACAGGCCTCTATCAAAGGAGGACAGGCAAATCAAGGTTTCCAACACTGCCCCTATGTAGTAAAGACCCCCACATTTCTCCCATGATTTTACTGCTGCATGTGAATGCTTAAACTACTCAAAGCGGAGGTTTATCTGCTCCTGGCAGATATAGCAAGAGCCTAGCTATCATAATGATGTACAAGCTCCCGCGATCTCTGCACAAGAAAGCTACACAAGCCCAGCAGTGAAAATGCGGAGAGCTAGAATAATTCCCCTAATGGCAGCCAGAAAAAAATATGTATTAGTGGTTATTAGGGGGTTAATTTGTAAATAGGCATTTTATTTAGAAAATGTGACCCTAAAAAGTCCGACATTGTCAGTGATGATTGCACATGACCAAAAGGTTTATGGAAACAGCACTTTGACAAGGAAAATGGTAACAGCCAGATGTCAATTTATTCATACATTTCCAGGGAAATAGCAAAGAAGTGTTCTAAGAAAAGATCTTTCAGAAATGTTATTAAATGGAAATACAAGTATTTGATCATAAAAAAAGACAGGTCAAGAGAGCTATAAACTTATTCACTAACAATAGTATGGTCACTTTCTGGTTGTATTATTGGGTATATATTTGTGATGGTTTGGAGGTCGCATATATTTACTCCTGACTTTAAAGGGGTAATCTGGCGCTTAGACATCTTATCCCCTATCCGCTGGGGACCCCCGTGATCTTGCACGCTCCCTCCCATAGGCTTGCGTTGAGGGACGGAGCTTGACGTCACAGGGGGGCGGAGGCGTGACGTCACACGCCGCCTGCCCTGTGGTCACCGGTAATCAGACGTTGATCAGTAATATGTCAATGCTCACGGGCACACTGCCAGTACTCAAGGACAGTATAGGCATTCATGGAGCCTTTTTGTAAAGTACAAATGAAAACGTCACAAAGAGTATAGCAAAATGCCATGTGTGAATCCAGTCTTAAGCATGATACAAACATTTATTCAGTGCAGCATATTCTGTATCCATTTAATATGTTAAAAGCACACAAATCAACGTTAGGTAACAGCAAATGGAGTAAAATTGCAAGAAAAGAATGGTCATTGTATACCAGATTCATATAGTAAAAATTATTTGAATACCACAATGACCTCTATCTCATATATATATTTATTGTGTCATACATATCTCTTATTGTTATTTTCCAATCAATGAATTCCAAATCTTAGGATAAAATCATGTACTTATTAAAAATAAATCAATGAATAATTTGCATTGATATCAAAATTCCTTATTTCCCTTCAACTTTCACATTGTTACTTAAAGGTAATACTCCGCCCCTATCCAAAGGATAGCGGATAAGATGTCTGATCGCAGGGGTCCCACAGCCGTCATGTTCCCCCCTAGACATAAATGGAGAGGGGGTAGTGTGACATCATGAGGGTGCTTGGCGTGACGCCAGACAGCGGCTGGACTACCCCCTCCTTTGGATAGGGATAAGATGTCTAGTGGCAGAGTAGAGGGGTTGTCTAGAAATGGAGTTCTCCTTTTTTTTCCCCAGAAGCACTCTACTTCATGGTTGTATCTAGTATTGCAGGTCAGCTCAACTAAAAGGAAGAGGACTAAGTTACAAAACCAGACACAACACATGAAATGGAGTGCTATTGTCTTTGGAAAAAAGCTAACCTTACAGAATAACACAGCAGTTACAGTTTGATAATGAATCTGAACTACCTTGGTCATATCGATCACTGTATCTATTATTCTGAAATCTTTGTGTTCTGTGTGATTCTTCTCTTTGTCGCTCAATTCCATGAAAAGCCAGTCGAGGGAAGCTCTGAGGGAAGCCTTGATTTCGGTTAAGGTTTCTATTGCATATACCTTGTGCACACCCCTCACAATTGCTGCTATCATGTGGACCATCTTGTCGTCCATCTTTGATGAAGCTCTTAGATAGCATATTTTCTTTAGGCATGTTGTAGAATTTTTCACATATCCTGTTAACAAGCATGCTCATAGCAATTTCTATGTTCTCAGGTATGAACATAGGAATCTCATAATACCCAGCATTACATAATTTGCACTTTTGCTTGAAGATGTGCATCTTGACCTGTCCTGTTGTTCTCCATAGTTTTATCTGGAATAATATGTGTACTTTTGAAGAAGCCCATCGTCGATCACATAGTTGGCAACAGAACCTAAAATAAGAGTTTAAACACACATGTGTAATAGATTTTTTGGGTCATCCAACCATTTGATCTTTACATCACCTGCAAAGTCTACAAAACAATCCTCCATTAGGTTGGAAAGAGCTAAGGAACCTGCATAATATATAGTGCTCTACGAGCGCTGATGTGTAAGTGTGTATAGGCTTGCCTGGCATATATGTACCACAACCTTTGTGCTCTGGTGTGTGGTATCATTTTGCTACAAGCCTAAATCTTTAACTTCAGTCATAATCTGCAACCGGGACCCCGCTTACCATGTACATCTCTATAAATAACAATTAAAAAACAGAGCTCCTTAAAGGGCATCCTATCCTGATATGGTACTAGGTAAAGGGAGATTTCCCTGTTAGGGATATGCTCACCTTCTCAGGTTGTGTTTGGTCTAAAAATAAAATACGATCATTCTCTGCCTGGTGGATTGTGCCATACGACCAGGATATTCTCTTAATATTGAACCCCTGTCTACCATGTGGCACTTATAAAATTGGTGTCTTCTCATGTGGCAGAGGGGCCATTGGGCTGCGACCTCTGCACTCCTGCTGACATAGAATCAATGCATTTTGTGGTAACTGCCACTAGAAAGAGTCCACCAAATATATATAAAGGGAAATAAATTAAGAAATGTGAATATGTTAGTACGTAAATTCTTTTTTTTTTTTTTTTATTCCTGAGGCCATGCCACCTTCAGTTTAGCTGTCAGGTTTGTCAGAAATGTGCTACTATTTTGGTAGAGTCATTTAATTTATTGAATGGAATGGGAAGTCACATTAAATTTGTAGGGTCCCTCGACGGTTTTCATGTAAGATACCTTTTTACTTACCCCCCCCCCCCCCCCCCATTTATGTTCAACAGTTGCTGCATAAAGCCATTTGCACTGAGCTCCCACTGAGCTGGCTGCGTAAAGGGATGTGTAAAGGGATGCAAGTGATGTAAAGCTTTATGAGGGTACTTCATGCCGGTTGTCTGCCTTAAACATATTTAGTCCCTTAACAAACATGGCAGTCTTGTATGGTGGTTGCGTTCTAATTGACTATGAAGTTGACTCAGGAGCTAAGCTCTCTTCATAGTAAGCAAATTAATACCAAATTCATATCATTATAAGCAATCCAGTGATTGCCTATAAAAGAACCCGTGAGGGACTTCAAAAGTTTAAAGAAAATATGTTTTGTTTTGTTTTTATATAAAAAAGGCACCTCCCCTAAAAAAAATTGAAATCAACCCCTTTTTTCTATTTTTTTAAATAACAAAATGTAAACAAAAGGAAAAATAAATATAATTGGTATTGTCACATGCAGTAGTGTTTGAACATTTAAAATATAATGTTATTGATCCTGCAACATTGTAAATGGGAAAAAAAATACTAAACATCGGAACTGCAAATTTTAGGTCACATAATATATCAGAAAAACATAAATAATAAGCAATCCAAATTTTCTTTAATTTACACCAAAATGGTACCAATAAAAACTACAAATCAGAGATGCTGGGTGTGGGCTGCGGGGGTTGTGACTAGAGATGAGCGAACTTACAGTAAATTCGATTCGTCACAAACTTCTCGGCTCGGCAGTTGATGACTTATCCTGCTTAAATTAGTTCAGCTTTCAGGTGCTCCCGTGGGCTGGAAAAGGTGGATACAGTCCTAGGAGACTCTTTCCTAGGACTGTGTCCACCTTTTCCAGCCCACCGGAGCACCTGGAAGCTGAACTAATTTATGCAGGATAAATCATCAACTGCCGAGCCGAGAAGTTCGTGACGAGTCGAATTTACTGTAAATTCGCTCATCTCTAGTTGTGACGTCTCAGCCACGCCCCCTCAGTGCAAGTCTATGGGAGGGGGCGTGGCGGTGACATCACGACCCCCGCAGCCTGCACCCAGCGTCAGAACTAAATGTTCCAAATGCTGGGGCAGCGGAGTACCCTTTAACATAGTTTCAGCACGTGTACTGATTCTATTATGTACAAGGGATGTGTTTTGTATTGCAACAACAGCCCTAAGACAGCCCTGTAGATGGAAAGTAACACATTTGTATTCATCAGAATGACCGTATTCATTTATTTTCTATCATTCTCTGCCTGGTGGATTGTGCCATACGACCAGGATATTCTCTTAATATTGAACCCCTGTCTACCATGTGGCACTTATAAAACTGGTGTCTTCTTATGTGGCAGAGGGGCCATTGGGCTGCGACCTCTGCACTCCTGCTGACATAAAATCAATGCATTTTGTGGTAACTGCCACTAGAAAGAGTCCACCACATATATATAAAGGGAAATAAATTAAGAAATGTTTAATTCAAGTAAAAAAATTTAATAATCAGTAAAATAAAACAAAAGCTATATAAATTGGGTACCATTGTAAGTGTCCTAAACCATATAATAAACACTGTAAAGTATACTGTGTAAAAACAAAACCTCCAAAAATTTGCTAAATTGCATTTTTTTATCCCAAAAATATTTATTTTCAGTTTCGCAGTATATTATATGGTAAAATGAAAGGTGTAATTGCAAAGTACAATTGCTTCTGCAAAAGAAAAGCCCTCATATGGCCCTGTAGATAAAATAAAAAATACATTTTGCATTAGTATTTTTAAGCCAAAATTAGAAAAAAAAGATTATGTAAAGATTTGCACCTTTTTTCTGTATTTTGGACCCACTCATTGTTTACAAATACTGATACAAAATATTGAGCCAAATACTGCCTTGTGAAACTGGCCCAAACCCGATTCAACACCAAGGTGTGCACCCCATTACTTATTGTGTTGCATTCTGCACAGGGGTTGAGAGATACTGTTGTACTGATAACAAGGGGTATATCCATTTATAAAGTAATGGCATGTTGTTTGGTGAAAGACCAACCTATGGGGTCTTCACCATTCTTGAGGATGAAGGGGCCTCAGCAGTAATTCAGCTTTGCTCCCCCTTATAGACCTTCCAAGTCAGGGCACCCACTGTACAGAGGGAACTTCAGCCCAGCTCCATGTAAGTGAATATGACTGGCTGTAGTTTCCTATATAGCTGAGTGGTTGGGAATACCCAAAACACCATGGGCTGTAGCACTGGATCAGCATACCTGTTTACAAAATCCCTGACCTTAAAAGGGTACTCTGCTGCTCAGCTTTTGGAAAAAAACTGTTTCGAACGCTGGAAGCTCGTGATGGCATAGCCCCGCCCCCTCGTGACATCACGGCCCACCCCCTCAATGCAAGTCTATGGGAGGGGGCGTGACGGCTGTCATGCCCCCTCCCATAGAGTTGCATTGAGGGTGCGGGGCGTGAGTTCACGAGGGGGCAGGGCTATGCCATCACGAGCTCCCGGCACCAGCTCCAGTGTTCGAACAGTTTGTTCCAAATGCTGAGCAGCGGCGTACCCCTTTAACCCAACCACCCTGAGCTATATGTACATCATAATTCAAATGGGCTATGTTTATTTTTTCATTTCTTTGAAAATGGTAGGAAAAGAAATTCTGTTACATAAAATATCTTGTCAAGAACCCAATAAATAAATCTAACAACTATTAATCAAGTGCATGTGAAAATTGTGTGTGGTCATAACAAATATTCTAGGCAAAACTGATGCACCACATGTTCCCCTAAAGCTAGAGCAGCGTGGCAGCTCCTCTATCTACAGGATTGGTAGGGGTTCCCACAGATCAGATATCCTATGTCCTTATGACTCCATAAGGTGGAGATACCCCTGTATGCTGTGCCGTGTTTAATGTGCCCATAGTATTATTGTTCAGTGTGGTGCAGAGAGAAAAGTTTTGTATATTTTGTAATCTTACCTGGCAAATGAGCACAAAGTGTATTGCAACCAGCCTTGATGCTTCTCAAACCTTTCTTCAATATCCAAACTCCAGGAATGTAGGATATCTCTGTTCTCTATCTCATTCTCAAAAGCTTCTTTCCAAGTGTCTTCATCCATCTTCCAACATTTAATGGTGAGAATAACTGTATGCTAGGCGGACTCTGCTCTATAGCCAATAGTGACGTGTCTGTTATTCTGAAGATATGAAACTTAACACATTCATATAAATCATCGTCCTGCTACTAGTTAAGATAAAAGTGCCAGCACTAATAATCTAGCCCGTTTCTGTTAAATAGTAACTTCACTGCCGACACAATGTTGGGGAAAACATATAAGAAAAGTGTCAGAGAGACTTCATGAACAGATTGTATTAAAACAGATCTGTCACTTGTTCAGTAATGCTTAATGCTAATGCTTAAACCATTGCCCCAGCGTTCGGAACATTTAGTTCCTAACGCTGGATGTGGGCTGCAGCGGTCGAAACGTCACGGCCACGCCCATTGTGATGTAACGGCCACACTCCCTCAGTGTAAGTCTATGGGAAGGGCCCCCCACAGCCCGCACCCAGCGTTCGGAAGTAAATGTTCCGAACGCTGGGGCAGCTGAGTACCCCTTCAACATAGTCCAGCACAACAAGTACTGACTATTATGAATAAGGGACGTGTTTGTCTATGTATTAACACCACTGTATATTACAAATTGTTACCCCTTGACTGGATAACACTTTGTAAAATACATTTCCATTGGAATAGAATCTCAAAATGTAGGAGCTATTTCACGATTTAAAGTTATTACATATACATAGGGTCTGGGATAACAAGACCATCAAAGAGGGTCTTTTGACTGGGATCCTCGACAATCACGACAAAGGAGAAGAAATGTCCCATGAAAGAAGTTCACCATGCATGTGTGGTCAATGCTTCTTTCATTCTCTATGTGGGGGCACTCAGCAACATGATGATATCTTTGAGGGGGTCCCTCAGTCTTAGGCCATCAGTCTTTGACCTCGGGATGCTACAAAACGTAAAAGCTTTACCTCTCTGCTTTGGTTGTCCTTTATGATGACCCATAAAATGCCTCTTCTGTTGCTGCCTATATTTGTGCATTGAAACAGGGTCATAAGACTATAGAGGAATAATCTGCAGTATGTAAACAGTGAGTTAGTGATGGTGGCTGGAATGACTTCACCCCCTGATATCAGGATTGTTTGGGCCTCTCTGATCAAGTAAAGGTATGATTTCCCCAATGTTACACTCTGAACCAGTGACTTTCATCCAGGATGCCTCCAGCTGTTGCAAAACTACAACTCCCAGGTATAATGGGTGGTGTTGTTTTGTAGCAGCTGAAGACACACTGGTTGGGAAACATTGCTCTGAACAGTCTTATTTTCCTGGCCATTTATACTGACGGGTATCAGAGAAGGTCAGAGAGGGCACTATTTCATTTCTTCCTTATTAAAGGGGTTGCAGAGACAAAAAGGAAGAAAAGGCACACACGCCCCAACTGTGATACTGTATTGTATATGGCAGTAGCAATAAAAATCACACTTACCAAGTAGCGTTGAGCTCTGGGCACAACAACATGTAGCGTATAAGTCAAAGGTGATCTGTCAGCAGCCTCAATCTTCCGATCAGGTCCTCGCTCACCGGTCCAATGTCGGCCAGAAAATGATAAAAATGGATCTTCAACAGGCGCAGAAACAGTGTAGAGAAAGGATGGGAATGTTCAAAGTTCTTATCATAACGATTTATTAGGCACAGCCAGCAAGGCGTTTCCTGTCCGTAGCGGGCACTTCATCAGGCAAATGTGCATCTTTGCCTGATGAAGTGCCCGCTACGGGCAGGAAATGCGTTGCTGGTTGTGCCTAATAAATCGTTATGAACTTTGAACATTCCCATCCTTATTAAAGGGGTTATCCACCATAAGGTGATTTTAGTATGTACCTGCCAGACAGTAATGGACATGCTTAGGAAGGATCTACACATGTCTTGGGGCTAAATGGCTATGTTGTGAGATTACCATAACACTGTGGCTAGCTTTTTGTGAACTGGTATTTCCTGTTTCAGTTTTCTTTTTTTGACTACAAATCCCATAATTCCATTTTCCTCCCTCCCACACATCAGCCACCCCACCCATTGAAACATAAATGAGCTGCATCCATTCAAAAGACCGGTGGTTTTCAAATAGGGTGCCTACAGCTGTTGCATTAGTTGCAGATTGATCTCTCTCCCACCAAGGGATCGCACCACCCATTGAAGCAGACAGGCTCCCTGTCATCAGCTGACTAGTGAGTCAGGTCTCGGCTGCGATGCAACCTGGGAAAAATATGAGACAACAGTCATTTTGTATGCTGCTAAAAATAAATATTGGGGTTAAAATCACAGAAGAATTGTGAGAAAAGCGTCACACACAGGTACAGACACTATATTATGAACTACACTAACTTTACAGCCCCTGTAGCATAGTCTAATTAAAAAAAATTCCTGGAATACCCCTTTAAGTTTCCTATCCTAGTGTGACTGTAGCGAGACCCATGCAAATTGAGTAAAATAAAACTTCTGACACTTTGCCCAGAAGTGAACCCTTATATTGGAAAGCTTCTTAGCGAATGGTTTCTAAGGACATTTCCATAGTTGAAAACGTAATCCTGGGAGATTTAAGCCCCATCAATAGGTCAAGCCAGAATGACCCTCATTATGTATAAAAATGCCCACAAAATGACAGGATATGCCCAAACCCTGCCAAAATTTTCCCCTGACTTTGGCCCTTTCCCAGGATAGTTGGAAACTTTGTATTTTATTATTGGCAGGGTAGAGTGGGGAGGTACAGCACTGCCTAAGCTGTCTATTGTTGACAGCTGAGCTGCAGCAGACTTAAAGGGGTACTCCAGTGGGGGAAAAAAAATTAAAATCAGCTGGTGCCAGAAAGTTAAACAGATTTGTGAATTACTTCTAGTTAAAAATCTTAATCCTTCCAGTACTTGTCAGCTGCTCCATGTCAGGAATTGTATAGAGCACGATAGGTTTGCTATGGGGATTTGCTCCTGCTCTGGACAGTTCCTGACACGGACAGAGGTGGCAGCAGAGAGCACTGTGGTCAGACTGGAAATAACTACACAGCTTCCTCTGTAGTATACAGCAGCTGATAAGTACTGGAAGGATTAAGATTTTTAAATAGAAGTAATTTACAAGTCTGTTTAACTTTCTGGAACCAGTTGATAAAAAAAAAAAGAAAAAGAAAAATGTTTTCCACCAGAGTACCCCTTTAACCCCTTAACGACCTGGGGGTTTTCCGTTTTTTGCATTTTCGTTTTTTCCTCCTTACCTTTAAAAAATCCTAACTCTTTCAATCTTTCACCTAAAAATCCATATGATGGCTTATTTTTTGCGCCACCAATTCTAATTTGTCATGACGTCAGTCATTTTACCCAAAAATCTACGGCGAAACTGAAAAAAAATCTATGTGAGACAAAATTGAAAAAAAAAACGCCATTTTGTAACTTTTGGGGGCTTCCGTTTCTGCACAGTACATTTTTCGGTAAAAATGACACATTCTCTTTATTTTGTAGGTCCATACGGTTAAAATGATACCCTACTTATGTAGGTTTGATTTTGTCGTACTTCTGGAAAAAATCAAAATTACATGCAGGAAAATGTATACGTTTAAAATTGTCATTTTCTGACCCCTATAACTTTTTTATTTTTCCGCGTATGGGGCGGTATGAGGGCTCATTTTTTGCGCCGTGATCTGAAGTTTTTAGCGGTACCATAGGATTGATAGGACTTATTGATCGCTTTTTATTTAATTTTTCATGATATAAAATGTGACCAAAAATGCACTATTTTGAAATTTGGAATTTTTTTGAGCGCACGCCATTGACCGTGTGGTTTAATTAATCATATATTTTTATAATTCGGACATTTCCGCACGCGGCGATACCACATATGTTTATTTTTATTTTTATTTACACAGTTTTTTTTTTTATGGGAAAAGGGGGGTGATTCAAACTT
Organism: Hyla sarda; assembly: GCF_029499605.1. Classification (NCBI taxonomy): domain Eukaryota; kingdom Metazoa; phylum Chordata; class Amphibia; order Anura; family Hylidae; genus Hyla; species Hyla sarda. The sequence goes on from NC_079191.1 coordinate 170,780,769, forward strand.
TTAATAGGGGAGGGGTTAAATGATCTTTATTCACTTTTTTTGCAGTGTTATAGCTCCCATAGGGACCTATAACACTGCACACACTGATCTTTTACATTGATCACTGGTTTCTCATAAGAAACCAGTGATCGATGATTCTGCCGCTTGACTGAATGCTAACCGGCATGGTTTCACTTTCATTTTGGAAGCGGCGTTCAACTTTGAACACCGTGTCTAAAGGGTTAATAGCGTGCGGCAGCGCGATCAATGCCGCGTGCTATTAGCCACGGGGGCCGTGGCCCCGCGTTATAGATCGGGAGCGGACTCAGGGCGTACAGGTACGCCCTGGGTCCTTAACAGGTTAAGGACGCAGCCCATTTTTACCTCTAGGACGAAGCCCTTTTTTGCAAATCTGACCACTGTCACTTTAAACATTAATAACTCTGGAATGCTTTACTTATTATTCTGATTCCGAGATTGTTTGATTTGTGACATATTCTACTTTAACATAGTGGTAAATTTTTGTGGTAACTTGCATCCTTTCTTAGTGAAAAATCCCCAAATTTGATGAAAAAATTGAAAATTTAGCATTTTTCGAACTTTGAAGCTATCTGCATGTAAGGAACATGGATATTCAAAATAAAAAAAATTCTGGTTCACATATACATTATGTCTACTTTATGTTTGCATCGTAAAATTGACGAGTTTTTACTTTTGGAAGACACCAGAGGGCTTCAAAGTTCAGCAGCAATTTTCCAATTTTTCACAAAATTTTGAAACTCGCTTTTTTTCAGGGACCAGTTCAGGTTTGAAGTGGATTTGAAGGGTCTTCATATTAGAAATACCCCATAAATGACCCCATTATAAAAACTGCACCCCCCAAAGTATTCAAAATGACATTCAATCAGTGTTTTAACCCTTTAGGTGTTTCACAGGAATAGCAGCAAAGTGAAGCAGAAAATTCACAATCTTAATTTTTTACACTCGCATGTTCTTGTAGACCCAATTTTTCAATTTTTGCAAGGGGTAAAAAGGAGAAAATTTGTACTTATATTTGAAGCCCAATTTTTCTCGAGTAAGCACATACCTCATATGTCTATGTTAATTGTTCGGCGGGCGCAGTAGAGGTCTCAGAAGGGAAGGAGCGACAAATGGTTTTTGGGGGGAATGTCACCTTTAGGAAGCCCCTATGGTGCCAGAACAGCAAAAAAAACAAACACATGGCATACCATTTTGGAAACTAGACCCCTCAGGGAACATAACAAGGGGTAAAGTGAACCTTAATACCCCACAGGTGATTCACGACTTTTGCATATTAAAAAAAAAATGTTTTTCCCTAAAATGCTTGGTTTCCCAAAAGTTTTACATTTTTAAAAAGGGTAATAGCAGAAAATACCCCCCAAAATTTGAAGCCCAATTTCTCCCGATTCAGAAAACACCCCATATGGGGGTGAAAAGTGCTCTGCTGGCGCACTACAGGTCTCAGAAGAGAAGGAGTCACATTTGGCTTTTTGAAAGCAAATTTTGCTCTGGGGGCATGCCGCATTTAGGAAGCCCCTATGGTGCCAGAACAGCAAAAAAAAAAAAAAACACATGGCATACCATTTTGGAAACTAGACCCCTCGGGGAACGTAACAAGGGGTAATGTGAACCTTAATACCCCACAGGTGTTTCACGACTTTTGCATATGTAAAAAATATATATATTTTTTAACCTAAAATGCTTCTTTTCCCAAAAATTTTACATTTTTAAAAAGGGTAAAAGCAGAAAATACCCCCCCCCCCCCCCCAAATTTGTAATGCAATTTCTCCCGAGTACTGCGATTCCCCATATGTGACCCTAAACTGTTGCCTTGAAATACGACAGGGCTCCAAAGTGAGAGCGCCATGCGCATTTGAGGCCTAAATTAGGGACTTGCATAGGGGTGGACATAGGGGTATTCTACGCCAGTGATTGTAAACAGGGTGCCTCCAGCTGTTGTAAAACTCCCAGCATGCCTGGACAGTCAGTGGCTGCCTGGTAATACTGGGAGTAGTTGTTTTGCAACAGCTGGAGGCTCCGTTTTGGAAACCGTGGGGTACCAGACGTTTTTCATTTTTATTGGGGAGGGGGGCTGTGTAGGGGTATGTGTATATGTAGTGTTTTTTTACTTTTTATTTTATTTTTTGTTAGTGTAGTGTAATGTTTTTAGGGTACAGTCGCACGGGCGGGGGTTCACAGTAGTTTCTCGCTGGCAGTTTGAGCTGCGGCAGAAAATTTGCCGCAGCTCAAACTTGCAGCCGGATACTTACTGTAAACCTCCGCCCATGTGAGTGTACCCTGTACATTCACATTGGGGGGGGACATCCAGCTGTTGCAAAACTACAACTCCCAGCATGTACGGTCTATCAGTGCATGCTGGGAGTTGTAGTTTTGCAACAGCTGGAGGCACACTGGTTGTGAAACTCCGAGTTTGGTAACAAACTCAGTGGCCCTCATTTACTATTCTGCGCCAGTCTGCGACACGATGCAACATTTTTTCCCGACGGACCCGATGTGGATTCTCCCAAACCCGAAAAAGGGGCGTAACCCGACATTTCTGAGCTTTCCCACGTATTTATAAAGGTTTCACACCCGAATTTGTTGAATTGTTGTGGATTTTTTCCCGACAACTCAGAGGAGTTGGAAACCAAAACCTACAAAACGCAGTGCGACAAACAGGATGAAACATAATAATAAATACCAGGGGAAAAATGCAGTCGGGTAAGAAAGCAAGATAGACTTACAACCCGATTTTCTAAGTAAATGAGGGCCAGTGTTTTGCAACCAGTGTGCCTTCAGCTGTTGCAAAAGCTACAACCCCCAGCATGCACGGACAGCGGAAGGGCATGCTGGGTCTTGTAGTTATGCAACAGCTGGAGGCATACTACTTTGGCTGGGGATGCTAGGGATTGTAGTTATGCAACAGCTGGAGACACACTGGTTTGCTACTTAACTCAGTGTGCCTTCAGCTGTTGCAAAACTACAACTCTCAGCAGTCACCGACAGCCAACGGGCATGCTGGGAGTTGTAGTTATGCAACCAGCAGATGCACCACTACAACTCCCAGCATGAACTTTAGCTGTTTGTGCAAGCTGGGAGTTGTAGTTATACAACAGCTGAAGGTACACTTTTCCATAGAAAAAATGTGCCTCCAGCTGTTGCAAAACTATAAGTCCCAGCATGCCCTTATGGGCATGCTGGGAGTTGTGGTGGTCTGCCTCCTGCTGTTGCATAACTACAGCTCCCAGCATGCCCTTTTTGCATGCTGGGAGCTGTTGCTAAGCAACAGCAGGAGGCTGTCACTCACCTCCTGCTGCTGCTGCTCCGGGCAAAGGTCAGTCCCGCCGCTGCCGCCGAAGCTGCTCCTGGGGCCCCCATCCCAACACTGACGCCAGGGATCGGGGTCCCAAGATCCCGGGGTCTTCTTCCCGCACCCGCTCACGTCCTCCGGAAGAGGGGCGGAGCGGGTAGCGGGAGTGACACCCGCAGCAGGCGCCCTGATTGTTCGGCCGACGAATCAGGGCGATCGTGAGGTGGCACCAGTGCCACCTCACCCCTGCTGGCTATGGCTGTTCGGGGCCGTCAGAGATGGCCCCGAACAGCCTGTAATTCCGGGTCACCGGGTCACTGGAGACCCGATTGACCCGGAATCTGCCGCAGATCGCTGGACTGTATTGTCCAGCGATCTGCGGCCATCGCCAACATGGGGGGGTCATCATGACCCCTCTGGGCGATATGCCGCGATGCCTGCTGAACGATTTCAGCAGGCATCGGGAACCGGCTCCCCTCCAGCTAGTGGCGGGGGGCCGGGATTTGACAGGATGTACTCAAACGTTGTGAGTCCTTAACGACTCGGAAAAGGGGCCGTTTGAGTACGTCCTGCGTCATTAAGGGGTTAAGGACTGTACCTGGCTGAGTTGTGGTTAAGGCCATGTTTACCTTTCCCTTGCATGAACTCTTAGTGTAGGTGGATTGCTGATCCTTACAGGACTGTTTTATGTATATACAAGCAGCTTCATAAGAACTCTTATGCTAAATGTTGCACTTATCAGGTGAATGCGCCTGAACCATGTTGGAGTGTTGATAATTGTGTAAATGGTGTAGTAAATATGTATATGGTTCTTGTACACAGGAAGGTATCCTCGTGTCTGTGTACATTAAAAATAGGTTGTACATAGAAAGATAGTCTAATGTCTATGTATATAAAAAGTGAGTTAGTGCTGTACACAGAAAATGTCGGTGTGCTGCACGTGTACACGCAACACTAAAAACATAAATGATTCTTGTACATACAAATGTAAGGAATGCTAAAGGTGTTTAGTAGTAGCTAAATTGGTGACACCCCGACTCCTCCAAGGGTAGTATTATTGCTGTCGCCAATCGCTAGCACCTGTCTCAACAAAAATAATAGGGAAGATTGTCCTTAAAATAGTACTTGCACACATAGTACTCTAAATTACTGACTTAAATGTACTACTTCAGTCTTCGGTATATACACAAAAACAAAATATTCCTCACATTCAAGTAACACTTAGGAATTTTAGCATATTGATACCCAATTCCTGCCACTGTTAGGTACACTCATACTTCTTTTCTCTGTATTACGTGTGTGAGATGCTCTGCCTGGCCAGTATGTGCTCTTGTGAATATAGAATTAGACACATAATTATTAAAGTAACTTAGGTAGGTTATGTGAAGTGCTCTAGGGGTAAGTAGCGTGTAGCCGATAGACCCTAGTAGCCAACCTTACTGTGACCTAGCTTCCGGCTGGCCAGTATAACATTCGTGTACTAACAGGTAACTCATTGTTGGCGAATAAAATGTGTGAGATAATAAAAATGTCTAGTCATCTTGACGCTATAGGTATATAGAGCTGTACTATTGTTTAGTTAGCCTCTTAAAATGTGTAGAGAGCTAATAAAAATGTCTTAGGAGCTAATAACTAGATATCGGATAGCTGCCTGATTGTATAGTAAGTTTAATAAAATGTCTAAAAAGCTAGAATCTAAAGGTTAGATAGCTTTGTTAATGTCTAGATAGTATTGATGTCTAGATAGCACGAATGTCTAGAAAGATTTCTATCGTCTAGTTCAGATACTAGTAAGGGTATCAGAGAATGTAAATGTGTTCAATGTTTACTTAGGATGTATAGCAATTTATAAGTATCACCCTGGTCTAGTCCTAGTTCCTCTGCCCTACGGGACAGGCGTCGAGGTCGACTTATCTTAAGTAAGGGGGTTTGTGGTATCCCGGTACCGCATCCTATACGGTACCTGTATATAGGTCCCCATAGCCAGAGTCCCTAGGACGTCGGGGTCCTTCTTATCTAGTCCGCCCCTTGTCACCTCTCATCTTGATATTAGTAATTTAACAGTTTATTCAGGATTTATATAAATATAATTGTAAAAATGTATATAATTGGTTAATTACCTGTACGGAGCGTAGCAGGACCTGCGGTCACGTGATCAGGTGAACTCTATGGTTTTTGCTTAAGGACCTTTGGAGGTCCCTATGACGTATTGCACCCATCGCTCCTTGTAACGGTGAGTGACAGTTATTCGGACCAATCAAAACGGCCCCGCCCCTGCCCATATAAGGGCGCGGCGGCCATTGCTCGCTCTCTTGTTCCTGGGCTGTCGACAGGGAAGGATCTGCGCTGCTGTCATCAGTGAGTTAGGCCCGAGCCTTGCGGCGACGGCTGATCATTACAAAACCGTGAGTGTATCAATCCCTAAGCACTCTGCAAGATCAGTGGACCTTATCTATCCCCTAAATCCGGACGGATCATCGCAATTAACCCTGAATTCAGAGACTTATATCCAAAGCCAAGGTCCGCAACAACTGTCAGTCACTGAAGTGTATAGAGACTGTTTGAATGAGACTGTTGCTGTTCATTGGATGTACCGAAAGCATTTTAAGTAAAGTTTATCCAAGTTCAAGTTCAACTACCTTGTGGACCTTCAGTCATTATTCGCATGCACCTATCGTTACTGGGAAGGGCGGCGATAGGCCGGAGAATTACCTCAGCATATTAGCCCTCAGCCTGGCGTCACGAACAATAGGGTTAACCTTAACCCCTGATATACTAAAGCAAAACCCTGACTACATTACCACTACCCCAGAGGCCTACCACATGCGCATGTGTGAGGCTGCTGGGGGCACTGTGTGCATATGTGAGCCTGCTGGAGGCACTGTGTTTGTGTGTGTGAGGCTGCTGGGGGCATTGTGTGCATGTGTGAGGCTGCTGAATGCACTGTGTGTGTGTTTGAGGCTGCTGGAGGTGAGAAGGGGGCTGGAAATATTGTGTGTGGGTGGGGAGAGAGGTTGGAGGCATTTGTGGGGGTGGTGGAGGTATTGTGTGTGAGGCTGCTGGAGGCACTGTGTGCATGTGTGAGGCTGCTGAAGGCACTGTGTGTGTGTTTGAGGCTGCTGGAGGGGAGAAGGGGCTGGAAATATTGTGTGTGGGTGGGGAGAGAGGTTGGAGGCATTTGCGGGAGTGCTGGAGGTATTGTGTGTGAGGCTGCTGGAGGCACTGTGTGCGTGTGTGAGGCTGCTGGAGGCACTGTGTGCGTGTGTGAGGCTGCTCGAGGCACTGTGTGCATGTGTGAGGCTGCTGGAAGCACTGTGTTCATGTATGAGGCTGCTGGAGGCACTGTGTGCATGTGTGAGGCTGCTGGGGGCATTTTTTGCATGTGTGAGGCTGCTGGGGGCATTTTTTTGCATGTGTGAGGCTGCTGGGGGCACTGTGTGCATGTGTGAGGCTGCCGGAGGCTGGCTGTGTGTGTGTGTGTGTGTGTGTGTGTGTGTGTGAGGCTGCTGGGGGCATTGTGTGCATGTGTGAGGCTGCTGAAGGCACTGTGTGTGTGTGTGTGTTTGAGGCTGCTGGAGGTGAGGAGGGGACTGGAAATATTGTGTGTGGGTGGGGAGAGAGGTTGGAGGCATTCGTGGGGATGCCGGAGGTATTGTATGTGAGGCTGCTGGAGGCACTGTGTGCATGTATGAGGCTGCTGGGCACACCGAGTGCATGGGTGAGGCTGCTAGAGGCACTGTGTGGGCGTGTGTGAGTCTGCTGGGGGCATTGTGTGCATGTGTGAGGCTGCTGTGTGTGTGTGTGTGTGTTTGAGGCTGCTGGAGGCACTGTGTGTGTGTGTGTGTGTGGCTGTGTGAGGCTGCTCGAGGCACTGTGTGCATGTGTGAGGCTGCTGGAAGCACTGTGTTCATGTATGAGGCTGCTGGAGGCACTGTGTGCATGTGTGAGGCTGCTGGGGGCATTTTTTTGCATGTGTGAGGCTGCTGGGGGCATTTTTTTGCATGTGTGAGGCTGCTGGGGGCACTGTGTGCATGTGTGAGGCTGCCGGAGGCTCTGTGTGTGTGTGTGTGTGTGTGTGTGGCTGCTGGGGGCATTGTGTGCATGAGTGAGGCTGCTGAAGGCACTGTGTGTGTGGGAGCAAACGGAGCGGGGGAACCCCTGGCGTAGTGGCGCCTTGACGGGGGTTTTAGTGGCCCTCCCAGATGTTAGTAAGGGTTAATGTGGTTAGAGGTATATTTCAAGGGAATGGGGGTTAAAGGGTTAAATGGCTGCTGCTCCTTTAAGGGACAGTAGCAGGTGGCTCGAGATTGGGGTGAAAGAGAGGTCATCTGGAGGGGAGGGGGAGGAGTGTATATAGGGGGGTGCCCCAGGGGGGGGAGGGTACTCACCAGTCGGCGTGTAGAAGCGAGAAGAAGGTCCCGCCCGCCCTCTTTTAAACGCTTGGGGGGTGGGATTCTGATAAGGGGGAGGCATGTGAAAGGGTCCCGGGGGAGTTAGTAGTTTGAAAGATAAATGTTGGAGATGGTTCAATTGGGCCTCCTGGTGGTGGTTCTGGGCCTCAGGAGTTCGAGGGATTGTGCAGAAGGTTACCGGGGTGCCCCTGGGCCAGGGGCTCGCGGCCAGGGGTAAGAAGCGTGTTGCACAAATCCGGTTGGGGGAGGGGAGTGCCCTCCAGTTTGGTTATGTTTTTATGTAAATATTCAAATGTTATTTATTGGTTTGTTAAATAAATGGGCCACACGGCCCAATTTTCCCACAGCAGGTGTCAGTGTCTTTTCTATTGGGAGAAGGGGTTGTTACGTGGTTAAGAGTGGGTTAGAGAGGAAGGGATGTATCTAAAATCCCATCCAGTCGTGTGTGTTTGAGGCTGCTGGAGGTGAGAAGGGGACTGGAAATAGTGTGTGTGTGTGTGTGTGTGTGTGTGTGTGGGGAGAGAGGTTGGAGGCATTCGTGGGGATGCCGGAGGTATTGTGTGTGAGGCTGCTGGAGGCACTGTGTGCATGGGTGAGGCTGCTAGAGGCACTGTGTGGGCGTGTGTGAGTCTGCTGGCGGCATTGTGTGCGGCTGCTGAAAGCACTGTGTGTGTGTGTGTGTGTGTGTGTTTGAGGCTGCTGGGGGCATTGTGTGTGTGTGTGTGAAGCTGCTGGAGGCATTGTTTGTGTGTGTGTGAGAGAGAGAGGCTGCTGGGTACATTGTGTGCATGTGTGAGGCTGCTGGAAGCACTGTGTGCATGTGTGAGGCTGCTGGAAGCACTGTGTGCATGTGTGAGGCTGCTGGGGGCATTTTTTGCATGTGTGAGGCTGCTGGAGGCTCTGTGTGTGTGTGTGTGTGTGTGTGTGTGTGAGGCTGCTGGGGGCATTGTGTGCAAGTGTGAGCCTGCTGAAGGCACTGTGTGTGTGTGTGTGTTTGAGGCTGCTGGAGGTGAGAAGGAGACTGGAAATATTGTGGGTGGGTGGGGAGAGAGGTTGGATGCATTCGTGGGGATGCTGGAGGTATTGTGTGTGAGGCTGCTGGAGGCACTGTGTGCGTGTATGAGGCTGCTGGGCACACTGTGTGCATGGGTGAGGCTGCTAGAGGCATTGTGTGCATGTGTGAGGCTGCTGAAAGCACTGTGTGTGTCTGTGTGTTTGAGGCTGCTGGAGGCACTGTGTGTGGCTGCTGGGGGCATTGTGTGTGTGTGTGTGTGTGTGTGTGAAGCTGCTGGAGGCATTGTGTGTGTGTGTGTGTGAGAGAGACTGCTGTGTGCATGTGTGAGGCTGCTGAAAGCATTGTGTGTGTCTGTGTGTATGCCTGTGTGTTTGAGGCTGCTGGAGGCAGTGTGTGTGTGTGTGTTTGAGGCTGCTGGAGGCAGTGTGTGTGTGTGTGAGGCTGCTGGAGGCACTGTGTGTGTGTGTGGCTGCTGGGGGCATTGTGTGTGTGTGTGTGTGTGTGTGTGTGTGTGTGTGAAGCTGCTGGAGGCATTGTTTGTGTGTGTGTGAGAGAGGCTGCTGGGTACATTGTGTGCATGTGTGAGGCTGCTGGAGACACTGTGTGTGAGGCTTCTGGGGGCATTGTGTGCATGTGTGAGGCTTCAGGGGGCATTGTGTGCATGTGTGAGGCTTCAGGGGGCATTGTGTGTGTGTGTGTGTGTGAGGCTGCTGGAGGTGAGAAGGGGACTGGAAATATTGTGTGTGGGTGGGGAGAGGTTGGAGGCATTCGTGGGGATGCTGGAGGTATTGTGTGTGAGGCTGCTGGGCACACTGTGTGCATGGGTCAGGCTGCTAGAGGCACTGTGTGGGCGTGTGTGGGTCTGCTGGGGGCATTGTGTGCATGTGTGAGGCTGCTGAAAGCACTGTGTGTGTGTGTGTGTGTGTGTGTGTGTTTGAGGCTGCTGGAGGCAGTGTCTGTGTGTGTGTGAGGCTGCTGGAGGCACTGTGTGTGTGTGTGGCTGCTGGGGGCATTGTGTGTGTGTGAAGCTGCTGGAGGCATTGTTTGTGTGTGTGTGTGTGTGTGTGTGTGTGTGTGTGAGAGAGAGAGAGAGAGGCTGCTGGGTACATTGTGTGCATGTGTGAGGCTGCTGGGTACATTGTGTGCCTGTGTGAGGCTGCTGGAGGCACTGTGTGTGTGAGGCTTCTGGGGGCATTGTGTGCATGTGTGAGGCTGCTGAAAGCACTGTGTGAGTCTGTGTTTGAGGCTGCTGGAGGCACTGTGTGCATGTGTGAGGCTGCTGGAAGCACTGTGTTCATGTGTGAGGCTGCTGGAGGCACTGTGTGCATGTGTGAGGCTGCTGGGGGCATTTTTTGCATGTGTGAGGCTGCTGGGGGCACTGTGTGCATGTGTGAGGCTGCTGAAGGCACTGTGTGTGTGTGTGTGTATGTGTGTGTGTGTGTTTGAGGCTGCTGGAGGTGAGAAGGGAACTGGAAATATTGTGTGTGGGTGGGGAGAGAGGTTGGAGGCATTCGCAGGGATGCTGGAGGTATTGTGTGTGATGCTGCTGGAGGCACTGTGTGCATGTATGAGGCTGCTGGAGGCACTGTGTGCATGTATGAGGCTGCTGGGCACACTGTGTGCATGTGTGAGGCTGCTAGAGGCACTGGGTGGGCGTGTGTGAGTCTGCTGGGGGCATTGTGTGCATGTGTGAGGCTGCTGAAAGCACTGTGTGTGTGTCTGTGTGTTTGAGGCTGCTGGAGGCAGTGTGTGTGTGTGTGTGGGGCTGCTGGAGGCACTGTATGTGTGTGTGTGTGGCTGCTGGAGGCACTGTATGTGTGTGTGTGTGGCTGCTGGGGGCATTGTGTGTGTGTGTGTGTGTGTGTGTGAAGCTGCTGGAGGCATTGTTTGTGTGTGTGAGAGAGAGGCTGCTGGGTACATTGTGTGCATGTGTGAGGCTGCTGGAGGCACTGTGTGTGTGAGGCTTCTGGGGGCACTGTGTGCATGTGTGAGGCTTCTGGGGGCATTGTGTGCATGTGTGAGGCTTCTGGGGGCATTGTGTGCATGTGTGAGGCTTCTGAGGACATTGTGTGCATGTGTGAGGCTTCTGAGGACATTGTGTGTGTGTGTGTGTGTGAGGCTGCTGGGGGCATTGCTTGCATGTGTGAGGCTTCTGCGGGCATTGTGTGTGTGAGGTTGCTGGGAGGATTGTGTGCATGTGTGAGGCTTCAGGGAGCATTGTGTGCAAGTGTGAGGCTTCTGGGGGCATTGTTTGCATGTGTGAGGCTTCTGAGGGCATTGTGTGTGTGTGAGGCTGCTGGGAGCACTGTGTGCAAGTGTGAGGCTTCTGGGGGCATTGTTTGCATGTGTGAGGCTTCTGAGGGCATTGTGTGTGTGTGTGTGTGTGTGGCTTCTGGGGGCATTGTGTGTGTGTGTGTGTGTGTGTGGCTTCTGGGGGCATTGTGTGTGTGTGTATGTGTGTGTGTGTGTGAAGCTGCTGGAGGCATTGTGTGTGTGAGAGAGAGGCTGCTGGGTACATTGTGTGCATGTGTGAGGCTGCTGGAGGCACTGTGTGTGTGAGGCTTCAGGGGGCACTGTGTGCATGTGTGAGGCTTCTGGGGGCACTGTGTGCATGTGTGAGGCTTCTGGGGGCATTGTTTGTATGTGTGAGGCTTCTGGGGGCATTGTGTGCATGTGTGAGGCTTCTGGGGGCATTGTGTGCATGTGTGAGGCTTCTGAGGACATTGTGTGTGTGTGTGTGTGTGTGTGTGTGTGAGGCTGCTGGGGGCATTGTTTGCATGTGTGAGGCTTCTGAGGGCATTGTGTGTGTGAGGTTGCTGGGAGGATTGTGTGCATGTGTGAGGCTTCAGGGAGCATTGTGTGCAAGTGTGAGGCTTCTGGGGGCATTGTTTGCATGTGTGAGGCTTCTGAGGGCATTGTGTGTGTGTGAGGCTGCTGGGAGCACTGTGTGCAAGTGTGAGGCTTCTGAGGGCATTGTGTGTGTGTGTGTGTGGCTTCTGGGGGCATTGTGTGTGTGTGTGTGTGTGTGTGTGTGTGTGAAGCTGCTGGAGGCATTGTTTGTGTGTGTGTGAGAGAGAGGCTGCTGGGTACATTGTGTGCATGTGTGAGGCTGCTGGAGGCACTGTGTGTGTGAGGCTTCTGGGGGCATTGTGTACATGTGTGAGGCTTCAGGGGGCATTGTGTGCATGTGTGAGGCTTCAGGGGGCATTGTGTGTGTGTGTGTCTGCTGGGGGCATTGTGTGCATGTGTGAGGCTGCTGAAGGCACTGTGTGTGTGTGTGTGTGTGTGTGTGTGTGTGTGTGTTTGAGGCTGCTGGAGGTGAGAAGGGGACTGGAAATATTGTGTGTGGGTGGGGAGAGGTTGGAGGCATTCGTGGGGATGCTGGAGGTATTGTGTGTGAGGCTGCTGGGCACACTGTGTGCATGGGTGAGGCTGCTAGAGGCACTGTGTGGGCGTGTGTGAGTCTGCTGGGGGCATTGTGTGCATGTGTGAGGCTGCTGAAAGCACTGTGTGTGCGTGTGTGTGTGTGTTTGAGGCTGCTGGAGGCAGTGTCTGTGTGTGTGTGTGTGTGTGTGTGTGTGAGGCTGCTGGAGGCACTGTGTGTGTGTGTGGCTGCTGGGGGCATTGTGTGTGTGTGAAGCTGCTGGAGGCATTGTGTGTGTGTGTGTGTGTGTGTGTGAGAGAGAGAGAGGCTGCTGGGTACATTGTGTGCCTGTGTGAGGCTGCTGGAGGCACTGTGTGTGTGAGGCTTCTGGGGGCATTGTGTGCATGTGTGAGGCTGCTGAAAGCACTGTGTGAGTCTGTGTTTGAGGCTGCTGGAGGCACTGTGTGCATGTGTGAGGCTGCTGGAGGCACTGTGTGCGTGTGTGAGGCTGCTGGAGGCACTGTGTGCATGTGTGAGGCTGCTGGGGGCATTTTTTGCATGTGTGAGGCTGCTGGGGGCACTGTGTGCATGTGTGAGGCTGCTGAAGGCACTGTGTATGTGTGTGTGTGTGTTTGAGGCTGCTGGAGGTGAGAAGGGAACTGGAAATATTGTGTGTGGGTGGGGAGAGAGGTTGGAGGCATTCGCAGGGATGAGGGGTATTGTGTGTGATGCTGCTGGAGGCACTGTGTGCATGTATGAGGCTGCTGGAGGCACTGTGTGCATGTATGAGGCTGCTGGGCACACTGTGTGCATGGGTGAGGCTGCTAGAGGCACTGGGTGGGCGTGTGTGAGTCTGCTGGGGGCATTGTGTGCATGTGTGAGGCTGCTGAAAGCACTGTGTGTGTGTCTGTGTGTTTGAGGCTGCTGGAGGCAGTGTGTGTGTGTGTGTGTGGCTGCTGGAGGCACTGTATGTGTGTGTGTGTGGCTGCTGGAGGCACTGTGTGTGTGTGTGTGTGTGTGTGTGTGTGTGTGTGTGTGTGGCTGCTGGGGGCATTGTGTGTGTGTGTGTGTGTGTGTGAAGCTGCTGGAGGCATTGTTTGTGTGTGTGAGAGAGAGGCTGCTGGGTACATTGTGTGCATGTGTGAGGCTGCTGGAGGCACTGTGTGTGTGAGGCTTCTGGGGGCACTGTGTGCATGTGTGAGGCTTCTGGGGGCATTGTTTGCATGTGTGGGGCATTGTGTGCATGTGTGAGGCTTCTGAGGACATTGTGTGCATGTGTGAGGCTTCTGAGGACATTGTGTGTGTGTGTGTGTGTGTGAGGCTGCTGGGGGCATTGTTTGCATGTGTGAGGCTTCTGCGGGCATTGTGTGTGTGAGGTTGCTGGGAGGATTGTGTGCATGTGTGAGGCTTCAGGGAGCATTGTGTGCAAGTGTGAGGCTTCTGGGGGCATTGTGTGTGTGTGTGTGTGTGAGGCTGCTGGGAGCACTGTGTGCAAGTGAGAGGCTTCTGGGGGCATTGTTTGCATGTGTGAGGCTTCTGAGGGCATTGTGTGTGTGTGTGTGTGTGTGTGTGAGGCTGCTGGGAGCACTGTGTGCATGTGTGAGGCTTCTGGGGGCATTGTGTGCATGTGTGAGGCTGCTGGGGGAATTGTGTGCATGTGTGAGGCTGCTGAGGGCATTGTGTGCATGTGTGAGGCTGCTGGAGTCACTGTATCCATGTGTGAGGCTGCTGGGGGCATTGTTGTCATCTGTGAGGCTGCTGGGGGCATTGTGTGCATGTGTGAGGCTGCTGGAGGCATTGTGTGCATGTGTGAGGCTGCTGGAGTCACTGTATCCATGTGTGAGGCTGCTGGGGGCATTGTTGTCATCTGTGAGGCTGCTGGGGGCATTGTGTGCATGTGTGAGGCTGCTGGAGGCATTGTGTGCATGTGTGAGGCTGCTGGAGGCATTGTTGGCATCTGTGAGGCTGCTGGGGGCATTGTGTGCATGTATGAGGCTGCTGGGGGCATTGGTGGCATCTGTGAGGCTGCTGGGGGCATTGTGTGCATGTGTGAGGCTGCTGGAGGCATTGTATGCATGTGTGAGGCTGCTGGATGCATTGTGTGCATGTGTGAGACTGGAAGCATTGTGTTTGTGTGAGGCTGCTGGAGGCACTATGTGTGTGAGACTGGAGGTATTTGTGTGTATAAGGCTGCTGGAGGCAGTGTGTGAGGCTGATGGAGGCACTGTGTGTGTGTGTGTGTGTGTGTGAGGCTGATGGAGGCAGTGTGTGAGGCTGATGGAGGCAGTGTGTGAGGCTGATGGAGGCAGTGTGTGAGGCTGATGGAGGCAGTGTGTGAGGCTGATGGAGGCAGTGTGTGAGGCTGATGGAGGCAGTGTGTGAGGCTGAAAGAGGCACTGTGTGTTTCAGGCTGCAGGAGGCATTATGTGTGTGAGACTGGAGGTATTTGTGTGTGTGAGGCTGATGGAGTCACTGTGTGTGTGAGGCTGATAGAGGCACTGTGTGTGTGAGGCTGATAGAGGCACTGTGTGTGTGAGGCTGATGGAGGCAGTGTGTGAGGCTGATGGAGGCACTGTGTGTGTGAGGCTGATGGAGGCACTGTGTGTGTGTGAGGCTGATGGAGGCACTGTGTGTGTGTGTGAGGCTGATGGAGGCAGTGTGTGAGGCTGATGGAGGCACTGTGTGTGTGAGGCTGATGGAGGCACTGTGTGTGTGAGACTGATAGAGGCACTGTGTTTTTGAGGCTGCTGGAGGCATTGTGTCTGTGTGTGTGTGAGACTGGAGGCATTGTGTTTGTGTGAGGCTGCTGGAGGCACTATGTGTGTGAGACTGGAGGTATTTGTGCGTGTGAGGCTGATGGAGGCACTGTGTGTATGAGGCTGATAGAGGCACTGTGTGTGTGAGGCTGATGGAGGCAGTGTGTGAGGCTAATGGAGGCACTGTGTGTGAAAGGCTGTTGGAGGCACTGTGTGTGTGTGAGGCTGATGGAGGCAGTGTGTGAGGCTGACGGAGGCACTGTGTGTGTGTGAGGCTGATGGAGGCACTGTGTGTGAGGCTGATGGAGGCACTGTGTGTGTGAGGCTGATGGAGGCACTGTGTGTGTGAGGCTGATGGAGGCACTGTGTGTGTGAGGCTGATGGAGGCACTGTGTGTGTGAGGCTGATGGAGGCACTGTGTGTGTGAGACTGATGGAGGCAGTGTGTGAGGCTGATGGAGGCACTGTGTGTGTGTGAGGCTGATGGAGGCACTGTGTGTGTGAGGCTGATGGAGGCACTGTGTGTGTGAGGCTGATGGAGGCACTGTGTGTGTGAGGCTGATGGAGGCAGTGTGTGAGGCTGATGGAGGCACTGTGTGTGTGAGGCTGATGGAGGCACTGTGTGTGTGAGGCTGATGGAGGCAGTGTGTGAGGCTGATGGAGGCACTGTGTGTGTGAGGCTGATGGAGGCACTGTGTGTGTGAGGCTGATGGAGGCAGTGTGTGAGGCTGATGGAGGCACTGTGTGTGTGAGGCTGATGGAGGCACTGTGTGTGTGAGGCTGATGGAGGCACTGTGTGTGTGAGGCTGATGGAGGCAGTGTGTGAGGCTGATGGAGGCACTGTGTGTGTGAGGCTGATGGAGGCACTGTGTGTGTGAGGCTGATGGAGGCAGTGTGTGTGTGTGAGACTGAAGGTATTTGTGGGAAAAAAGATAGGATGATGTTGGAAAAGTACGGAGCATAATATGTTTTTATTTATTTATTTTTTTTTTTTTTTAAGGTTCTGTGGTGAAGAGTTGTGACTGGAAGAAACCATCATGGCGGTCTGAGCCAAATGGAGAAGAAAAAGAAAAGTCAATTACTCCAATCAGAGAAGACATAACCTGTTGTGAGTCCTGCATATAGCAGCACTGTAATTTTTTTGTCGCGTGTTGAATATTATTCGGTAGGGGTGCCCTGTGAATTTTTTTTTTTTTTACGAGGGTGTTACTCTGCACTCATGCAAGGAGCAGAGGCACAGTGGAGGAGGCAGAGTGATGTGTATGCTGCTCCTTAGGATGTCATGTTAAGGACAGGGGAGTAAAGCTACATTTTAAAGAGAACAGGGATACAGACAACCCTAGTGGCAGCAATCCATGAACCCATGTGCCATCAGAGTTTCCCCTCCATGCCACCTCTGGCATGTGTGCCATAGGTTCACCAATGCTGGTGCGACAAGTCTAAGAAGCCAGCTCAGGAGCTCAGTTTAGCAGCCGGAACACGTGGCTAATGAATTCCTTAACTTTGTCCTTTTGCTCCCTGAACTTTCCTGGCCCTGATGGGTGTGCAACCAAATAATTTTTTACCAAATTGCTGAAACCAGGCGAGGATCCAACTAATTTTACAGATTTTAAGCCATTCTCACTATTCAATGTAGATGCAGGATATAGAACATTATGAAATGGACTGAAGTGCATCAAATGCCTTCTCTACTTTTTCCCCTTGATGCAGAGAAGGCATTTGATAAAATACATTTTTGGACATGTTTTTTTTTAACCTAGAAACATTTAGTTTTTTAGGTTCTTCCTACAAGCAAGCCTTTTACAGCAAACCTTCTGCATGAGTATTAGCAAATATCCTGGCTGCTTAGACATGTGGAAACACTTTAGACGCATCACTTTAATGCAGGAAATTTAGTTGCTGGCTAGCTCAGGGACCTGATCAGGACTACTGCAACAAAATCGCAGGGTCCCGACTAGCTGAAAGGATGTGTGGAGGTCCCTTACCTCGCTGGATACCATGGCAGCCTGCACTAATGGAGCGCCGATTACACTGATCAATGCTGTGCTATGGTACACGATTGTTCAGTAAATGCAATCACAAGACTGCATGTAATATTCCCCTATGGGGACTAAAAAACAGTAAACAAAATGTTAAAAACAAAGTTAATAAATGTAAATAACCCCCTTTCCTTTATAAAAGTTTGAATCACACCCAAAAATCACCAGAAGTCCAGAATTGAGTATATTTGGTCACTTTGTATATCAGAAAAATTATAAAAAGCAATTAAAATGTCCCATCTAAACAAAAATGGTACTGAAAAAACCTACAGATCACAACGCAAAAAATGAGCCCTCATACAGCCCCGTATATGGAAAATAAGTGTTATAGGGGTCAGAAGAGGACAATTTAAAGCATACTAATCTTTGTGCAAAAAGTTATATTGTGCATGTGCTATATCCGCTCACCACTGTTGCTGATTTCCAATTCACCTGTGCTACGGACCCGCTGGTCCCGCCCTCGGCTTTCTCAGGGTTAGCGTATAAAAGGAAATGTTCGGCACTTCAGGCGTATGGATAAAACAGAGCTTGCTTTATTGAAGTCTTGAGACCAAAGTCACATACAGAAAGGCTTGTCTGACACGTTTCACACCTGCCGGTGCTTTATCGTAGACTGACGAACATTACAAACCACACTACTAATATACATGATTATAGAGTCACATGATCCATTACATCATTGGTTTAAAATCCACAAGGCAATCAGAAAACCCAGTGGGAATATCTACAGTATTTAAACAATTAAGTAATTATTCACACCTCTATAGGCAGCAAGAAAAGAAAACCACACATGAAACTAACTTGAGCATGGACTACATAGATAGTGTACTGCTACAAAGGGTATGGGTCCAACTCATGCTTGGCACAAAGTAGCAACATTGCCCTGTAATAATTTTGCATTGATAACCGGGAAATAAAATGACATTGCATTGTACATAATTATTAATTACTGCCAGACATATATGGTACACGATTGTTCAGTAAATGCATGCACTATTTCTTCCACCCATTCGCCCGTCACAAAATAACGGCCGTTATTAATAATGGGCGATAACGGTTAAAACGGCAATTAGAAAAATCCCATAGACTATAATGGGATTTTCTAACGGCCGTTAGTGATTTTGTATCGGCTGTATAACTGCTGATTTCCAGGCTTTTTATAACGGGCGTTCATAACGGAAGTATTTTTATAGTGTGAAAGCAGCCTTAGAAGGTGAGAGAGAAACAAAAAAAACAGAGGTTTATAATGCTGCTATAAATCTAATATTGAAAACTTAATAAAGATGTACTTTACATCTTGATTGAGTAAAGGTCTTAGTCAGTCCCCCCTTAACTCTTTGAGGACCGGGCCATTTTTCAGTTTTGCACTTTCATTTTTTCCTCCTCCCCTTCTAAGATATTTTTGGGGCAAAATTGAAAAAAAAAAAAACACAATTTTGTAATTTTGGGGGCTTTCAATTCCGCGCAGTGCCCTTTTCGGTAAAAATGACACCTTATATTTATTTTGTAGGTCCATACGATTAAAATGATACCCAATCTTAATAGGTTTGATTGTTTTACTTCTTTTAAAAAAGAAAAGGGGAGTGATTCAAACTTTTATTAGGGAAGGGTTAAATACATTTTATTAACTTTTGTTTACACAATTCTATAGTCCCCATAGGGGACTATTACATGCAATCTTCAGATTGCATACACTGTTCAATGATATGCCATAGCATAGCATTGATCAGTGTTAGCGGTGCTCTGCTCCCCCAGTCTGCCATGGCTGACTGGAGCATCAGATCATTGATCGTACTGCAAGGAGGCAGGTAAGGGCCCTCCCACTGTCCTCTCAGCTTTGATCGCGACATCTTAGGGATTAATGCCGGGGCATCATGGGGCATCGGTGATGTGCGGCATTAGCCACAGGTCCTGGCAACAGATAGCTGTCAGGACCACCCTGCTATGACCCACGCTCAGCTCCTGAGCGCACGTCATAGGATAGGAGTGGGACAAGGGCGTACATGTATGCCCTTTGTCCTCAAGAGGTTAATATTTTTGTTTTTTAAATTATATATACAGGGTACCATTCAATGCATTGAAAAAGTTAAATTGGGGTAAATTCATATAAAAGGGATTACACCATTGTTTTCTGGGTCTTGTTTTGGAGTTTTTTGTGTGTAATAAATGACATGTTAACTTCACTCTGTGGGTCAATATGCTTGCAGCATTACTAAAATTACATAGTTTTAGTTATGTTTTACTATTTAAATATATATATATATATATATATTTATTTTTTTGCATTGATTAACCTGTGTATGGTTTGCAGCTTCTGTGCAGACATTTTGCAGGCCACATACCCACTGATTTATGATATGCATGAGGCAATAGATAAGATTATTTAAGATTACTTTTTTATTGGTAAACTGTTTTTCTGTTTCTAATTTTTCCAACTAATCTATTTCTATGAGTTCATTGCTTGATTTTTTTTTTTCTACAATATATTCTGTACAGTGGTGTAGATGACACATTTCTGTCTACTATTTTGACATACTCATTAATAGCAAAAAAATTATTACTAGTACAAATATGAGACAAAGTATTACATTATTTTCTTCGTTATAAGCTGCTGTAGTCTGAGTGTATGTAGGAGTGTTTGTTGCCCAGGAGGTTTTTTTATACTGTTCTTGAGTTCTTGAACTTGCCTCTGGGTGGACATTTGTTGACTGGAACTTGATTACTTTTGCTTTCTCACCATACTGTGTATTCCATGGACACACGTTCATCTTACAAGCCTCACAATGCTGCCTCTCATGAGGACCATCTACATCGTCGCTGTACACCACAGGCTCTAATGTTGGACTTGTAGTGTATCCATAGACCATGCTTTGGATCTTGCCGACCACATTGCCGATAACTCGTCTGATGTTCTCTTTGGTGATTTCAGGATTTTCTAAAGTAGAATGATTACACCGTCTACAGCTTTGCTTGAAGATCCTCATTTTCACATTGCCACATCTATTAATTTTGTTCCAGTTTATTAAAACCAGGATATGTACTTGTGCAGAGTTCCACTGTCGTGAACAGAATGAGCATTGGAACCTGAAGAAAGAAATAACTATACTTAAATATATGTTATAATGGTACAAAACCATTTACTAATTTCTGCCCAAAGTCTACAATTTCACCATCACAACAGCTCTATGAAATATCTCCCCATTACTTTATGAACAAAGTTTCTGCTATTTGGCCTGATTTATCTAAAACAACATAGAGATATACCGTATTTTTCGCCGTATAAGACACACTTTTTCTTCCCCAAAACTGCCGGGACAGCGATCGCGGTGATGCCCTGTATTAACCCTTCAGACGCGGTGATCAAAGCTGACCGCCGCTTCTGAAGCGAAAGTGAAACTAACCCGGCTGCACCGAGAGGGACCTTACCTGCCTCCTCGGTGTCTGCTCCGTGCCGGGATCTCCTGCATGGCCTTCGCTCTCCATCGTCATCACGTCGTCGCAACATCTGGAGGTCCGCAGGTTGAAGACCACTGGTATAGGAGGTAATACGTGCCCCCGCCACTCCGGACCCGTCACCGATGCCCTGGATGTCGCCCTCCATCGCTGTCACCGCGTCCCCGCCGCTCCGGTACGTCTCTGCTGCCCGGTATCCTCGCTCTCTGTCGCCGCCATCATGTCGCTACGCACGCCGCTCCTATTGGATGACGGGACGGCGTGCGTAGCGACATGATGGCGGCCACAGAGAGCGAGGATACCGGGCAACAGAGACGTTCCAGAGCGGCGGGGACGCGGCGACAGCGATGGAGGGCGACATCCAGGGCATCGGTGACGGGTCCGGAGCGGCGGGGACACGTATTACCTCCTATACCAGTGGTCTTCAACCTGCGGACCTCCAGATGTTGCAAAACTACAACTCCTGGCATGCCCGGACAGCCAACGGCTGTCCGGGCATGCTAGGAGTTGTAGTTTTGCAACATCTGGAGGTCCGCTGGTTGAAGATCACTGTGACCTATACTTTACATTGTATTCTAGATTTTCCTCATTTTAAATTGGGTGCGTCTTATATGCCGGAGCGTCCTATAGGGCAAAAAATACGGTAGCTGCAAGCAGCAATACAGGTGTTCAAGCAGCAGAGCCGGGTTGTAGCATACAATCGATTTGACCCTTTATGGTAAAGAATGTGATTGTGGACATGTGTGCTAATTTTCTCGTTTTCTGATGAACAATTTCAGTGAAAACTGTGTATGTTGAATATTGAGCAATCCAATATGGCTGACAATCGTGATTATCTGTCTTACCATAAACAAGTCTGACTTAGTATCTCACTGTAGACATCTCCAACTGCACATAGTTTCATGAATAGGTTAGAGGTCAGAGAAGTAAAGTCATAAAATAACTGACAGCACCTGATATGACCAGAGAAACACTGAGAGTCTTAACCTCTTCCTTACCATTCGTCAGCACACTATGTAGCTATAACATATGATATCATATGGACAAATAACTTGAAATAAACATTTGCAAAAAGACTGAGCACAATATGGCGCTTTACTATTGAGCCCACACAATTTTGTAAATAGCAGTGTATATTACAGGCATTTTAATACAGGGGCTTATGGGCTTGCAGTGGCCATATTGATTATGCAAATTAAGAAGCTATAACAAACATAGTACAGGAGATAGCCCTCGATATATATGCCAAATTGTGAATGATTATAACTACTATTTTATACTGCTATCTTTTATTTGGGTGAAATGTCTAAGTTCATCTGGGAGTTGTAGTTTTGCAACATCTGGAGGTCCGCTGTTTGAAGACCACTGTGACCTATACTTTACATTGTATTCTAGATTTTCCTCATTTTAAATTGGGTGCGTCTTATATGCCGGAGCGTCCTATAGGGCGAAAAATACGGTAGCTGCAAGCAGCAATACAGGTGTTCAAGCAGCAGAGCCGGGTTGTAGCATACAATCGATTTGATTGTAGCATACAATCGGCTCAGTTTTGACCAGTTTTGACCCGTATGCGGTTTCCTGACCGGACCTAAAACCGTAGTTTACTATGGTTTTAGGTCCAGTCCAAAACCGCATACGGGTCAAAACTGAGCCGACCGGAGTCACCGTTTGACTCCTGTCGGGTCATTAAAGTAAATGGAGTCACGGGTTGATCCGGCCGGTGTACGGGAGCACCTGGTTTGCCCCTCCCCCCGCCAGATCCGGCACCCGTATGTACAGAACGTGGTGTGAATGCACCCTAAGGATAAGGGGATAAGATGTCTAGGGGTGGAGTACCCCTTTAACATGAGAACCATCTACCTTTGATTTCAGTGTTAGATGTGGAAAAACATGCAGTTTTA
The DNA here is from genome assembly GCF_029499605.1 of Hyla sarda. Lineage (NCBI taxonomy): Eukaryota > Metazoa > Chordata > Amphibia > Anura > Hylidae > Hyla > Hyla sarda. The sequence continues at coordinate 170,803,018 of NC_079191.1, forward strand.
AAAACGGTGTCGTTGTTTTTTCCACATAAAAATGCATTTTATGCCCACGTGCACATGCCCTATTTTATTCTTGTAACCATGAAAGCAGGACCAATGTAATTCCTATTGGCATGTTCTTACCTGCTTATTCCTGCAGTCAATGAAATATTCTATGTAGTTTTTAAATCCCTGCTAAAGAATTGCTCCATGGACTCAGATGCTATAAGTAGCTAAAGACCTGTTGCTAACCTTCCCTTCCAGGGAAAATATGTAGAAAGGCTGCTGCTATCTAACTAGCTAGTAGACTAAGATGATTGTATCTATGACTCTTTCCAGTCTGATATTGTCTTTTGGTGGATTTAAATGCAGGACACCAGTACTGCAAGGCAACCACTGAACATGCTGCCCATAAAAAGGTTAACTACTTAAAGGGGTACTCCACTGGCCAGCGTTCGGAACATTTAGTTCCGAATGCTATGTGTGCGCTGCGGGGGTCGGCCATGCCCCCTTGTGATGTCACACTATGCCCCCTCAATGCAAGTCTATGGGAGGGGGCATGGCATCACGAGGGGGGCATGGCTGACCCCGACTAAATGTTCCAAACACTGGCCAGTGGAGTACCCCTTTAAAACCATAAACGACTTCTGCCCCAGAATTTCAAATCTTTGTTACTGTTGCTGTAACTACTGTATACAAATATTGCTGCTCATGCACTGTTACAATTCTATACAAACTGCTAAGGAGGAGATTGGATAGGGTACAACCTTGGGCCTCCCTATTTAATTTATGTGCCTTTATTAGTAATGTGTTCTTTTGTATTTATACTAATTTTATAGAATTTTAAACCATGTCGTCTTTACATTTTAGCAGAACTAATGATTATGTAAAAATTGTATAGCTCAGAGATCTATTGCACCTATGTACAGAGACCCTTTGGCCCCATTTCCTTACACTTTCTGTACTACACTGTTGAATTTACATGTGATATGGAGCTCCTTATGTTGTTATATTACAAATAGGGCTGCACGATTTGGGGAAAATGTGTGAGACATTGAAAAAACAGGAAATTTGACAAGCAATTTCTGACCTCAGAATGCAAAAGAACAATGTGCAAAGCAGTCAAATAATACTGATCAAAATGCTATGTTCAAGCTAAGTGGTTCCCATTGAAGGTTAATGAAGGAATATGAGTATTTCCAATAATATTTACCAAATAATATCCCAAAAGTATAGTTCAAAACAAAGAGGTTACCTTGCAAAGGTGCGTTGTGAGTACTGCAGGTAGGGTGGCTGTGCTCGGAGGTTATCTTCCACACAAAAGCTCCACACACTATCAATTCCACAGTCCGTTAGTTCATTCTCAAATGTGTTTTTCCATATATTTTTCTCCATTTTCAGTTGTGTCTCAGCCTATGTCAGTGTACTGATGCCGTGCCTTACTTCTCGAACTTCTATAAAAAGCAGAGAAATGAAACTGCAAGTAAATGTGTTAGGAGGAGGAGCTGAAGTTACTGATACAATGCTCATTGGCAGTCGAAATACTTATTCTCTTAGCAGAACTTACATACTAACAAAATCCGAAGGACTCGAATACTACAGAAGGATGTATATACATTTATCCCAGACAGGCTTACAATCCTTTACTGTACATTTACCAACCACATCTGCTGCAAGTTTGTTTAAGGCATCTACTACTCTTTCAGTAAAATTATATTCTCTGACAAAGAGAGACAGGAAGATACGCTGGCTGAGAATTCTCTGCAACAGAGAAGATTTTTTTTGGATTTATTTGTTGCAGTTCTCTCAACCAAATGGTTTAAATCTCAGATCAGACTTTATATTATATTACTGATGTTTCTCTATGTGATACATGTCATTTAAGTAACATATACTGTTTGTGTAATGTTTTCTCTAGCCCTACTAGCAATGGACAATTGGCATGGTTCTATGTAATCCACATATTTTTTTAATACTTTTTGCATTATTTTTCAGCACATCTAATGTGTATACACGATTGTGATCTCCCTATGCCTTGATGCAGATTTTAGCGTTTTTTTGTGATAGAATTTAATAGTGTTTATATATTTTTAAACATTTAATCTTAGTATTAACTAAGTATTAACCGTTCCGAATATAAGCTGAGGCCCCTAATTTCACCCCAAAAACCCAGGAAAACCTATTGACTCGAGTATAAGCCTAGGGTGGGAAATACATCATCACCCCCATCCTCATCCCCCCCACCCCTGGTCATCATCCCGCCCTCCTCTGTCTTCATCCCGACTCCCACTGTCATCATCCAGACCCCCCTTCATCCCTCCTGTCATCATCCAGACCCCCCTCATCCCCCATCATACAGATCCCCCTAGCCCCCCATATCATTATCCAGATCCCCCTCATACCCCCCTGTCATCATCCAGACCCCCCTCTCTTGTTCTCTACTAACCTCCCCAGTTGCAGCTCTGTCAGTCATTCCCTAGCAGCCATCCAATGTCGCTGCAGGGACCGTCCGACTTCTAGTGGGGAGGGTGAGCCGGTCCTGGCCATCCATCTTGACCGAGAGGCCCTCTTCTCCGCTGTGGGCTGGCCCTGGATCGGAGAAGGGGACCTCCTGGTCAAGATGGACGGCCCGGAGCGGCTCACCCTCCCCACTGGAAGTTGGACGGTCCCTGCAGCATAGATGGGCGACGATGGATGGCCCGGCCCATCCCCTTGCCACCCCTACTGGTATGCCTGCAATTTTTTTTGCCATCACTCGAGTATAAGCCGAGGGGGACGTTTTCAGCACGAAAAATGGTGCTGAAAAACTCGGCTTATACTCGAGTATATGCGGTATTTAGAATTTATTTTTATGGCTAACATGTGTAGATATTTTTTTGTTTCTCCACCAAGGTAAACTAACATTTTTCTATTGCTGTAACAACATTATACTTGTTAAAAGTCTGCAGCTTTGAGGATTTTCATTAGTGGTGAGGTATGGGTTAAGTTTGAGTTAAGCTAACCGCCGCCCCCCCCCCCCCCCCCCCCATTTCGACACACCTGTGAACTCCACTAAAAATAGATCTATGTGTTCTATGTGTTGCTGGACACGAAACACTGCATTCTCCTTGAAAGTTTGCTGTTCTTATCCTGGTAGTCACTTGCATGTGACTTTTAGAAGTTCCCCAATAAATTGGAGATTTTACTCATTGCTGGCCTAAAAAAACACTCTGTCTGTCTCCTGGTTGGGTGTGGTTCTGCAGCTCAGTTCCATTAAAGTGAATGGAGCCAAGTTGTAATAGCACACCCAACTCAGGGACAGACAAGGAGCGTTTTTTTAAAGTAATTATCTCTGTTTTTTTTTATTTCTGGATAACCCCTTTAAGTTATAAAGTCCCCCCCCCCCCCCCGGCCGCCCCACAAGTAGTCCCCTAGGCGGGGACTTATGCTTACCAGCAGCCGCTGCTCCGCATTGCTCTGGCCATGGTCCTGCCCCGTCGGCTTGATTGACGGCTTGTGTCATCACTCTACTCCATAAGCAGACAGAGCAGAGCGATTGCATGAGCCATCAATCAAGACAAGGGGACAGGACAACTGCCGGAGCGACGGGTGCTGGTAAGTATAAGTCCCCGCCCAGGGGACTACTTGCAGGGCGGCCGGGGGGGGGGGGGGCTTTATAACTTAATATCTTCACCATCCCTGGGGACAAAAATGTCCCCGGGGATGGTGAGGATAACGATTTTAGCAGGAGATCACGGGGGGTCCCAGCGGTCAGACCCCCGCAATCAGACACTTATCCCCTATCTTGTGGATAGAGGATAAGTTGTCTTTTGCTGCAGATGTCCTTTAAGAGCTTCTTTTCTTAAGAGCCCCTCCTCTCAAGTAGGATTGACAATTGTAGTGTCCAATAAGAAGAAAGCTATAAGGGAGAAGCCATGGAAGCTTTTTATTATGGGAGCTTCATGCATGGAAGAAGAGCCTGTCTCTTTGACACTTGTTGTGGCTGCTGTCATGAAATGATTCCATCTCTCTCCCTAATACCTTCATGTGGCTGTCAGCAGTTAAAAACTCCCTTTAAAGTGAATCTGACACTTTGTTTATCTGCACTAAACCCAATTAACTAGGTTAACCTGAATAAACAGAGATATAACTTTCCTGGATCCACACACAAGCAGTTACAATACTTCCTAGCCTAGGATTCCAACTACTAAAGGTAGTACACATCTCTATCATTGACAGAGCACCCTATTGCACCTAATCCACAAATAATATAATAGTGAATAAATTATATTAAAAAAGAGTACATAAATGTACATAAAGTGCACATCGGAAACTATGATAGCAGAGTCAACAAAGATAAAGTGTAAGTCTATAAAAATGATCACCTACAATGTAGGTAGCAATAGTATGACTTTTTCATGGGTAAGTCAATTGTTAAGTAGGTGCTTGTATACATATATGCATCCTATAATTAAATAATGACTAAGGCTAGGTTCACACCATGATTTGTGCCTCCGAAGCAAGGATACCTCTGGCAACTATCAATATAGCATGCTGACGTATCTGTGCACGGACCCTATTACTTCAATTACCCAAGCACAGATATGTCAGCATGTTATTTTAACAGTTTCCCAACATATCTGTGCCTCAGAGGCACAAATCGTGGTGTGAACTTAGCCTAACATGTATGTACACATACCTGGTGGTAGGAGAAGGACATTATTACCATATATCGATGAATACAATATGGATGGCGTGGGAAGTTTTCACTTGCACCAATTACTTAGTAGCACTTGTTGTAAACATATGTCCTTATATAGCTTTTAATGTGGGTATATAGGGGGAGATTTATCAAAACCTGGGCAGAAGAAAAGTTGTCCAGTTGGCCAAAGCAACTAATCAGATTGCTTCTTTCATTTTTCACAGGCCTTCCTAAAAATGAAAGAAGCAAGCTGATTGGTTGCAATGGGCAACTGGGCAAGTTTTCCTCTGCACATGTTTTGATAAATCTCCCCTATAATGTATTTTTTTATAACTAATGCAAATTGACTCACAAACTATTTTAGCCATTTTCAATTTCAACAAACCCCTATATATCTTCACTGTGGAGCACAACAGGGTTGTCCCTTGTCTTCTTTCTATTTATTGTGCAACTTGACCCTTTATGGTTCCTTATATGTACTGACAAACACATACAAGGTATTAAAATCATTTCCCAAAAATCATGGCTTGTAGCATACATTAAAGGGGTATTCCGGGCAAAAACATCTCAACATGCTTGAGATTCGCAGCTCGCCAAGGACTTGAGGATGTACTTTGAATGCATATGCATCCATATGTGTCCTAACCCTAGATAACTTCTGTTTTGACTGTTTACTTAAAGGGGTACTCTGTAAAGGAGTAAAAGGGGGAGCTTGTGATGTCATAGCCCCACCCCCTCATGATGTCACACCCCGCCCCTCAATGCAAGTCTATGGGAGGGGGAGTGCACTATAAACCAGTACATTGGGTTAAGTGCATGTGAACAAGTTGTCCGTTTCTCTTTAATGTTCTGTTTCCTACTTTCTTGGTCCAATGACCTACCACTTAAATGTCACTACTGTACAAAATATTTGGGAAGTACACTTACCAGAAACCCACATAAATTTTACACGTGAAATGTTAATGTCGACATTACCTATCCAAAACATTTGCTTTGTACTTGGAAATCCTTTTCGAGCAGAGCTAACCTTTAAAAAAAAAAAAATGTTTTGCACCTGTGTAGCTGGCTAGTTAAACCTGCAGTGTGCTTCTAGTCCTTGTCAGTGAAAAGCTTTGTTTAGTAACCAGCAATCTTAGTGTTTCTGACTTCAGGTTTTGAGCTTTTGCTCGGCTTCTTGACTACTCTCCTGTGTTCCTATACTCCGCTATTTCCTGGTACTGACCTTGGCTAGACTGACATTGATTTGACTGTGTGTGTCTTATTGTATCTCTGTTAGTTTGTGTGCCTCCAGCTGTTTGCCGACTACTACTGTTTTTGTATTTTATTATTTTGACAAAGCTGCCCAAGCACTTAGCAGGGGGGCATGTCATTGTGGTTGTAGATCCATCACTTAGGGCAGATAGGCAATAGGTAGGGACAGTGGCTGTGGGTGAGTTAGGGCTTCACTGTTCCCTGCTCAACATGACACATAGGATTTCAACCATATTGATCCCTATTTTATCACTAAAATTGTTTCCTATGAATCCTCTGGCTTTGCAGAAATAGGAGTGGAACTTTCATCATTGCACCTGGTTTTCTAATGACCTGGGTGTACTCCAGCAGCCAGCATCCTAAACAGCCACAGGGGAGGTGTATAACTGCTTTATATCCTAAACCCAGGGAACTAGCAGCAGCAGTATACAGATGGAGCTGGAAGCGGAGGGGTCTGTGAGATTCTAGGAGTGATTTGATAGGTGATGATGTCATCCTGCAGGACCCAGGACAAACCACTTTCTCTGACATATTTAAGACTGTGACTTTCTGTGGGTCAGGCTGGTGATCACATAATCCAGTTAAAGCAATGAAACAGATGAATGCAATTGTGCTGGAATAGATTGGCGTTGTAGGTCTAGTGATGGTGATTATGCATTATATGGGAAAAAGAAAAGAAAAAAATGGAGTGTTTCTTTAACATTGATAGCTTTCCCCAATTTATTATCTTTATTTCAATCACTGTCTGTCTATCATAAAGGGGTTATCCAGAGAAAATGTTACTACATTAAAAGGGGATCTGTCTGATGGAGAAAATTAACTTGTTACTAGAGGCAACTACCTAATAGGGGGGGGGGGGATTTTATACCTATTGGGACCATCTACCTAATGAGGTGGATTTTATGCCTATTGGGGACATCTACCTGATGGGCAGGTTACCTACAAGAGGCACCTACCTCATGGAGGGGACAATTTACCTACTGTGAACCCACCCACTTCACCTACCTCTCCCCCAACCTTCTTACACACTTACTAATAATATGCAGGGCACCATGGGAAGCATTATTTGGGGAACTGTAGGTGGGGAGAAGATGGGGAATGTGCTGAAAAAGTGCAGCATCTAAGATGTCTGTCTGGCATAACTGTAAAAAGTCTTCATGGTGGTCTAAATCAGAGAAAAAACGAGGGACTGCCTGCCTACTGGAGGGGGGATGTTCCTGCACAGAAATGCAGCATTGGGTTAACTTAAAAATGTGCACCCATCATACAGTGCCAATATAGTCGTAGATACCAGTGATTACAGTTACACCCAGTGACTATACTATATGGGGGCATAGAGGCAGTCTGCACTATTTGGGGGCACAGAGGCAGCCTGCACTAAATGGAGGCACAGAGGTACTGTAGCCTGCACTATATGGGGGCATAGAGGCAGTCTGCACTATTTGGGGGCACAGAGGCAGCCTGCAATGGCTTAGATTTTGACGGTGCATGGGTAGCCTCAGATGCGTTGGATTTACTGAGAGGCACCAATTTGGCTGACATGTTCACTGAATCCAAGGGCAAGTAAAATATGTGACAGAATTTTTTCCCTGTATTGCACAGTTTGCTGGTGCAAACTGATAATTGTGTTTCAAAGGTCATGTGATGATAAAAGGTTCAACTTTGCACTCATTTATTATTGGAAACACAATTGTCAGCACAGTATAAGGTAAGCACAGTAAGGTTACATTATTTTATTTTATTTTTATATATTTTTTTGAAACAGAGATTGGCTGTGTATCATTTAAAATCCCATATAATACATATTGTATCATCAGCTGCTCAAAAAAAAAAAAAAAAAAACCTCTACTGCTCTTCTCACCCCATACTACACTGCAGCTCTATTTGTTCAGATTGACATCCTTGTCAAGAGACATTTAAGAATATTACAGATTTGTTCAGCTGGAATCTAACTCTTGCTCATCCCAATGTAACACAATGAGGAACCTTATTTATTACTGGGCTAACTCTTCTATCAGATCTGCGGATCTTCTAGCGATTTTTCTTCTAGAAACTTCAGCTCATGTAAGAACCTATATACCGATACTGTATCGTTTCGTATCATAATAATAATCTCTGTTTATAAAGCGCCAACCTATTCAGTAGCTCTTTGCAATACAAGTCGGGGATATTCTTCATGTTATGTATTTCTGTGTAATTCTGTACAGATGGTTTAGATGGGCCAGAGACCCTCAGCCTGCACTGATCAGAGGCGTACCTAGTGCCCCTGATAAGGTGTTGTATTAGTGATCTGGGGGTCTCCATGAGGCCCCAGTTTCCCCAATGACCATGTCACAGACAAAGATAGGGGGAGCCCTCCTCCTCTTTCCAACCACTTCTCTCCTTGCTCCTTTAGCTTACAGTCCTCTTTACTTCCAGGCTCCACTGCAGACAAAATCCCACATCTTTATTTTCTGGCAGCTCCATATAGTGGAGAGGATGCGAGAAATGGGGAAATGGGATGATACTTTATATTCTCCTGCTATTTTGTGCTCCTATTTGTAGAAGAGTTGTATTATATGTGGTGTGGTGGAACATGTTGTGTACTATAACACATGGGGGCAGAATATGAGGAGGGATGCTGCTCTGCTTTGATACACAGGACCGGCCTTTGGGCTGTGCGACCTGTACAGTCATGCAGCTCGCATAATAGACAGAGTGGACAAGGCACTTATGAACTGCAAATGAGCTCAACGCTTTACAGAGCCAGAGACTTCACCTACCGCGTGTTCTTGAAGGCCTCAGATACAGGAGGCCAATGCTTACACCCAGCGAGAAAGAAGAAGCAAGATGAGTGGTGAGTATAAGAGGAAGGGAAGGGTCTGCCTATATACATAGAGTGAAGGGAGGAGGGTATGCCTATATAGATGCGGGGAGAAAGGGGGGGAAACTGCCCATATAGAGGAGGGTAGAAATTACCTATATTAAGAGGGGGAGAAACATGGACTAGCCCTTAAAGGGGTACTCCAACCCTAGACATCATATCCCCATCCAAAGGATTGGGCATAAGATGTCTGATCGCGGGGGTGCCACCGCTTGGAACCCCCGCAATCTCGGCTGTTGCACCCCAGACATCCGGTGCATGGAGTGAACTTCGCTCCCTGCCGAATGACTGGCAAAGGGGGGTAGAGGCTAGTGACATCACAGCCATGCCCCCTCAATGCAAGTCTATGGGAGGGGGTGGTACGGCCGTCAGGCCCCCTCCCATAGACTTGCATTGAGGGGCTGTGGCCACGACGTCACAAGGCTCATATATGACGCTTGGTTCCTTTGAACTCAGCTAGAGTGCGGCATTGGTGGTTTGTCTGCCCTTGCTCTTTTTGTAAAGATGTCAGGGCACTGTGTGATTTTGATGATATCACTTAGATATTTGTTTAATATAATATACTACTAATTTGTTTAAACCTTTTTTCTTTACTATCATGTCCTTATGGTATGTGTCTATATTTATAGGTTGCATTCTATTGTGATCCTTGGGCATGCATTGAGTCCCAGGGGCTTCAAGTTAACTCTCGGTCAAGGCAAGGATATGAATGGGGTTAATGGTATTATTATGATGCCTTTAGACTGGTTGAAATCCTCTTCTCTGTTACAAAATTTCAAATCTATAGCTATTCTTTATACAGCCACTAGAGGGAGCTCACAGCATATAGAGTTATACTGTACTGTTTCCCATGAACTTAAAACTAGTTGTAATAATCCTCTGGCAGATGCAGGAGATAATATAACCTTTTAATTCTATTGCTGTGTGGCTGCTTCTCCAGAGCAGCAATATATGAACTGTACATCTAAGACGTTGGAGATATACACCTTTACAAACATTCATTTAGCTGAGAGCTATTCCTCCTGATCCCCCATATGCATACATGCTACTGCCAGACACTTCTGTCAATGGCATATTTACTGTGAGAACAATAGATTGGACATGTTGTACATGCTTTGTTCTTCTTTCCTCTAACATTTGCCAGTGAGTTCAGAAACCCCATTGCACATAAGAGAGTGGAATATCAGTTCAGGTGAACATAATGGTCAAAACTGTGCACACATATTAATGTTACCACATATTAATTGTAATGGCTATAAAATTAAAGGGGTACTTTGCTGCTCAGCGTTTGGAACAAACTGTTCCAAACGCTGGAGCGGCGCCAGGAGCTTGTGACCTCAGAGCCCCCGCCCCCCTTATGATGTCACGCCCCGCCCCCTCAATGCAAGTCAATGGGAGGGGGCGTTTTTTTTTTACTTAAAGGGATACTCCCACCCTAGACATCTTATCCCCTATCCCGCCGCTGGGGACCCCCGCAGTATTGCATGCGGCACCCACCTGTTTTTTGTGCGGAAGAGCTGGAGGGTCTTAGTCGCGACTATGGGAACGGAAGTCTGTGACATCAGGACTCCGCCCCCGTGTGACGTCACGCCCATCCCCTCAATGCAAGTCTATTGGAGGGGGCGTGACAGCCGGGACCCCGAGATCAGACATCTTATCCCCTATCCTTTGGATAGGGAATAAGATGTCTAGGGTGGGAGTACCCCTTTAAGATACTGGGTTGCCTATCTATTATAAAAATATTAAATTTTTACTTCTGGAATACTCCACAACTAAAGGGTGCCAGAACTGGTGCCAGAAAGTTAAACAGATTTGTAAATTACTTCTATTAAAAAAAAATTCAGTACTTTTAGCAGCTGTTTGCTACAGAGGAAAATCTTTATTAAAAAAAAAAAAATTTATGTTGTCCACAGTGCTCTCTGCTGACACCTGATGCCCGTATCAAGAACTGTCCAGAGCAGGAGAAAATCCCTATAGCAAACCTATGCTGCTCTGGACAGTTCCTGACACGGACAAAGGTGTCAGCAGAGAGCACTGTGGTCAACACAAAAAAGAAATTCAAAAAGTAAAGAATTTCCTCTGTAGTATACAGCTGCTAAAAAGTACTGGAAGGATTAAGATTTTTTAATAGAAGTAATATGCAAATCTGTTTAACTTTCTGGCACCAGTTCATTTAAAAAAAAAGGAAAAATATAAGAAAGCAATCCAGAACAAATAATGAATTATAAGCACGAAAAAGCTGTCCTTCTTGTGTTTTTCTATGAAAAATGTGGCAATTTTGGACATGATATTATAAAAGATATAATATTAATAACTTATTTCCAGTGTTCTTCCTGACCCCATCTGATACTCATAGATGTAAAGGTCACATAATAAATGTAGCCCTATATGGGACATTTTATATAAAACATACAGCAAAGACCAGAAAACTCCATGTTCTTTTAATGTCCAGACAAAACAGCCAATAAATATGTTTGTTAAATTATTCGGAAAAACGAAAAATGGAAAATATTCAATAATCAAAAAGTTACTCAAAACCTCAACACCTAAATCTACTACTAGTGTTCCTATTATGAATGTTCAGTGAAATTTTAAAGCATGTCAGCAAATTACTGATTTTCACTTTCCTGTAATATATACGACAAACGTGAGAGGCTGCCGTTTCCCCTACTCAATGTTTCCACTATATGCGGGATGTAGATATCATAGGACGTTACATGCATCGAGTGGGTACTGTTTAATGAACTGTGGTTAACTGTGTACTCTATTGTTGATTATAATGGTGCCATTTAAAAATACCGTATGTTAAATTGTTATACAAGCTTAACATGGACATTCAGTTGTGAATAATACACAAAGACATTTGTAATCTACACTTTGAATATTGTTTTAAAAAAAGGCCTAAAACAGGAGTATAAGTACTACAAGACGATATATGTTCGGAATATACATGTTATGTTGTTGAAATAATCTACTGCCATTAGGGAATACTGTTGTCATGAAGGGGTGTACTTGGTCTGGAACAATATGAAAGCAGGCGGTATAAGTCAAAGTAACATCCACATAAATTCCAGGACCCAAGGTCTCCCAACATTTCTCAGAGCGTTATACTAACTCAGCTGGCTTTTCCTCTTCTCATAGCATATCCTAGTGTCTTCCCCAAGTAGGCAACACATGTACTCGGTTGTCCAGCCATTCCATGATGTAACAGAAAATGTGATTCATCAGACCAGGCCACCATGTTCTTTTGCTCCATGGTCCAGTTCTGATGCCTATGTGCCCATTCTAGGGGCTTTTGCTGGAGAGGAATTAGTATAGGTATCTGACCAGTCTCTGTCTAGGCAGCACTTTATACAGCAAGCTGGCATACACTCTGACACCCTTCTATCACAGACAGCTTTACCTTTTTCTACCATTCGTGCTACTATACAAAAAAAAAAAAAATCTTCTGTTGCATTGGACCAGAAGGGCAACTGCTATGGGGCCCATGGCCTGTCAATTGGATCTAGACACTGCTGCTTTCCACTGGAGTTTATTTTTGTTAGCACAAAGAGGACCTTAAAAATGGCTACGGGGGCTAACTTGTGTCTGGGGGCACAATAGAGAGACATGGGCTACACAGATACATTGGGGGAGGGGGGTTCATCAAAACCTGTCCAGAGGAACAGTAAAACAGTTGCCCATAACAACAAATCATATTGTTTATTTTTTCAGAGGCCTCTTTATAAATGAAAGAAGCAATCTGATTGGTTGCTATGGGCAACTGGTCAATTTTTCCTCTGCAGAGGTTATGATAACTCTCCCCCATTATTACTTGAGGTAGGGGTATTAATGGCTACAGTGGGGCATTATTACTGGTCGAAAGGGACATTTTTAATGGCTACTGGTATTTTATTACTGGAGAAAAAGACAACTTTATTTACTACAAGGGGGCATTATTACTGGGGAAGTTATTTTATTAATGGCTACAGGAGGGCTAACTACTGTGTGGGGGCACACATAGGCTAACTATGGTGTGGAGGGTGCCATATTCCACAGCAAAGGTGGCTAACTTTTGTTTGGAGGCACAATAGGTGCTAACTATAGTATGGAGAACTAAATAGAGGTCTAATTACAGTGTGGGGGCACAAATGAAGAAATAGTACTGTAGGGACACAATGGGCCATATTACTATGTGATATTATTTTGAGGTGCACAAAGTGGGCCTTAAAGGAAATCTGTTATCAGTGTCACCCACACTAACCTGTCACAGACAGGTAGGAATGAACATGTTAATTCTGTCAGCACGTGAATTTCTGCAGCTCGCTAAAATTCCACAGCGTGGTGTGAATAAATCAGCGGAAGACCCGTTCAAACCATTGCTAGATTAGTGCAGCGGCATCCCCGAGCATGAACCCTGATTGGAACTCAGCACGGAGATTCCATAGTGTGAACATACCCTAAGATGCCACAGGGTCTGCACACCTGGACTTGAGGATTTTCTGCTATCCCTCTCTACAGATCCTCTAAAGCATTGTCAAATTGGATCGGGACCGACGGTGGCCATCTCTCTCCAGAGATATTCGATTGGGCTCAAATGAGGGCTCTGGCTGAGCCACTGAAGGACAAGAAAGAATATTTATATTTAAAAAATGTTTATTTAAAATTCTACAAATAGTTTAATAAATATACAGAAATCATATGAAAATGTTTACTGGATAGTTTTAGTAAATCTCTTCGCTGTTTTAGATGCACACTAGCACCTTTTATATACACAAAAAACATTATTTACATCAATCCCAGTGCATCATATTCCATTTTTGGCATTACATCTTATTCCATAAGATCAATATTTGCTTTACCTTGTTCCTGGTTATTAGGTGCATGGCATGGTAAATGTCACATAGAATGAATCACTATGTTATAGAAAAGTAGTAATTCTATCAGTTTTCAGTTAGGTGGAACAGAATAGTTGTCTTCAACATGACAGAGATAGGCACTACTGCCAAAACAGCCAATGTTCCTTAGTATACATTCAAAATTGGATTTTTATCAGTCAATTTTTTCCAAGTCATAGTGATTTTCCCCTTTTCTCTCCCAATGATGGGGTCTGTTGTGGAAACATGATTGTTGCATATTCCACTTGGTCCAGTTGACTCAGGTCTTGTGACTTTCTGTAGGGCTGACTGGCTCCAAATTCTAAGATCCCATAGTCTACAGTGTAAACTGAGTGATCCTGCGGGAGTTTTCCCTATTATTACAACAAGAAAGGTTTATTTAACAGAATGGAGGTTACAAGTGGGCTACAAAGTGTGCAAGTACATTCCCCCAATAAATATCTTATTCTTGTAGTAAAGTTTTTTTTTTACCAACTCTTATCACCTGTTTGCAGGTCCTTACTGCTAAAACACCCAGTGATCATAAAAACTGTGGTCCCATGCTTCCCTTGCTGAATGAAGTGGTGGTCAGACATGCTGCCCTTTTCAACTCTGTTCCTGACAAAAATAGTAGAGCACTGTACTCGGTTAGCTTCATCAGGTCCAGCATACGTCTTACCACCACTCGATTCAACATGGCCGACAAGGAATCCCTGTTCTTGGGATCAGAAGAAGTCCCAGTGGTCAGACACCCCACTCATTGAACTTTCATCATCTATTCTATGGTTAGGTGATAAGTGTTGTTGTTGTCAGACATGGCGGGAGATCAGGGCTGATGAGTACTTCTTTCTTTTTTTTCATACCAGCCTAAGCCAACAGACAAGAATATTGTGGGGCAATCTAAAATCAAATGTATCTTTGTTATTAGGTGGAATTTTTAAGATGAAATTTTTTTGCACAATATGCACAGGATAGTTTAGGTTCTAAAAATCAAGTGCAAATAATCTTTCTTTATTTTACCTTGATTTATCTGGGAAATCATTTAAGACAATCATGAAATGTGCAATGCCAAAAAACAGTTTTTAAAAATATACTATTTAGGTATTCATGGTGTACCTGTGCAGCTTTTTCAGACTGTCATCAGGTGTTATATTTTATCTTTTTTTACAAGGTTTCAGCGGGAAATATTTATTCCCATTAAGGGTACATTCACACATACAGGATATGAAGCATATTTTTGATGCATATTTTGTGCAGCTGATTTTGTTACCTATTAACGTACCCTAAAACACAAAATAAAATACGATATGAGAAATATGGATACTACTCACCAGGTGCTGTTGCTGAGGCTCTGGAATATTATTTCCTAAAATGTAAAAAAAAATAAAAAAAAAATAAAAAAAACAAGAAGAAAACAAAAAGATCAAATAATATTTTACATAAATATCTGACAAGTGCATTATTTGTTGGCATGTGCAGCCTCGGTTTGCCCTCCCACACTCCAAAATATACCCTGTTGGGGAAAGTGAGTGATGATGACAAGCTTTGTAAAGTGCTGCGGAATGTGTTGACAGTATATAAATAAAACCATTATAATTTAAAACAAACATATTATGATTATAACATTTATGATAATGAAATTAATTAAAAACATAAATAAATAAATATGTCAAATACAGAAATGTGGCCTTTTCTAAAAGTACAACATCTAAGAAAATATCTTGTTGTATCAAAGGACTACCCTTTCATTAGAAATATTAGCTATGCAATACCTTTATTAGTAAGAACTTTATGCATTTATAAGTTCTCTGCAATTATTGATATGATCTATCAGGTCAAGACCCTTTTAGACAGGCCAATGTGTGCACTAAACAATCAAGGATCTAGTAGATCATTGTTTGTTTAAAAAGTCTGTTCCACAGCTCGGACATAGCGCAGACAGGGCCATCCAACTGATTGCACAAATGATAATGTTCTGGGCACTTGTTGCTTGTGTATGTAGACAGTGCATCAATAACCCTCTTTCCACCAGCACAATGCCAGCCTGTTCAGTTAAGTGCACTTTCACCAGCACTATATCATGGGATAGCATAGATGAGTATGTAGAGATGTCCTCTGATTGGTCAAAGAAGTAAAGGATATGAAATCTTTGTGTATGTACTAGTGAAAAAGAGCCCAACTCTGGTACCAGCCCCTGAAATGCTTAGAATGAAAAATAGCTGAGCCCCATGGAGGGGACTCTTTGGGGTTTAAGGGGGTACTCCAGCCCTATCTTCGCTCGGTGAGGCTGATGACAAGTGGGTGCTGCAGGGTAGATTGCAGGGGTCCCCAGTGACGGGACCCCCGCGATCAGACATCTTATTCCCTCTCCTGTGGATAGGGGATAAGGTGTCTAGTGCCAGAGTACCCCTTTAACCCCTTAAGGACCTAGCCATTTTACACCTTAGGACCCGGCCATTTTTCGCACATCTGACCACTGTCACTTTAAACATTAATAACTCTGGAATGCTTTTAGTTATCATTCTGATTCCGAGACAGTTTTTTCATGAGATATTCTACTTTAACTTGGTGGTAAAAATTTTTGGTAACTTGCATCCTTTCTTGGTGAAAAATCCCCAAATTTGATGAAAAATTTGAAAACTTTGCATTTTTCTAACTTTGAAGCTCTCTGCTGTAATGAAAATGGATATTCCAAATATTATTTTTTTTATTCACATATACAATATGTCTACTTTATATTTGCATCATAAAATTAATGGGATTTTACTTTTGGAAGACACCAGAGGGCTTCAAAGTTCAGCAGCAATTTTCCAATTTTTCACAAAATTTCCAAAATCACACTTTTTCAGGGACCAGTTCAGGTTTGAAGTGGATTTGAAGGGTCTTCATCTTAGAAATACCCCACAAATTACCCCATTATAAAAACTGCACCCCCCAAAGTATTCAAAATGACATTCAGTCAGCATTTTAACCCTTTAGGTGTTTCACAGGAATAGCAGCAAAGTGAAGGAGAAAATTCCCAATCTTCATTTTTTACACTCACATGTTCTTGTAGACTCAATTTTTGAATTTTTACAAGGGGTAAAAGGAGAAAATGTATACTTATATTTGTAGCCCAATTGCTCTCGAGTAAGGACATACCTCATATGTCTATGTAAAGTGTTTGGCGGGCACAGTAGAGGGCTCAGAAGCGAAGGAGCGACAAGGGGATTTTGGAGCGTACGTTTTTCTGAAATGGTTTTTGGGGGGCATGTTGCATTTAGGAAGCCCCTATGGTGCCAGAACAGGAAAAAAAAAAACACATGGCATACCATTTTGGAAACTATACCCCTTGAGGAACGTAACAAGGAATAAAGGGAGCCTTAGTACCTCACAGGTGTTTCACGACTTTTGCATATGTAAAAAAATTTTCCCCCCAAATTTCACATTTTTGCAAGGGTTAATAGCAGAAAATACCCCCCAAAATTTGTAACCCCATCTCTTCTGAGTATGGAGGTACCCCATAAATTGACCTGAACTGCACTTTGGGCGAACTACAATGCTCAGAAGAGAAGGAGTCATATTTGGCTTTTTGAGAGCAAATTTTGCTCGGGGGCATGTCGCATTTAGGAAGCCCCTATGGTGCCAGGACAGCAAAAAATACCCACATGCCATACCATTTTGGAAACTAGACCCCTTGAGGAACATAACAAGGAATAAAGTGAGCCTTAATACCCCACAGGGGTTTCACGACTTTTGCATACGTAAAAAAAAATAAAAAATTTCACTAAAATGTGTGTTTCCCCCCCCAAATTTCACATTTTTGCAAGGGTTAATAGCAGAAAATACCCCCCAAAATTTGTAACCCCATCTCTTCTGAGTATGGAGGTACCCCATAAGTTGACCTGAAGCGCACTACGGACGAACTACAATGCTCAGAAGAGAAGGAGTCATATTTGGCTTTTTGAGAGCAAATTTTGCTCGGGGGGCATGTCGCATTTAGGAAGCCCCTATGGTTCTGTACATAGAGTTGTAGTATATAGGGTCCCAATACAGCAATGCATGTCGCTTTACGGCGACGTGCATTGCTGTAAAGGGCCCGACCGTGGCTGAAGATCCACTCACCTGTCGCCGCCGCCGCCATCTTCCTCGCCGGGATCCGGGTCTTCAGGGACGAGGTAAGTACCGGGGTCGGGCCCCAGCACTCCCCCGTCCCCCGCCACGTCCTCCAGTCTTCCTCCCGTCCTCTCCGGACTTCCAGGGGCCGGGCAGGACGGGAGGAAGTAACCGCCCCACCCCCCTGCGATTGGTCGGTTAGTTAACCGACGGATCGCAGGGGATCGGAGGAGGTGGCAGGCTTGCCACCTCGCTCCTATACTTCAGCATGGTCCTGGCTGTCTGTGACAGCCGGGATCATGCAAAATTACCGGGCGGTCGGGTCCCAGAGACCCGATCAGCCCGGTATCGCCGCAGATCGCAGGGGCGATTTCCCTTGCGATTTGGCCCTACATGGCCCCCCTCGGCGTATGCCCTGGATCCCTGCTGAAGGATTTCAGCAGGGATCCGCTTCCGATCTCCGCCGGGTGAGCGGCGGAGACCAGGAAAAGACCATGACGTCTATGTCCTTAAGACCCAGGGTGTGATGACGTATGCATACGTCATGGGTCCTTAAGAGGTTAATAACAGTAATGAGAGCACTAAAATTACCTTGTCACCACAGTAAAGGGTTAATATAACAAAAACGTGCATGTTTTTTTAAATCTTTAGAAATGACAGATACACTTTGACCATAGACATAAGAATAGATTTTTTTCTTGCTTTTAACCACATTTGGTAAGTTGCTCTCAGACTTATAGTGCTTGTTAACAATAATTTTTCCCCTACTTACACAAATTTCTTATTGTTACATTTGGTTATATCTGATTAATTAGTTAAAATAAAAATAGTTAAAATAAAAATATTGGAAAAAAATATTGGGTTTGATAAACCAAAACTGGCTTTGTTGTCCAAGGCAACCAATCAGAGCTCAACTTTCATTTGTTTCCAAAGATTAGATTTAATAAGTCTCCAGAAAATCTGACTAATAATATACAGAGAAATCCACCATAAAATTGGCTCTGAAACATGCTAAAATTGGTGTGAAATTTAAAGCAGATTTTAAACCGTAGAAAACAACATTAAAAAATCCATCCACTGGTCTTCGCCCTGAGCTCCCATAGCAACTTTTCTCTGGTATCCATTGTACTTGCCATTTATATATTGTCAAATGTGACCACTGCAGATGTAAAAATCCTCACCACAGGTCAATTTATGCATGAAAAATTAGATTACATTTGTATATTGTGTAGACATTGTTAAAACCTCCCCTACTTTGCAGCTTCACGTTTTCCTCAGTGGATTTTCCACCACATATCTTGACGGAAAATCTACAGTACATTCATTTTGTGGAAAAATTAAAGCTGCACTGTGATATGTTGATATTTTTGATAGAATTTATTTTTTCTAATATTTTTTCACTTCCTCATCCTCTATGACACATAACATTTTGATGTTTCCATCTTTGGAGCCATATGTAGGCCGTTTTCTGAAAGAACAGGTTGTCAGGTTGTACTTTTTATTGTCACCCATTATTGTACCATATACTGTATTATTGCAAAAAAAGAAATATGCAATGGCACAATTTTGTTGGGGAATTTTTTTCTCAGTTTACTGTATGGCAAAACTGACATGCTAACTTTATTCTATGAGTAAGTATGATTGCGATCATATCATAATTGTACACTTTTATATGTATTTAGGAAAAAAAAAAGATGAGTGCACTCACCGGATTCGTCCAACCTTCTGCTTGTTTTATTTAAAAAAGTATAAATAACAGCTTACAAAGACCAGTGTATCTTCCTGTGCACAGAGTAGAGTTCGCAGAGATGTTTCACCTGGGACCCCAGGTGAGACGTCCCTGCGAACTCTGCTCTGCACTGTGCGCACGGGGAGATACACTGGTCTTTGTAAGCTGTTGTTTGCACTTTTATAAATAAAGCAAGCAGAAGGTTGGCCGAATCCGGTGAGTGCACTCGTCTTTTGTTTTTCCTAAGTACATGTTAATCTTTATCTGAAAAGAGTAGAACCACGGGTCCCGGAACCCCGAGCAGTAAGTGTAGAGTCTCTATAGCTCTACATCAAAACATATCAGACGTGGGAAGTGTCGCGTGCAGCTGTTTCTAGTTTGTGCATAGTATACTTTTGTATGCTACTTGAAAAAATAACATTAAATTCTTTTTGTCTACAGAACTGTCAGAGACCTTCTTTTTGCGTTGTGAACTGTACTTTTTATAGACACCATCTTGGTGTTGATATAACTTTTTGATTGCTTTATATTCCATTTCTGGTATTTGATTTTCATTTATGACATTCACAGTGTGGCATCAATAACATTCGATTTGAATAGTACGGACAATATAAATGTGGTTATGCTAAATACGTATTTTTTTCAGTTTGGATGTTTTTATTTGAATAATGGGTAAAGGGGATTGATCTGAATTTTCATTATTAGGATTTTAATTTTTTTTAACTTCAGTATATACATTTTTTACTCGACTTATATAAGAAATTGGTTATATAGACCAATGCATACATATGGCATTGATCTAATTAATCAGAGATCTACTAGTACAGCCTGAGTGTACCAGTCGATCTGTCGCAGCAGCCACGGACGCCTAGAAAATGCCTTGGGTTTCCATGAGTTTTGTTTTGCTCCCCATGATTGCATTGCAGAGCAGTCAGTCCGGAACCTGATAGACCAATCAGGTGCAACATAACTGTCTGTATAACTGTCATGGGTAAGAAAAGAGGTTAAATAAAAATGGCCTATTTTTGGTAAAGATTACTTTCTTGATAACTTAATAAAAATAAAAGCTATGTAGCTCACTTTAAAACAAACAAACAAAAACTCTATTATAAATCTGGCTATACTCTTTCAATAACGGTCAGATCTTTGTTCAGCTCCCCTGACCTCCCCATACACATGAATGTTTGGCACATTTAAACATTCATGTTTCCTATATGGGGGTAGGATAAGCAGAAGCCAGACAGCTCTGGCGATGGTTTATCTCTCCCAAAGCAATAGGGTTCGACAGTAAAAATTTTAAACATCAGCTGTCACTAGAGAGTCGGGAGGCCACCATACACTTCAGGCACTGACTTAATTTTAAATTTTTCTTGTACAGTGTGCCGAATCCCCCACTAAGCAATACAGTCAACGATAACCTTCTGGAAGCCTGCAGCCACCACTAGGGAAGCCTATGACCTTGTACCTTGATTTACATCTCAAGCTGAATAATAAATCTGTCCTTACTTAGATCAAAGGGGCAAGTATTCTCCTTAGGGACGAGCACCGCTTCCGGTGTTTCTGAGTTTCTTAGACTTTGCAACCAGAGCCAGAACTGGAGCATGCTACCTGAGAAGGTGGTGTGATGAGCTGCTTTGCATATTCCTTACTTAGATCTAAAGCCAAATGTTATAAAGTGAATTATGGCTGTGTAGGGAAGCAGGAGATTTGGAGTTCTCTATTAGCTCTGTAAAGATATACTATGAAGTTAACGGAGAATATTGGACGTAAAAACAACAACTCAGCACTCAACAAATCACCTGGGAATTATGTCACTTCACAAGCCACTCATATCAACTTTATATTTTATTAAATGGATAGAAGATATTCTAATACTTACTTTGTTTGTACCAAATAAAAATCTTGGCTGAACCAATTGCTAGAAACAAGAGAAGCACCAGAATGACAGAGGTAGATATGATAAACATGTTTAGTGGTTGTAGGCTACTCTCAGTAGGTCTGCTGTTATTATTATCATTGGGTACTGCAATTGGGATGCTTTTAGAACCTGTAGGAAGAATACATATACTTATATCACAATTTGATAAGAAATAAATCTATGTTACTATACAAAAATAGTCAAAATTCAGTTATCAGAATCCATTGTAGGGATTGTCTTAGACATTGAGAGCATCAGGAAAAGGCTTAGTGGAGCCAACAGCTAATAAACCAACAAGTAAGTCAGACCCTTTCAGAGTGAATATTGAAAAAATACTGGGAAACGTCGTAAAAACAACACTTCATTAGAATACACTAAATATTAGTTCAGTTTTGACCCTATTTTTTTTTTTTTTTTATAAAAACGCTTTGACGAAATGCATTAAATAGCAATATCCTGTATATACAATAACTTTGATAGCTGAGATGTTATCGGCTTGTACATAAAAGTTTTTACAAATATACGTAACCAAAATGAAATAAATCTGACCCTTCTAAAATATCAAACAGACAAGTCAATAAGCTATGGAACCACCATTGATATTAAGAACAATAGCATCATATGGGGACATTTATCAATACCTTTGCAGAAGAAAAGTGGTGCAGTTATCCATAGCCACCAGATAGATTTTTTTCCTTTGAAAAATGCCTATGAAAAAAATGAAGCAATCTGATTGGTTGCAATGGCAATTGCACCACGTTTCCTCTACACAGGTTTTAATAAATCTCCCCCATAATCTCTACCCCCGGAGAGGTATCTGCAATTGCAAAAGTCCTCACAGTTGAGTTACCGAAACCTCTGAGAGGCAGTAAGGTTGCTTGAATGTGCATTACAAAAATACATGCAAGTGAATGTAGTGAATCCCTAAACCCTTTCGTTTTTTCCTCATCACCTTCTAAAAAGTATAATCCTTTAAATTTTCCACCTACAGACCCATATGAGGGCTTGTTTTTTGTGCCAACAATTGTACTTTTTAATACAATCAATCAATACACCACAAAATCTACAAAAAAATCTGAAAAAATATATTTGTGGGGTAAAATTGAAAAAAAAATAAAACGCCATTTTGTAAATTTTGGGGGCTTCCGTTTCTACGCAGTGCACTTTTAAGTAAAAATGACACCTTATCTTTATTCTGTAGGTAGATACAATTAATGTTATATAGGTTTGATTTTGTTTAACTTAACTTTTTGAACCAAATTTAGTATGTTTAACAACTTAACGACACAGGACATAAATGTACGTCCTGGTGCAGTGGCACTTAACGCCCAGGATGTACATTTATGTCCATCATGCTCGCGTCATGCTCCACAGATCCCAGGGACCTGGCGGTCATGGACCCGATGGAAATGGGGGACATAAGTGATCGCACTTATGTCTGCCATTAACCCATCAGATGTCAGGATCAATAAAGATCACAGCATCTGTGGCAGTGCTGTCAGAAGAATGGATGATCGGATCACCCGCAGCGCTGCCGTGGGGATCCGATCATCCATAATGGTGGACAAAGATCCCCTCACCTGCCTCCGTCCGTCTCAAGGGGTCTTCTGCTCTGGTCTGAGATCAAGCAGACCAGAGCAGAAGGTTGCCGATAACACTGATCAGTGCTATGCCCTATGCATAGCACTGAACAGTACTAGTAATCAAGTGATTGCTATAAATAGTCTCTATGTCGCAAAACAGTGAAGTAGAAAAAGACGGCAGCTCACCATGGAATTGCGTTGAATTCCATGGTGAGCTGCCGTCTTTTTCTACTTCACTGTTTTGCGACATATGGACACTTGAACTTTGTACAGTCTGTGCACCACCAGTTTCTCAAGCGCCAGCAGGTGACTGTGCCTTTACGACTACGTTGGGCAGAGGAAGATTAAGGTGAGGGGTGTATGCGGGAAGGAAGCAGTGCCAGCTGACATTTCTACATTGTATACTATAAATAGTCTCCTATGGGGACTAGTGTTGGGCATGAATATTTGCATTTCGTAACTTTATCGCGAATATCGCAAATTCGCGAATTCACAAATATTGCGAATATATTCTGTATATATTTGAAATTACGAATATTCACTTTTTTCCCGCATATGCACATATTCGCATATGTGAATATTTGCATATTCCTTCTTTTCACTTGTGGGACAATTAGAATGATGCAAATACACTTGTCAGAGGTTATCATCAACATCCCTAGCAACCAATACTAAAGTTGCCCACCCCCTCACTGTTTTCTTTGTCGAATACGCAAATATGCAAATATTCACTTATGCAAATATGCGAATATTCGCATATACGAATATAACGAATATGCAAAATTTGCGAATATAGGACAAATATTCATCTATATATTCGCAAAATATTGCGAATTAGAATATGGGCAAT
Organism: Hyla sarda; assembly: GCF_029499605.1. Lineage (NCBI taxonomy): Eukaryota > Metazoa > Chordata > Amphibia > Anura > Hylidae > Hyla > Hyla sarda. Next base: position 170,826,820 of record NC_079191.1, read on the forward strand.
GCCGCTCATCACTAATGGGGACATAAAAAGTGTTTAAAAAAAAAGTCCCAAATTGCTGCTATTTTGTCACATAATATTAAAAAAAAATTATAAAAAATGTATTAAAATTTTTAGATATGCAAATGTGGTATCAATAAAAAGTACAGATCACGGCGCAAAAAATGAGCCCTCATATTGCTGCTTATACAGAAAAATGAAAAAATTATAGGTAGTCAAAATAGAGGGCTTTTAAACGTACTAATTTGTTTAAAAAGTTTGAGATTTTTTTTTAAAGTGGTACAATAATAGAACAGTATGTAATCATGGGTATCATTTTAATCGTATTGACCTACAGAATAAAGAACACATGTTTTACTATAAATTGCAATTTGCAAAATTGCTGTTTTCTTTTCAATTCCCCCACACAAATAGTATTTTTTTGGCTGCGCCATACATTTTATGGTAAAATGAGTGGTCATTACAAAGGTCACGCAAGAAAAAAGTGATCAAGCAAGAAAAAAGCCCTCGTACTCATCTGTGGATAAAAATATAAAAGAGTTATGATTTTTAGAAGGCGAGGAGAAAAAAAATGAAAATGCTAAAAATGTTATTGGCCTTAATGGACTGAGTCCTTAAGGGGTTAAAAATGTCCTCTTCTGACCTCTATAACTTTGTTATTTTTCTGTATACGGGAATGTGTGAGGGCTCATTTTTAGCGCCATGATCTGTAGTTTTAATTAGTACCGTTTTGATGGGACTTCTTGATCGCTTTTTATACATTTTTTTAGGGTATACAAAGTGACCAAAAATACACAACTTTGGACTTTTTTTTACAGCATTTTATAGTCCCTAAAAAGGACTATTACATGCAATCCTTGGATTGCATACACTGTTCAGTGCTATGCCAAAGCATAGCATAGATCAGTGTTATCGGTGCTCGATTGCTCCAGGGTGCTGAGGCCTCCTGGAGCATCCTAGCAAGGATCGGGCAGTGAGTAGGCCAGTAAGGGCCGTCTCCCCCATCCTCTAAGCTGATCAGGACACCATGGTTTTTGCTGAGCTGCCAGGACTGCTTTTTGTTTTTTTCTAGACACCGCAATCAACTTTGATAGTGGCATCTAAGGGGTTAATACCACCAGGATCGATGATGTCCGATATTAGCCACGGGTCCTGGCGGCCATCAGGACCACCCCGCTATGAAGTGGGGAGCAGGGCAAGGGTGTACAGGTATGCCGTTCGTCCTTAAGGTGTTAAAGGTGTTTTATCATGACAAACTTAATATTTTGTTAGGCTGGATGGAAATCAATGTCTACCTCTAAATAACAATGCAGACCTGACCTTATTTCCTTGTCTCTACCTTCCTTTCATCCACTCCTCTTTTCATAAAAAAAAATGTGTCTGGTGGGTGAAGATTCTGCCTACAGGAGGTATCCCATGGCAACATGCAAAAATGATGATGGCTGTCATTGTTACTTATCAGGCAGGGCCTAATAAATATACAACCATGGCAGGCCTGGGGGTTCCAATGGGGGTGGCGGTGAGAGCACCTTCCCTCTATATAACCACTTAGATTCTGCAGTGACTATTCACCACAGCATCTACAGGGTTAAAAGACTAAGGCTTGAGTTATCTCCAATCCAGGCTGTGGCTGTATATTCACAGAACTGTACACACTACAAAGAACAGTTGCCATGTGTGCTTATATTGTTCTTATTGTTTGGCACAATTATGTATTAAGACAGGTCAAGACAAGAAGGAAAATATATGTAGTAGGGGCTTTAATGGAAAGGGAAAGGGAAAAATAGAGTAAGGGAATGGACAGGATCCTTGATAGAGTTTCCAGGTACAAGATACAACTATCAAACGAATAAAACATTTTTGACAGTTCAAAAACACCAAACAAAAAATATAAGACAAGTAAACTTTTGTAAATGAGATACTTACTGTTCACAAAGAGCTCTGACGTGTTACTGACAATTATCTGCTCATTCCCAGATAAGTTCAGGTGACTGCAATAATATTTTCCACTGTCATTAAATGTAACATTGGATATGTGCAATACAGCTTCACGCCGATCCCAGTTTATAGTGATAAGCAGTTTATTGGTTTGACTCTTTAGGTCTGCAATTTTTGTAGATGTGTCCCCTGTTTTATACCAATTAAAGTCATCTGGATTGTAGTTCAGAGCTGAAATGTTGCAAGTGAATGTCGCATTAGCTCCAGTTTGTACACTGAGCCTTGGGGGAGAATGGACAAACAAATTTTTTGCACCTGCTGAAACCAAAGACATAAAATTATTTGTAAATTTAATATAAGAAAGGCAAAGGTTTATAGCACAAATTGTATTATCAGAAATAAAGACCAAAATACACAAAACCTTTACAGTAACAAAATTAGGTAATATCACAACCATCCACACTTTGATCTATATCTAACACATTTTGTATATGATCTATGATAAATCATCTCCTTCTGCTCATTGAGGACTCAGTATGCGGCAGTATAGTTTGCATTTATAAATGGATCAGGATTGGTTTAAAGAATTGTTTCGGAAAGACATTATGAATATTTCTTAACAATCTCTAAAACAGTTTCCATAACACCGTGATGTGTAGAAAAAGCAATATGTGTATTTAACCTATATCCCCACAATGCTGATCCAGAGTAAAGTAAAAACCTCATGAGACAGAACTCTCAACTCAAGGGGAAAATGACTCCTGGCTCCAAAGCTGGAAATCATTAAAAAAAACACCTGTATCTCCGTAATCTATTACATATAACGTGAAATATATTTAACATTTTTTGCTTTTTTAAAATTATTTAAATTCTTATTCATCATAACAACATACACTGGCAGAGAATTCCATAGTATCAGCGCTGTAAAAGCTTTGTAAAGAAAATTGATCTGTACTGATAGAAACCCACTTTATTCCAGGCAACCTTCAAAATCTATACCATTTATTTTCCTTTTTTCAGTTTTTAATTTTTTGTTGTTGTCTTTTATATTTTTCAGTAATGAAAGGCAAGCCAAATATTCTTTATAATTCTTTGTTTTCATAAGACATAATTGCACTATTACGTGGTATTGTGTACTATTAAACTTTTTGCCTAGAAAATAACCCATGTTTCATGCTCACATTATTATTACTACTGAAAGCTCCTTAGTTGATGGTAATTTCCAGCACGTAATATATTGTAAATATCCAAAATAGTATAAGAAAGGTTAAGTAACAATATATTTAGTTTTGACCTTTTGTCAATGGTATCCACACATTTATACATATTTCTTCAAACGTAAAAGAAGATTTTTGTGTCCAATTTTCCATCTTTGTTTTTTCCTTGTAATTTTCCTCAAATCAGGCTTTTTATGTGCATGCAAGCATCTTACAAACACTAGAGGGCCAGAATTCTGAACCCCCCCCCCCCCCTTTTTTTTATGTTTACTCCCCTTAAACTGGTTAAACATTATAACGGAACCGCATAAGTGCAAATTATTGCAATGGCCGGATGTACACAGAACATATTACCATTGTTAATAATGAACTAAATAACTATATAAGTAACTGAAGCCAGTCTCTAAAGACGACCTAATGCCTAAAATGACAGAGAAACATCATCAAAAAGAGAAAAAAAAGACCACAAAAATTTAACTTTCAAAAGTTATGTTTTAGTGTTTTTTCTTAAGGTTCAACTTAAGGTTCAACTGTTTCTATCTGTCTGGTCTACAGGCCAGAATTAACTGAATTAATAAATGCAAATTACAACAATTCCTTATTTTCATAAGTTCTGCCTATGCGTTCTCTTCTCATCTGTGTGATGGCATAAAACACTATAACTAGCTGTAATTGTGATCCATGATACATCCTGGCAGGAAAAACAGCATATCATGTAACAATATTGGAAACAATACGTCAAGCATCTTGTTATTGGCCACTACAGGTGTCTAAAGCAATGGTACAAAAATGTATGGATATACTATTCTAGGTTACTGTGTATTACTACGCTGGTCCCTTTATACAAATGGCTACAGCATTTCCCAGAAGCAACAGGAAACGCATAGCAGGATGCTAAAAAGTGTCATCTTCCATTCATAACTGAGCATCACAAATAAAATTAGGCTTTTGTGAAGCTTTAGCAAGATAATAGATTTTATATATGTGCATTGTAAATATATTATTTATATATATATATATATATATACCAGGTCCATCTATCAACAGCTACATAAGCATGTTTCTAGATTCTAAATGATTTCTTGTTTTATTCTGAGATTAATGTTTTAAATACATATTTCTATTTTGTTTATATACTTATATTTTGTTCTTATAATGCTTATATACAAGGTTTTAAGTGAAAAAGATCGTTTATTTACACAGTGATGGTAAAAGTGTTAATTAATTATAAACATATTTATTGTTATTTTATGTGTATTCATAAGGGTACACACATTAGTCTGTGTATGTAAAGCTGCCAAACTAGATCTGTATATCTGGTATGGTGGAAATGTAACTGTATCCATCATATCTCTTAATTCTATAGCTTTCCACGTGCCTTTGAACACAAATAGGTAACATAGGTACTTGACATGGTATAGAATAAAATAAAATGCTAATATATACTACAATATGTAAGGTATAGTGTAAAATGATGATGTAAAATATAAGTTGTGGTAAGAAATAAGGTATATTAATTGTTGTAAGCCATAGTATAATATGGCATGGTATTGTTCTTTACAATATGGTATATTATGTCAAGTGTCAAGGCGGACAATCTGCCATAACATAATAACCTGGTAATAACATTGTGTATCTCATGACAATGACGCCTGTCAGTAACCATCTGCGCTCCTCTGAGAAGGGAAATCATGAATGGCTAGAGGATTCTATGAAAGCATTTATAACACAGCAAATCTTGTGGGGTATTCCCAGTGTTCAGTGATCAATACCTACCAAAGGTGGCCCAAAGAAGGACACAGGTTAAAGTGCAACGGTCATGAACTTGGGGCTATATAACCTACACACAGCCTTTTTACTGTGTGCAGATTGTGTCTACAGTAGTGTTTTTACCTTAGTTCTCTCTGCATTTATCACCCAAAAAAACATTTTTGATAGCAGCCGCACACATTCGGATAGGCATGGCGCAAGGTTCGCTATGCCCCACCGACGGCATGCAAATCCCCTATACATCAGCGCTGGGACTGCTGTGTGATTGACACACAGGTCCCAGCACATGCGCATCTTAGCTTATCCCCATACATGCCGCAGCGTGTTATCCTGACAAGCGCTTGCTCCCGGCATCTGCCTCCTCCGTGCGCCTGCGCAGTGCTAGAGGCAGAGAGCGTGCTGAGGAGACAGGCAGCAGGAGCGAGCGCTTGCCAGGATAACACGCTGCGGCGCACATGGGGGATAAGCTAAGATGCGCATGCGCTAGGACCTGTTTGTCAATCACACATCGGTCCCAGCGCTGACATACAAGGGATAGGTGTGTCAAATATAGCCCCAAGTTCATGACAGTTGCACTTTAACAAAGCATAAGTTAACTTGTCTAATAAGATCCCACAATAGAGCTACTGTAGGAATGGCTATGATAGCAAGGGTGCTGGGTGTAGGGTTGCATAGCTGCTGACCAGTCAGATTGATAATGCTAACTCATGTCCACTGCCAAAATCACCTATAATTGGCCCTTGAGCATAATATTGCATTGTATAAAACCATGAAGTATATGTGCAAATGTTTTAAGTACAAGTTGTGCTTATGAAAATATATGTATTTACAAGCAAAGTACTTTATTACTAACATCTTCAATCAATCATAATAATATAGTTTGTTAACTACCGTAAGTTTTAAATATAGCATCAATGCACATAACAGTGACTCATAAATTGTATACTTTTCTATTTAAAGTCACTTATCTCATCACAGATTTGGGTCAGAGATGTCAGTATTCTCATATGAGAACATCTAAACAATTGCAGGTTTTTTAAAGTAAATTTGAATCATGACCTTCTGATATTATAAATGTTTTTTCATAAAAGTAGTTAAGACCTGTGGATACATAGCTCTATAAATATAGATATATGCAGATACTTATAGATATATAGAGGTGCATTTCTGTGTAATCAGTAAAATACAAAGTATAAAGTTACAGTCTTACCAGGGGTGGCATATCGTAGATCAATGCTGACACAGATACCAAGCATGATAAGACTCAAACGCACCATTCTCATGGAAGAGAGCGGGGGTGTCTTGATTCTCTTTTTCTTGGTTACTTGAACTTAAAACTGAAGTGGCACCTGTATAGAGCTTATTGAGAGTGTCGGCAAAAAATAAAAAAAGTCCATTCCAATAATGATGGTTAACTGTTGTAGAAGTAGAACTTGTGATGTGCAGAATAGGTGGTCTCTTTGTGGCTTGTGGTTGACCTTGACTCATGCGCTGTGATTGTATTCACTTTTCCCTGACACAGAAGAAATATGGACTTCAGACTGTTCCTTAAAAAAAAGTGTCCACAAACAAAAAATGGTTTACAAGTAAAGGTCCCAACTTTCTTTCAGGTCTTCAACTCTTACAGCACTGATCTGAGCTCTGGGTCCTTGAACAATTTTTGGTTATTTGTGCGGTGTTATGCCATTTTTTTTCTTCTGGGTTAAGATGTTCATTCATGGATACTGGCCTTGTCTGCTAAAACTATGCAAAGAAAAGAAAAGCACGAGATACCATCAGAATGTCTGCATGTCACCTGCTTTTATAATGCTCTTGCTCACCGAGGGAGGAGTATTCTACTTGTGTCTGCTTTTATACAATTGTCTGGAGGCGGGGAAAAGAAGAAACATTGTATCATACTCTGACTAATCTACACCAGAAAATAGTTAGAACACTGCTATAGAAGCACTTTGACTTTTGGAAATGTTTGTCAGGCTGATGTTGAGGGATTTCATTTTCAATTAAAATTTAGCATAATGACTGTATAATAAATGTTTTGAAACATCCTAATATACTTCAATTCTTCACCATTGTCAAGATCACTGTCAGCTGTCAGCAAATGAAAACATTCTTATTCATGTTCATAGGGTTAAAAATCATCTGTACAGACTTTACAGCATTTATAGCTTGCTGTGATTTATCCGCATAAGTAAAACTTTCAGCTTTGTGGGTGTAAACATTCTCATTCACAAGCTAGCAAAAATCTTGTCAATTGTGAGAAACTGAATAATTCATATATATATATATATATATATATATATATATATATATATATATATATAAATATATTAGGCTATGTTCACACACATCCTAATATGAGCTCGTTTTGGTCACTATTTTTTTACCAAGACCAGGAGTGAAACCAACAAGGTATAAGATGGCTATAATCCCTCAGTATAAAGCTATATTTACTCAATATATGGATGCTCACACAGTATAAGGATATGTTTACAGAGTGTAAAAAAAAAGCTCCAAAGAACCTCCAAAAGAAGCTGTGAAAAAAAACTGGTTCCCAGCTCCAATTGACTTCACTGGTCGATGTTCTGAAATAGTGCAGAAAATGTTGTTTTCTGTGCCCATTTACTTTAAGGAGGATTGGCAAAATCAGCATAAAAAAAAAAGTGACAGTGTATAAGCAGCTGACATGTAATGAAGAGAATATACATATGGATGTATCAAGAAAAGGTTGGTGGGGCATGTGCCCCAAGTGCTGATTTCCAAGAAGGTTCCGGCAAGCTACTTTGAGATATTTTTGCCCAGACAAAAAGAACTCCTAGAAATAACTCTGGCTTAGAAAAGCTATATTCAGGGGCTCACCTATTAAGGATAAGACTGGTAGTAGGACAAGCTTTCTTTGTGTCTAATGCAAGGGTTTCATAATTTATCCAACGACTCTCAGTCCTGGACATAACACACAATAGCTTTAAGATGGACAATCGCTGTTTAACCTCCCTCTTTCCCACCAATCTCTAGTGCTATATTTATTAGAAATCCTTACCTATTTTTCTCCATTACATCTCCATGCATGGCCGGTATTTGTCAGCGCATTGCAGGAAACGCATGGTTGCTGGAAAGACGTGTGACGTCCCCTGACGTCACGCGGAGGTGCCGCACAGCACAGGAGGACATCACCCTTCTGTGCGCTACCGAACGGGACTCCGGGAATGGGACTCTGGTAGCGGTAATGTAAAAAAAAAAAAAAAGTAAAAACTAAGTGTATGGGAGGGAGGGAAGAATAACTGAAACCAGTTGCTTCCTATAACCATCAATAAGCTTCTTACACCTCTCAGCCGGAATGTTGGACCACTCTTCCTGTGCAAAATGCTCCAGGTGTCTCTTATTGGAAGGGCGCCTAACAGCAATTTTAAGATCTCTCCACAGGTGTTCAATGGGATTTAGATCTGGGCTCATTGCTGGCCACTTCAGAACTCTCCAGCCCTTTGTTGCCATCCATTTCTGGGTGCTTTATGACGTATGTTTGGGGTCATTGTCCTGCTGGAAGATGCAAGATTTTGGACACAAACCCAGCTTTCTGTCACTGGACTGTATTGTGTGACCCAAAATCTGTTGGTAATCCTCAGATTTCATGATGCCTTGCACACATTCAAGGCACCCAGTGCTAGAGGCAGCAAAACAACCCCAAAACATCATTGAACCTCCACTATATTTTACTGTAGGTACTGTGTTCTTTTCTATGTATGCCTCTTTCTGTTGTTGGTAAACAGTAGGATGATGTGCTTTACCACCAAAAAGCTCTACCTTGGTCTCATCTGTCCACAAGACGTTTTCCCAGAAGGATTTTGGCTTACTCAAGTTCATTTTGGCAAAATGTCTTGCTTTTTTATGTCTCTGTGTCAGCAGTGGGGTCCTCCTTGGTCTCCTGCCATAGCGTTACATTTCATTTAAATGTCGACGGATAGTTTGCGCTGACAGAGATAATCCCTGAGCCTGCAGGACAGCTTGAATATCTTTGGAACTTGCTTGTGGCTGCTTATCCACCATCCGGACTATCCTTTCCATGCCCAGGGAGATTAGCTACAGTGCCATGGGTTGCAAACTTCTTGATAATGTTGCGCACTGTGGACAAAGGCAAATCTAGATCTCTGGAGACAGACTTGTAACCTTGAGATTGTTGATTTTTTTCCACAATTTTGGTTCTCAAGTCCTCAGACAGTTCTCTTCTCTTTATGTTGTCCATGCTTAGTGTGGCACACACAGACACACAATGCAAAGACTAAGTGAACTTCTCTCCTTTTTATCTGCTTTCAGGTGTGATTTTTATATTGCCCACACCTGTTACTTGCCCCAGGTGAGTTTAAAGGAGTATTACATGCTTGAAACAATCTTATTTATCCACAATTTTGAAGGGTGCCAATAATTTTGTACAGCCCATTTTTGGAGTTTGGTGTGACATTGGGCCTCATTTACTAAGAGTTTCGGGTTTTTACTAGTAGGAAAAGTTGTTTCAGACTTGCTGGATCCCTCTCTATTTACTATTGGGAAAAGTCAGGAACATTTTCTGACACGCTTTTTCTAGATCGATATTTCCAGCCATTTACCCACAGGATTTTCTGTGAATTCAATAGTAAATTGGTCGGGTTGTGAAACCACGCCCCTTTTCGGACCAACCACGCCCCTTTGTGACAGACCATGCCCCATTTTTGGCTTTTACAGTGCAATGTCGGGTTTGTTGGATTTTTCAGACGCACACTGTCGCAAACTGGTGCAGACATGTCTCAGACACTCTGCGCCAAAATAACTAGACAAAAACTGGTCGGTTTCAGCTTAGTAAATGAGGCCCATTATGTTCAATTTCCCTTTTTTCCTCCCTTTTTTGGTTTAGTTCCAATACACTCCATTTCTGTGAGAAATACTTCATTTCAGTGCCAACATTTACGCCCATGACGATACACATATATTAGCCCAAGGGGATTGGAGAGGGGATGGGTGGGGGGAGATAAATAACGGCACAAGGGCATTAAGATGGAGGGTGAGAGAGGTATAATGGCAAAAGGGGATCAAGGGAGGGGGCACATATGGCACAGGGGGATTAAGATGGAGGGGGAGTTATTGATTATCCCCCCTCCTCCATCTTTATCCCCTTGTGCCATCATTCCCCCTCCCTTCGATCCCCTTTTGCCATTATCTCTACCCACTCTATCTTAATGCCCTTGTGCTATTATTCCCCCCTCCCTCTAATCCCTTTTTGCCATTATCACTACCCCCTCTATCTTTATCCCCTTGTGCCATAATTACTCCCTCCCTCTGATCCCCTTATGCAATTATTCCCCCCTCCCTCTGATTCCCTTTTGCCATATGGGATAATAATGGCACAAGGGGATCAGAGGGAGGTGCTAATAATAGCACAAGGGGATTAAGATGGAGGGTGAATAATGGCAAAAGGGGATCAGAGGGAGGTGCTAATAATAGCACAAGGGGATTAAGATGGAGGGGGAATAATGGCAAAAGGGGATTAGAGGGAGGTGCTAATAATAGCACAAGGGGATTAAGATGGAGGGGAGAATAATGTCACAAGGGGATTAAGTATCGCATTAATATAAAAGTAAGCACGCGCCTTTTGTCCGCGGGTACCTCTCGCGTGTAAGTTCTGCGTCAGGGGTACCCGCAGACATACTTTCAGCCTTTGGGGGTACAGTCACCAAAAAGGTTGAGAACCACTGCATTAAGCTATATCATAATATTTAAATCCTAAAGGAGAAATCTGGCAGAAGGTAAATTAAAGTTTATAATTTTTATTCCAGAAGCCCCGCGCATATAGGAGAAATAAAATTTTTCTGTGGAATTCCCCTTTAATACATATTTAGACACGTCAGTAGGCCAAAGCAGACCCACAGCCTAGTCTGACCAATTCAACCTAATATGTTAAAAGTATTAAACAACGCATTACAATGTGCACATAAATATCTCAATCTATCATATGTTTTTCTTTTTTCAATAGTTTAATTTTACTGTGGATTGAAATGAATAGACAGTGTATCGAAAATCTTTACCTTTCATGAAAACATAGGAAACAGAATAAGAGATGATTCATTAATTTTCCATCCTATTTTGTAAAATCCAGTTACAAACCTATTTTTTGAGTAGGAAGGCTTATTTGAAGTTTCTGTCCTATATACGGTATACTAATATCAAATTTAATAAGACAAACACCTTCACAGTAAGTTTAATATAATGATGTACTTATTTTAAAACACATGACAGCTATGCTAATAGTAAGGTTAAAAAAAGATGCAGATAAGAGGCTTTATACCTACGGACACTTTGTGAACATATCTAGTGGAATTAAGAAACTGCTGACTCATTACTTCCAACAAAAAGAATGCAACTCAACCTCCTACACTGAAAGCTTATAGTTTTCAATAGGAATTGAGAATTGTGTGTATGTTTTATTGAGTCATACCTGATCAGCCAACAGATCCTATTCACTTCTAGTCATAACAAATACCAAATTTAGCATCTTCATAATATATTGTCATTACCTGCTGTAGTAACTATGGTAAAAAAAAAAAAAAAAAGCTTGTCAACAATGGCTTGTGTAAAAGATATTTAACACTTACACTTTAGCAAAACATATATATATATATGTATATATAAAAATAAACCTGTACTTAGCTCCAGCGCTCTTGCGGTACCTCTGGGGATGGACATCACTGCAGCCAGCTATTCGTGGAGCAGCAGTATGACACATTGGGCCCAGGCATCACACTGCAACTCAGGAAAAGGATTGCATGGAGAACTGGAGCAGGACACTTATGCCTTACAGTGGTGTACCAAGGGGGGGGCGGGGGGTGCGGGCCGCCCCGGGTACCACTCTCAAGGGGGGTGCCAGGGACGGACTGACCCGCCGCCGCCGCCGCTGCTGAGGTCCGGGACACTCGTCCCAGATCCCCAGCAGACAGCGGTGCCTTCTCCTGTATGCGCGATACACGCACATACAGGAGAAGGTGTCTCCTCTGTGTGAGCCGCATCTGCAGCTTACACAGAGGAGACGTGACCTCCGCCCCCACGCAGTACAGACGCCGGTGACGTCACTCATCCGGCGCCTGTACGGTGGAGGGGAGAAGACGCGGCCCTGCAGCTGTGGAGATCGCTGCGCGGGAAATCCGGTGAGCATCCTTTTTTTTTTTTTTTGCTCTGCATTTACCTATAGGGGAGAGGGAGGGGGGTGCTCTGAATTTACCTATAGGGGAGAGGGGGGGGGTGCTCTGCATTTACCTATAGGGAAGGGGGGAGAGGGGGGGTGCTCTGCATTTACCTATAGGGAAGGGGGGGAGAGGGAGGGGGGGTGCTCTGAATTTACCTATAGGGGAGAGGGGGGGGTGCTCTGCATTTACCTATAGGGAAGGGGGGGAGAGGGGAGGTGCTCTGCATTTACCTATAGGGAAGGGGGGAGAGGGGGGGTGCTCTGCATTTACCTATAGGGAAGGGGGGGGAGAGGGGGGGTGCTCTGCATTTACCTATAGGGGAGAGGGGGGTGTTCTGCATTTACCTATAGGGAAGGGGGGGGAGGGCGGTGCTCTGCATTTACCTACAGGGAAGGGGGGAGAGGGGGGGGTGCTCTGCATTTACCTATAGGGAAGGGGGGGGAGAGGGGGGGTGCTCTGCATTTACCTATAGGGGAGAGGGGGGTGCTCTGCATTTACCTATAGGGGAGAGGGGGGTGCTCTGCATTTACTTATAGGGAAGGGGGGGAGAGGGGGGGTGCTCTGCATTTACCTATAGGGAAGGGGGGAGAGGGGGGGTGCTCTGCATTTACCTATAGGGGAGAGGGGGGGTGCTCTGCATTTACCTATAGGGAAGGGGGGGTGCTCTGCATTTACCTATAGGGAAGGGGGTGCTCTGCACTTACCTAGAGAGGAGAGGGAGGGGGTGCTCTGCATTTACCTATAGGGAAGGGGGAGGGGGGGTGCTCTGCATATACCTATAGGGAAGGGGGGGTGCTCTGCATATGCCTAGGGCTGGGCGGTATGACCATATATGTGTATCACTGTATTTTTTTTTAACTAACGGCGGTTCCACGGTATATAACGGTATTCCCCCCCCCCAAATCATGCGACCCGCCAGCGCTGTACTGACCCCCCCCCCCCCCCGCCCCTATCATGTGACCCGCGCGCGGTGTTGGGCTTCCCCCCCCCCCCAAAATCATGTGACCCGCCAGCACTGTTCTGCTCCCCCCAATTAATGATCAGACCAGCGGGGCACTACTCACATATGTCAAGCACTGCCCTCCTCCTCTTTGTTGGGGGCTGCCGGCAATGGAACTCACTGTACGCCAGTGGTCACCAACCTGCGGACCTCCAGTTGTTGCAAAACTACAACTCCCAGCATGCCCGGACAGCCGTTGGCTGGGAGTTGTAGTTTTGCAACAGCTGGAGGTCCGCAGGTTTGAGACCACTGCTGTACGCTGTATACCTATGCCCGGGCTGCAAAAGATACAGAAAATAAACTTAACTCACCCACGTCGGCCGCACGCTGGGGACGGGAACGCCGGACAGCCGTCAGCCTATCACCGGCAAGAGCGATGCCCCGCCCCTGCCAGTGATAGGCTGAGCCCACTGTCATGTAAGAAGCCGGCTTCATACATGACAGTGGGCTCAGCCTATCACTGGCCAGGGCGGGGCATCGCTCTGGCCGGTGATAGGCTGACGGCTGTCCGGCGTTCCCGTCCCCAGCGTGCGGCCGACGTGGGTGAGTTAAGTTTATTTTCTGTATCTTTTGCAGCCCGGGCATAGGTATACAGCGTACAGCAGTGGTCTCAAACCTGCGGACCTCCAGCTGTTGCAAAACTACAACTCCCAGCATGCCCGGACAGCCGTTGGCCACTAGCATACAGAGAGTTCCATCGCCAGCTGTCCGGGCATGCTGGGAGTTGTAGTTTTGCAGCATCTGGAGGTCTGCAGGTTGGAGACCACTGGCGTACAGTATAGAGTTCCAACACCCGGTGGCCCCCAACAAAGAGGAGGAGGGCAGTGCTTGACATATGTGAGTAGTACCCCGCTGGGCTGATCATTAATTGGGGGGGAGCAGAACAGTGCTGGCGGGTAACATAGGATTAGTTCCCCGATGTGGGGACAGCGCTGTGCTAGGCTGATAATACATTCCCGATGGGGGAGGGGCCCAACCGGTATTGCGGTATGGGGGAAAATTCATATCGTGCAGCCAAAAAAATTTGGTATTCGGTATGAACCGATATACCTATGGGAAAGAGGGGGGGTGTAGCTCTGCATATACCTATGGGTAAGAGGGGGTGGGGGGTTTAGCTCTGCATAGACCTATGGGAAAGGGGGGGTGTAACTCTGCATATACCTATGGGAAAGAGGGGGGGGTGTAGCGTAGCTCTGCATATACCTATGGGAAAGAGAGGGGGGGTGTAACTCTGCATATACCTATGGGAAAGAGGGGGGTGTAACTCTGCATATACGTATGGTAAAGAGGGGGTTACCGGGCTACCTACCTACCTGCCTTTTTACTGTGCAGGACACCAAGGAGGGCATTATTACAGTTTGTGGGCACTGAATATATGCAGAGTCTGACATGTTTTTCCTGCAGATGTTAAGAGATCCACATGGCGGTCTTATCCGGACGGAGAAGAAAAGGAAAGAGGACGCCGCTGATCAGAAAAGACGTAATTGTGAGTCCCAAAATGTAACTGTAATCACTTATATGGTATATACATCCTGTGTACAGCTGATATCTACCGCCATATGGTCCTGTATATAATCACTTATATGGTATATACATCCTGTGTACAGCTGATATCTACCGCCATATGGTCCTGTATATAATCACTTATATGGTATATACATCCTGCATACAGCTGATATCTACCGCCATATGGTCCTGTATATAATCACTTATATTGTATACAGATTCTTTATAGTATAGTGGTCTGTATATAGTGGTTTTATTCAGTACAGTATGGCGGTATTATCCAGTTATTGTGTGGTGGTATATATTTACTCCTTGTATACCAGTATTATTGGTCATGGAAATTTACCTACGTTAAAGTGTTTCTTACATATATACATTTTAGTTTATTGTGTGTGGGATTTGGGTGGAATAGGAGCGTGGCAGAAGATTGACGAGCTGCAGAGCCTAGCAGGGGCCCTTGCCTTTTTTTTGGTCCGGGGGCCCCCGAGTGTTGTCAGTCTATGAGCCGACTGGAGTGAACCGCAGCCTCCGGTCGGCTTTGTTTTCGGCCATATGCGGTTTCCCGACCGCAGGCAAAAACGTGGTTGACCACGTTTTTGCCTGCGGTCGGGAAACTGCATACGGCCGAAAAAGCAGCCGACCGGAGGCTGCAGTTCACTCCGGTCGGCTCATAGACATACATTAAATACGGTTTAAGTGCGGGCGCCGCGATTAAGCCCCGCCCTCTCCTCCCAGCCGTATACGGGAGCCGTATTTAACAAAACGTGGTGTGAACCCAGCCTAACTGGGCTAAACATGCACTGTGATGTGGGGAATGGAAGAATCCTAGTGGTGCGTCTCAATAATACAGTCCATCAAATAGTATCCATAGAAGAAAAAGTAGGAATCGCACTCACCCAGGTAGATCTTCATGCAACTTCTTTATTCACATAAGTGTCTTGTGCATACAAAGACCTGGTGCATACAACGGCATCCCCAAAGTGCAGCGTGCAGAGCAGCAAACAGCAGGGACATCTCACCTGGACGATGGCTGCCGTTTCATGCCTATTGGCACTTCCTCAGCCCCTGGTGATCACCAGGCCCCTGAGGAAGCACTGATAGGTGTGAAACGGCTCTTAGACCCACCTTTATATTTTCTCCTGATTGGCCTGGGAGCTGTATGCAAACAATAATTGGCTAACCTGTGATCATGTGATCTCGTTGCTAGTTGCAAAGTATTCTGAGCTACCCTGACATCATCCTAGTGTTCCTACTTCCTCACCTATGCTGAAAAGGCACTAAAACTCCATGTGTTCCTTATTCCTTCACCTATTGCAGTGATGGTGAACCTGTGGCACGCCGAGCCCCCTCTGTGGGCACGCGGCCACAGTGGCATACCAAGGGGGGGGGCGGGGGGGGCCTGCCCCGGGTGCCACTCACAAGGGGGGTGCCATGACGGAGTCACCCCCCCATCCAGGGCCGGACTGGCCATTGGGCACACCGGGCATTTGCCTGGTGGGCCGGGCCGTCTTCCTGCCCTGTACACTAACACTAGCTGGCTCACCTGTAATTGCTCAGCCCCAAAATAAGAGCCAGCACAGCTACACATGTCCTCACTTCACACTCCCAGAATTCAAGGGCTGGCGTCACTACGTCCTGATGCAGGCCCCAGGTATTCTGAGAGTGTGACGTGACCAAGCGTCATTATGCAGCGGGCGGCCGACGAGTGTAGCTGTGCAGGGGGGTTAATCTGGGGGTACTACCTGCCTACTGGGGGGGGGTCTAATCTGGGGGTACTACCTGACTACTGGAGGGGTCTAATCTGGGGGTACTACCTGCCTACTGGGGGGGGGGTAATCTGGGGGTACTACCTGTCTACTGGGGAGGGTCTAATTCTGATTTAATTGCTGTGCTGGCACTTGGCGTTGGCGTGCATTACAGTTTGGGCACTCGGGCTCAAAAAGGTTCGCCATCACTGACCTATTGCATCATCACCAGGCTCATGCGAAGCAAACCTGAAAAAGTTCTAATGTTCGCCAAACCTCACATTAGCCAAAGTTCTCACCGAGACCGGGTTCTACATGTTTGGCTCGCTCATCTCTACCCATAATGTTCTTTATTTCTCTTTTGCTTGATTTAACCACACTTTTGCTTGACTTTCTTTTGCTGTCCCTTTTACTTTATGATCACTAACTGCACCTTATTTTTTTAGTCATGGGTCTTGGGTCTGATTAACTTATTGAAGCAGTTGTGCCAGGCATAAATATTTAGGGGGAGATTTATCAAAACCTGTGTAGGGCAATAGTGGTGCAGTTGCCCATAGCAACCAATCAGATTGCTTCTTTAATTTTTAAAAAGCCTCTGAAACTGAAAAAAATGCCTTCTAATCGGTTGCTATAGCAACAGCACTGATCTTTCCCTACACAAGTTTTGATAAACTGCCCCTTTAGACTGTTAAAAATGCTCATTATAGCTTCCTTTGGTGGACCTTTAAAGGGGTACTCAGGTGGAAAACAATTTATTTTAAATCAACTGG
Source organism: Hyla sarda (assembly GCF_029499605.1). NCBI lineage: Eukaryota > Metazoa > Chordata > Amphibia > Anura > Hylidae > Hyla > Hyla sarda. Next base: position 170,843,968 of record NC_079191.1, read on the forward strand.
TTCCAGAAAGTTATACAGATTTGTAAATTACTTCTATTAAAAAATCTTAATCCTTCCAGTACTTATCAGCTGCTGTATACTACAGATAAAGTTCATTTCTCTTTGAATTTACTTTCTGTCTGTCCACAGTGCTCTCTGCTGACACCTCTGTCCATGTCAGGAACTGCCAAGAGCAGGAGAGGTTTGCTATAGGGATTTGCTCCTGCTCTGGACAGTTTCTGACATAGACAGAGGTGTCAGCAGAGAGCACTGTGGACAGACAGAAAATAAATTCAAAAAGAAAATAACTTTCTCTGTAGTATACAGCAGCTGATAAGTACTGGAAGGGTTAAGATGTTTTAATAGAAGTAATTTACAAATCTGTTAAACTTTCTGGCACCAGTTGATTTAAAATAAATAGTTTTCCACCGGATTACCCCTTTAACTCCTCTCAGAATATCCAACTAATGTGTCTAGTGCCAGAAGTCTTGCATGCTTAGTTTCTTAATATAGGCTAGGAATCAGTGCACTAGAAGTGACGCCCACTTTCTCCTGCTGGGAGCCCATGCAATGTGAGCAAGGGGAAAGGTATGATACAGAGCTTTTTAAATCTCAGAAAAACATTTTAAGAACAGGAGGGGGTGTTAGGAGTAGTTAGGGAATACAATCTGAGTTAGTTTGGAATTTATATTTGCCACACAACAGGGAACGTGTCATCACAAAGTGATTTATTGTTTAAATCAAGTTTATTATGTTAACCATATTTTTTAAAGAATTTTTGGTGATTTTTTTTCAAATTTTCCAATGTACTATCTGTATCACTCTTTTAAAGAACAAAATGTGTATGTATTAAAATCCTGGCAAATACCAGCGGTATGTCCTATGAATCAAAGCATTTAGCGCCGCTGGGTGGGTGGCGTCCTGCTCCCGTGTATGGCATCCTGAGGTTGCCATGGCATCTCTGTGCGCTCTGTGCGTAATAACGTTCACGTCGTCCGCACGGAGCTCCGGAGCGCTGGCTTCCTTTGGCGTTGCTGGGTTGCTATGGCACCCCCATTGCTCTGTACGTGATGACATTCACATCGTCCTCGGTGCGGCGTGGGGCACTGGCCTCCCAACCGCCTGCCTGTGACGCGCTTGCCGTGTCGCTTCACCGGGGGGCAGGTCCAACTCCGGACCGGATGGCGGCATTCTGGCTGTACTAGGCGATCGCGCTTGCCGATGGACAGGTTTGTGGGTACTAAGGAAGTTGTGTTTTGAGCACTTTACATATGTAATATATTTTGATGACTGTATGTGTAAATCTTTGTAAGTGGGCTCTGTTTACCTAACAGGGGGGCGGGTCTCAATATACGTCATCCCATGAATCACCAATGGGTAGCCTCCATATTTGGCAGCACCAGGTGTTTGATTGCAAGATGTGAGCTGGACAGGCCTCCTCTGGTCAGATGACTGTCAGGTCAGCCAGCCATTGGTCCTTATATAATTTATTAGTGAGGGCAGAGCTTCTAATGACCACACCCCGGATGAAGCCCTGAGGGACACTTTGGGTGGTGGAGGCACACACATCCATTCTCTCCCACTGTGGTAAATCATACTATATTGTGCTTTCTTGTTTGAATACTTCTGTTAATTGTGTCATTTGCACACTCCTTTTTATGGTGTTACTTTATCCTCACTTTAGGATAGCAACCAATGGTACATGCACTTTAACTGTACTATGACAATGTATATATAATTCTTTGAAGTATAGCTTCCATTTGGTATATACTATGCACTTTTGATTATAGCTACCTCAGCTACCAGCTGCTATTCTGTGTGTAGCCCCCTATTAGTCGGTTCCTCCAGTGCTATGCTACCATGCAATCTCTTTTAAATGTTTTTAAATGTATGTCTTTTTTGAATGCAGTCAAGAAGAAGAAGATATAGCCAGCTCACTGTTTGTAGTAATCACTGTTTAGGCACTCGTAGATATTGATCTGGAAGCCTGGATGAAGCCGAGCCGTTACCCCGGTATGTGTGAAGCCATAAAAAGAAAGATTCCAGCTCCCGAAAAAAATATTGCAAAAAATTAAAAGTCCAAAATGTATTTAGTCCATGTTAAAAACCAAAATCAAAACACCCTGTGTGGATATAACCCCCACGCCGACACGTTTCGGACTGATTAGTGGTATGACTAAGGTCTAATCTTCCGAAACGCGTCGGCGTGGGGGTTTTATCCACACAGGGTGTTTTGATTTTGGTTTTTAACATGGACTGAATACATTTTGGACTTTTAATTTTTTGCAATATTTTTTTCGGCAGCTGGAATCTTTCTTTTTATGATGTCTTTTTTGAGCATATGTGTTAATTAAATTAAAATCTTATAACTTTATTCTTAATCGTTATACGCTTATTCTTTCGTTTTTAGTTTTCTCTGGTCTTTAGCATTGATTTGTGATTTGTATGGGACTTTTTGTGCTTTCTATGAATCAATGTGCCTATAAATAGGAGCACTCATGAAAAGCATTTTGATTGTTTTACCTGCTACAGTGTATTCGTCAAAAAGTGTTGAATAAAAGTCAACTTTTCCTGCACTAAGTCTAACCTGATGTGTAGAGGACTCAAAGCTCATATTACATATAGCCCCTCTTAAAGTTAAAATACAGACATGTTATAGACCGTAAGACAGTTTCCATCACTGGAAGAAAAGTGCTTGTAATTTGCTGTCAGTGAGAGGTGGAAGAACAATACCAATGACTTCCCTTCCCCAGTAAGATCAACCAAATATAACACAGAACAAACAAAAACCACCACAAAGCTGAAAATGCAAATCTAGAAGTAATATTCCACATGCTGCCTTATCAATGCAGCTGGAAACTGTTCTATAGTGGTTAAAAAGCTAAATAACCGTTTATGAAAGCGAAAACAAAATGCAGGAAATATCTTCCATGCAAAGACTATGTCGCATTTACTGGAACTGCATATGGCAATTCCATTATCAGAATATGAACTACGATTTCTGTGTGCCCTTAATAGTTTAGTCTTACTTGTGTTCTTATTTCATGACAACCTATAAAAATACCACACTATATGGAAACTACAGCCGCAAAAATTCTAGAATTTTATTAGAACACATAACACATACAATAAAAATGGACTCCACCCAGAAAAAAGACAGGGTCACTGAGGGGAGGATGCTATACTATTGACATTTAGGCAAGGGTTTGCTTGTTTCTTTCATTGCCTTATAATTCTCAGCTTCAAAGTCTTTAGACATTCCATTCTCCCTCTGTTCTAGGGGCAGTAAGTGATGTGGAAAGACCACTCAATCCCTAAAGCCTGCATGACTTCTTTCATGACCTTACCTGTGAAGAGGGAGGTTCCTGTCCTCCCTGAGCTCACCCTCTATCACCTTCTATTGTTTCAGGTACACCATATCTACATACCTGATCCTTTACAAGATTGCTTACAGTTGCTTTGACCGATGCTTCCCAGATTGGATACCTAGACTTCAGGTCAACCTTAAAAGAGATCTATGCACACCAAGACATATTCATAGGTTCATGATCCAGATAACTGAATATAGTCTATTAGCAATCGCTGAAACGGGTAGAGTGTCCTAGGAGTGTGGTTACGAGGCATAGGGGCAGTATAAACTGCATTGTTCCTAGCACAGACTATGTATGCCTGGGAGTACATACTTTTTGCGTGTTGTATGTCCACAGGATTGTTAGGATGCGGTAGCCCTTCTGGGTGTCCCTCCTAGCAGTCTAGGGTGGCTGTGGGTGGCCATTAGGTTCCGCACCTCCCTGCAAAAAACCCCGGGTACTCCTGCATTTGCAGGGTACAAACCGTTAACGGCTCTGTGGGCAGATACCTTGGCTAACGCCAAGGGGGATGCCAGGAGCATTTGAGGTCCCTTAGTAACTTCGTCGGAAAGGGACATTGAACCTGGAACCTCGCAGGTACCTTTTGGTCCGGAGGCGAAGGGTAAGGTCTGTCGGAGAAGGGCTTGCGATAGACCACATCCTTTGTGCACGTTTTTTTTGTGTAACACGTTTGCAATTTTTCTTGCACTTTGGGTAATTCGAGATCACGTTCCTGGGAGTACGTACTTGCTGCTATAGCAAATTGATCATCATTGTCTTTGAGCGATGTGTGACCCCATAAGTCACTTGTGTCATCATTAAATAGAGACCTGGTAGGCATTTTTTATTACCTTGTCCCCACAGACTATCGGCTCCCTCGAGGCTACTCACTTCCAGGAGTCTCTCACTTTTGGGCCAGCCTGCTTTTGCAGCTTCCCTAGGACATCCAGGGAGATAGGTTTCTGAGGTGTCACCACTGATCTACATTGTTAACGGCAATGGTATCTTTCTCGCTGCAACATGCCTGAACAGTCTGGACATGCTGGGAGTTATAGTTTTGCAACATCTGGAGAAGCACAGTTTGGAGACCATTGCACAGTGGTCTCCAAACTGTGCCCCTCCAGATGTTGCCAAACTACAACTACCAGCAAGCAGTGATAAACAGCATGCTGGGAGTTGTAGTTTTTCAACCACTGGAGGGACACTGGTGGGGAAACACTGAGTTAGTATGTTACCTAAATAAGTGTTTTTTAACCAGTGTGCCTCCAACTGTGGAAAAAAACTACAACTCCAAGCATGGTAAGCTGGAGGTTTACACAGGGGTGGCTGACAGTTGCAGCTTTTCTGACATAAACGCAAAAATAACATCCCAAATTTTGGAAACTACACTCCTCAAGGAATGTAATAAGAGGTGCAGTGAGCATTTACACCCCACAGGTGTCTGACAGATTTTTGGAACAGTGGTCAGTGAAAATGAAAAATAAAATTTTTAATTTGCATAACCCACTGATCCAAAAATCTGTCAAATGCCAGTGGGGTTTAAATGACCACTGCACCCCTTGCTACGTTCCGTGAGGGGTGTAATTTCCAAAATGGGGTCACGTGGGGGGGGGGTCCACTGTTCTGGCACCATTGGGGCTTTGTAAACACACATGGCCCCTGACTTCAATTCCAGCCAAATTTTCTTTCCAAAAGCCCAATGGCGCTCCTTTCTTATGAGCCATGTTGTGCACCCGCAGAGCAGTTTACGTCCACATATGGGGTATTTCCATACTTAGAAGAAATTATGTTATAAATTTCGGGGGTCTTCTCTCCTCTTATCCCTTGTGAAAATGAAAAATTTGAGGGAAACACCTGAATTTTAGTGAAAAATATCAAATGTTCAATTTTTATGTCCAATTGTAAGGGAAATTCATCAAACACCTGTGGAGAGTTAAGGCTCACTATACCCCTTGTTACATTCCTTTTTTTTGTTTTTTTCTGCTGTTCTTGCACAATTGGGGCTTCTTAAATGTGACATGCCCCCCAAAAACCATTTCAGCAAAATTCTCTCTCCAAAAGCCAAATTTGGCTCCTTTCGTCCTGAGCCATGTAATGCGCTTGCAGAGCACTTTACATTCACATATGAGGTATTTCCTTACTCGGGAGAAATTAGGTTACACATTTTGGGCGGCTTTTTCTTCTTTTACCCCTTATAAAAATAAAACAAATGGGGCTACAAGGACATGTTGGTGTACAAAATTCAGATTTTGAAACTTTCATGAACATTTTTTTCAATTCCTGCTAAACTTTGAAGCCCTCTAATGTCTTCAAAAAGTAAAAACATGTCAACTTTATGATGCCAACATAAAGTAGACATATTATATATGTGAATCAGTATATCATTTATTTGACATGTCCATTTTTTACAAGCAGAGAGTTGGAATAGTTAGAAAAATGCTAAACTCTTAAAACCCCCTTCATCTAATCCGTCAGTTTATCAACCACAACACAAAAGATGCAATTACCAACAATCTATGATGAAACAGTTTATTTCACACTATATGAGGTTTGACCTTAAACTGAGAGCAAAAAGAGGAATTTCTGGTCAGACAGCCAGATTCTCCAAATCAGATGAAAATTCCCCAAAACCTGTGACAGAAACTAATTTATAATAAGAACCGGTGAAATATCTTTCAACTTAATCTGAAGCAATGCTTAGCATAACACATAATTCAAGATGGCTTCCATATCCCTATATACATATAAAAATATCACCCTAACATACACACATTGACTCAATATATTAAGCCAGGAAAAAATAATCATAATTGATATTAGAATATAATCCACATAAGTAAATATATATACCTGAGTATACATAAAGTATCCTACATAGAAAGTGTCCATGCAGATGTAACCAATAAAGTACCAAGTGCTAAATAAATAGAAGAAATTTTCCAAGTCAATGTGCGAATATCAAAACAATAATACAAACCATGGGTACATACAGAGAACAGAGGAAACCACACCACACCTAACACGTTGTCCACTACCTTCTCAACACCCTTGGTTCAGAGCACATTGATATTAGAGATGAGCGAACTTTTCAAAAATTCGATTCGGCAGATTCACCGAATTTTCCCGAAAAGTTTGTTTCGATCCGAATTTGTTCGCGGCAAATCGATATTAAAAAAGGCTATTTCTAGCCTACATACAGCCTCTATAGGGTTACAGAACACTTTGCTGTGTCCTAAAATGCATATGGAGTGTGGATTGGAGTGCTTACAGCCCAACACCGTGCAGGACGTTTGGCACTTGCCAGAAAACACCAAGATATGCAAATTCGCCACTGGCACCCTGTGCTCTTCACAGATGAAAGCAGGTCCACACTGAGCACATGTGACAGAGTCTGGAGATGCCATGGAGAATTTTCTGCTGCCTACAACATCCTCCAGCATGACCAGTTTGGCGTGGGTCAATAATGGTGTGTGGTGGCATTTCTTTGGGGGTCCGCACAGCCCTCCATGTGCTTGCCAGAGGTAGCCTGACTGCCATTAGCTACCGAGATGTGATCCTCAGACCCCTTGTGAGACCATATGCTGGTGCGGTTGGCCCTGGGTTCCTCCTAATGCAAGACAATGCTAGACCTCATGTGGCTGGAGTGTGTCAGCAGTTCTTGCAAGAGAAAGGCATTGATGCTATGGGCTGGCCCGCCCGTTCCCCAGACCTGAAACTGATTGAGCACATCTGGGACATCATGTCTTGCTCCATCCACTAACGCCACGTTGCACCATAGACTGTCCCGCCATCTGGAGCATGCCCAGGCATTGTAGGGAGGTCATACGGGCACGTGGAGGCCACACACACCACTGAGCCTCATTTTGACTTGTTTAAGGGTGCATTCCCACAGGGTGTTGACGCTGCGCAAAATTTATGGCAACAGAAGGAAATACGCTGCGTATTCCTCGCTCTCTATACACACAGGGCTTTCCGGCGGCAGCCCTATGCGTGTAGTGTGTTTTGGAGGCGGGGCCGTGTGCCGGCATGTCTGTGATGCGCGGCTCCGCCTCCAAAACTCACTGCACACATAGGGCTGCCGCCGGAAAGCCCTGTGTGTATAGAGAGCGAGGAATACGCAGTGTATTTCCAGCTGCTGCCATACATTTTGCACAGCGTCAAATATGCTGCGTATACGCCCTGTGGGAATGCACCCTTAAGGACATTAGATTAGATCAGCCTGTAATGTGGTTTTCCACTTTGATTTTGAGTGTGACTCCTTATCCAGACCTCCATGGGTTGATAAATTTGATTTCCAGTGATAATTTTTGTGTGGTTTTGTTGTCAACACATTCATCTATGTAAATACGAAAGTATTTCATACGATTAGTTCATTAATTCAGATCTAGGATCTGTTATCTTAGTGTTCCCTTCATTTTTTTGAGCAGTGTACATTGACTAATTTTTATTACACAAGAAACTTAAAGGGGTACTCTGCCCCTAGAATCTTATCCCCTATCCAAAGGATAGGGGATAAGATGTCAGATCGTGGGGGTCCCACTGCTGGGGACCCCCGGGATCTCCGCTGCAGCACCCCGCTATCATTACTGTACAGAGCAAACTCGCTCTGTGCGTAATTACTGGCGATACAGGGGCCGGAGCATAGTGACATCATGGCTCTGCCCCCTCGTGACGTCATGGTCCGCCCCCTCGTGATGGCCGCAATGCCCCCTCCAATAGACTTGTATTGCTGGGGCGGGCCGTAGCGTCACAATACTTTTGCCCCTGTATCGCCGGTCATTACACACAGAGCGAGTTTGCTCTGTGCAGTAATGATAGCGGGGCACTGCAGCAGCGATCCCGGGGGTCCCCAGCGGCGGAACCCAGCGATCTGACATCTTATCCCCTATCCTTTGAATAGGGGATAAGATGCTGGGGAGCGGAGTACCCCTTTAAAGGTTTATTCCTAGTTTCTCCTAGTTTGTTGGCAGGGGGCAAATAGTAGGGGGAACTTAGCGATCTGTTCACACACTTGTGGGGTTGTGTGGTGGCCTTTGTTGCCATGGAACCGTCTGTGGGGAGACATGGCCCAGAACCAGGCTTCAACAGGTTGATCAAAATGTATACTTTCTACACAATGTTAGTTTTTGTAATTGAGAAGCAAAAGAACAACTTGCAGTGTGGCCATGTCTTTTTTTTTTTTTAAACTTGTGTTACTCTATTTTACAAACAAAATTATATTTAAAAAGCATCTGTCACCTAAACTGACCCCTGCAATGTAGCCCCATAGGCACATAGGGGAACATTTATCAATGTTGGTGTAAGGTAGTAAACATTTTTCTCGTTTGCTTGGTGCATTGTTTGCACAGTTGCTCAAAATTTATAAGACACATGGGACTTGAAAAATTTGATTAAATTATAGAAACCAGTGAGCTGCAAAAATAGGTTTAAGCTTTGTGCTCTGGCATCTGTCACTTTTGTACATGTCCTATTAGATGGTGTAGGTTTGGCAAAAAAAATAAAAAATTCTACATTTTTTTGCACAAATAATAAATACAGCTCCACGGCAAAAAGTGGTGTACAGTGCACCAAACAGTGGACAACTTTAAAAGATGCTCTACCGAAAATTGTGCCAAAAATGCAATTGCAGAGACATTTAGAACATTAAAGTGGTCCAAAGCCAATGATAAATGTCCCCTTTACTCCTTACTGTGCTTTGTATTAACATACCTTTATTTTATATTGTGATGGCCGTGGCATCAGTGTCCTGAAGGTGGGGCCAGCAGGTTCAGCTCTGCGCCAATCTGACACGGCTCTCTCCAAGATTTACTGGCCTTTGACACTCGGTGCTACCCGGCTGGCAGCAGCCCTGTGTGTGCAGTCTGCATGTATGCCTCTACTGCGGCTTCTGGCGCATGCACAGTGAAGTGTTGACCACTGTCAACCAGACCGCTTGTAGCGGTCACTAGAAGTAGAAAGCTTGCTCTAGTGACTGATGCCGAGACACCAGGAACAGCCTCCAAACCTGGCCGACAGGGGTCAAACCACAGTACTGGCACATGTGTAGACTGCATACACAGGACTGCTGTTGGCCGATGTATGTAAATCAAAGGCCGATGAAATCTGGGTGAGAGGCGTGTCGGACACTGGTAAAAGACTTAGAAAGAGCTTTTGTAACCGCAATATAAAATAAAGGTATGTTAGGAAATAGCACAGTAAGAAGTGTACGCTTATGGGGCCTCATTATAGGGGTTAATTTAGGTTGTAACATGCGCTTTAACCCCTTAAGGACTCAGTGTTTTTCAGTTTTTGCATTTTCGCTTTTTTCTCCTTACCTTTTAAAAATAATAACTCTTTTAATTTTCCACCTAAAAATCCATATTATGGCTTATTTTTTGAGCCACCAATTCTAATTTGCAGTGACAGTCATTTTACCCAAAAATCCACGGCGAAACGGAAAATAAAATAATCGTGCGACAAAATTTAAGAAAAAAATGAATTTTATAAATTTGGGGGCCCCCGTTTCTACGCAGTGCATTTTTCTGTAAAAATGACACCTTATCTTTATTCTGTAGGGCCATATGATTAAAATGATACCCTACTTATTTAGGTTTGATTTTGTCGTACTTCTGAATAAAATCATAACTACATGCAGGAAAATGTATACGGTTAAAAATGTCCTTCTGACCCCTATAACTTTATTTTTTTTCAGCGTACGGGGCGGTTTTTTGCGCCGTGATCTGAAGTTTTTATCGCTATCATTATTGTTTTGATCGGACTTTTTGATCGCTTTTTATTAGATTTTTTAATGGTATACAAAGTGACCAAAAATACACTATTTTGGACTTCGGAATTTTTTTACGTGGACGCCATTGACTGTGCGGTTTAATTAACAATATATTTTTATAGTTCGGACATTTTACGCACGTGGCAATACCACGTATGTTTATTTTTATTTACAAAGTTTTGGGTTTTTTTATGGGAAAAGCGGGGTGATTCAAACTTTTATTAGGGAAGGGGTTAAATCACATTTAATAACACTTTTTTTTCTCACTTTTTTTTACAGTGTTATAACTCCCATAGGGGGCTATAACACTCCACACACTGATCTTTTACATTGATCACTGGCATGTATTAACATGACATTGAGCAGTGTTATTGGCGCTTGACTGCTCCTGCCTGGATCTCAGGCACTGAGCACCGAGCAGTCATTCGCTGATCGGACACCGAGGAAGCCTCCCGATGTCCTTAAGCTGTTCTGGATGCCGCGATTTCATCATGGCGGTCCTGAACAGCCCAACTGAGCTGCCGGGATACTTTCACTTCAGACACGGCGGTCAACTTTGATCGCCGCGTCTGAAGGGTTAATACAGGGCATCACCGTGATTGGTGATGTCCTGTATTAGCCACAGGTCCTGGCCATTGATGGCCGCCTGGACCGCCGCGATATGACGCGGGGTCTCTGTGTGACTCCACGTTACATCGCGGGAGCCGGCGCAGGACGTAAATATACGTCCTGTGTCGTTAAAGGAAACCGGTCACATTACTGTCTGAAGTGTGTAATATATTACAGAGGAAGATGAGCTATTCAGGCCCATCTGTGTGGAACATGTTATAGAGGAACAATAGCTGATAAGACTAATATCCAGTTTTAGAAAGAAAAAAGATCTAGTATAACTTGTGATTTATTCATTTACATTTCTGCTCAAACTGAGCTTATAAATCCAGTGGGTGGCCCTCCCCCGTGAACAGACACGTGTCCCCTAAAGTTTTAAACGCTGAAGTACTAGAGTTCCACACTGCTTTCAATATGTCTGAAAGAAAAAATACAATGAATGTCAGGAAGGGGATAAATGTCTGACAAGATTCAGGCATAGGTTTGTGTGTTTACTTGTAGCATTTATACCTCATAATATGCTGCTAGCACCTTCTCTATGGAGTATATATTTTTATTATATCTGCTTAACCTTGTGATTTGCTCCATTTAGGACTAAAGATGGAAACAGACAATAGTTTGCCTTCACTTTGCTGTCAGGCATCTGTTTTAATAGTTATCTCTAGCTGTCTGTAATGCATGCCTCTACGATACCCTATTCTCTGGAGCACCTTCTCTATGGAGTATATATTTTTATTATATCTGCTTAACCTTGTGATTTGCTCCATTTAGGACTAAAGATGGAAACAGACAATAGTTTGCCTTCACTTTGCTGTCAGGCATCTGTTTTAATAGTTATCTCTAGCTGTCTGTAATGCATGCCTCTACGATACCCTATTCTCTGGAATCTGACAATATAAATAAACACTTGGACATCATGGAACTAAATAATCAAAGTGCATACTGTTAAAATCAATGAAAACCTATTGGTTTATGTATGCTAACATCTCTGGTTTGAATTATGAGGCACCAAAGGAAAACAGGAAGAATGTTAAACATTCGTCCACCCACTCAGTGGCCTGATGATAAGATTGAGGGAGTGAATTACCAACGTCTAGATAAAAAGATGAAACATACATCACATCATTTGTCCAATAAAAAGTTATTAAGGTTTCCTTGACCTGTGCAAGAAGAGCAGACATTCTGAGCATTCTGTTCTGATCTAAATTAGTACAGATGTTTTATTGCTGTGACGACATAGAAATACATTGGTATCCAATCACAATAGTGGCTCAAACCTCCTTGGAAACATTAACTAACCAGTAATAATTGTCTAGTTTAACTTTAAATGACATATGGCTGTGTTCACATGCTGCAGTTAACTAGAGGTACCGCAACTAATTATCAAGTGTTTTCGTCTTGAATGACCACAATTGCTGTAAAAAATGGTGCATTTTACCACATTTGGCATAATTTGCAATATGTAACCAACAAAAAACCATATAGAAGGAAGTGTACAAAATATACCTTAATTAAGTTCACCATAAAATACATTTAAGAATTCATAGATACCAGAACACATCCAGGACAGTACATATAGATAAGGGCACACAAACACAGTTCCTCAGGATGCAGCAGTAAACATAATTCAGTGATAGAAGCAGAGATAACACAAATAGTATAACATTTTTGAAATGACAAAATCTAAAGTGAAACAAAAAAAATGATTTGTTCGGCAAAATAAAAAAAATTGCAACTTTCTACGCAGTGCACTTTTTGGTAAAAATGACACATTATATTTATTCTGTAGGTCCATACGATTAAAATTATACCCAATTTATATAGGTACCATTTTTGTTGTGATAGGACTATTTAATTGCTTTTTATTTATTTATGAAGTGACCAAAAATACCCAATTTTGAAATTTGGTATTTTTTTTTTTTACATCTACGCCATTGACTATGTGGTTTAACTAACATTACATTTTAACAGTTTGGACATTTACGCACATGGAGATACAACATGTTTATGTTTATTTTTGTCTACATTATTTTATTTAAAAAAGGGGGTGATTCAAAGTTTTATTAGGAAAGGGGTAAATTCACATTTATTAACTTTTTGTTTTACAATTTTTCAGTCCCGCATAGCACACTTCATATGGCGAGGCCTATTCTGAGTGGAACCTGTCCTGTAAAATCGCAGTATGGTCTTGCCCACGTTGCTGCACCTAGTTTCATTGTCTTTGCAATCTTTTATAGCCTAGGCCATCTTTATGTAGAGCAACAATACTTTTTTCTTTGCTATGAGGTTCCATGATGAACTTCCAGTGACCAGTTTAGAGAGTGTAAGAGCGATAATACCAAATTTAAGGCACCTGCTCCCCATTCACTGCTGAAACCTTGTAACGCTAATGAGTCACATGACACTGGGGAGGAAAAATGGCTAACTGAGCCAAATTTTAGCATTTCCACTTAGGGGTGTAATCACTTTTGTTGCCAAGGTTTAGCGGCTGTGTGTTGAGTTATTTTGAGGGGACATTAAAACATTAAACACTGTTATACAGGCTGCACTCATTACTTTACATTGTAGCAGAGGGTCATTTCTTTAGCGTTGTCACATGAAAAAAAATATTTACAAAAATAAATGTGAGGGTTGTACTTACTTATGTGAGATGCATATATAATATAAGGGGTGGAATTAGTTATGTAAGATACTTTATATACTTACTACAGTTAAAGGGGTATTCCAGGATTTATTTATTTTTTGACTATGCTAAAGTGGCTGTAAAGTACGTGTAGTTCATAATATAGTGTCTGTACCTGTATGTGAGTGTTTTCTCACAATTCTTATGTGATTTTCACCCCAATATTTATTTTTAACAGAATACAAAATTACTGTTGTCTCAGATTTTTCCCAGCTTGCAATGCAGCCGAGACCTGACTCACTAGTCAGCTGATGACAGGGAGCCTGTCTGCTTCAATGGGTGGAGCGATCGCTTGGTGGGTGAGAGATCAATCTGCAACTAATGCAACAGCTGTAGGCACCCTGATTGATAACCACAGTTTTTTTGAATGGATGCAGCTCATTTATGTTTCAATAGGTGGGGTGGCTGGTGTGTGGGAGGGAGGAAAATGGAATTATGGGATTTGTAGTCAAAAAAAGAAAAATTAAACAGGAAATACCAGTTCACAAAAAGCTAGCCACAGTATTATGGTAATCTCACAACATTTAGCCCCAAGACAAGCGCAGATCCTTCCTAAGCATGTCCATTACTGTCTGCCAGGTGCGTACTAAAATCACCTTATGGTGGATAACCCCTTTAAATAATAAATCGCTACTGCAAAAAATCCTGTGATCTATAAATATTACCCATTGCTATTAATACTGGGTTCCCACAGGAATATTGCAGTAAGTCATAGATATACATTAGCATTCCGTCAAGAAAGGGATGCTGACATATACCAGGGCGGACAGCAGTGGGTCTATTCACTTTAATGGCCCGAATGTAGCAGCTAATAACTCTGTTTGGGCCACTTCAAGAGGGAACATGTTTATTTTGTGGCACTTAATAGTATGACCGTCTCGTCTATTCTTCTTTTAGAAAAAATGGTATTTTGTTTGTCAGGTCTTCACACATTAATATTTCTGTGCCCCTGACTAATCATTGTTGACCTTTTCTTGCCGTAGTGCTTTTATGACTTTACTAACTTTTTGAGTCTCCCCATTACACTGTATATTTCCATTCACAACGCAAAACAAAAACTTGCATCAAGGAAATATATGGTGGTCTGCTCTCTTTTATCTAAACCTGAAATAAGGAGATACATTAGATTTAAAAGCGTAATGATGAGACAATTGTCTGGATTTTCTATGCAAATATGAGCATTTATATAGTACTTTTGCTGGATGACTAATCATATATTACATATATTGGAAAAAGTATCCACATAGATTTTTAGATTGAGACTATGAAACAGTGCAATATATGTAGCAGGATATGGTTAGCTGTTTTAGCAAATAAAAGCATAACTTGGAGTTTTCAACCTATTTTTTCTTCTCAGAAACCAGTTATACTTTTTTAATTTGCATAAAGTTCATACTTTGTAGGTCACTGCCTAATGCAGTACTTACCAGTGGTATTGTGGTTCTGAATATTAGCTTACTATTAACACCATTTTTAAGTTATGTAAAAGTAGCACTCAATTATAAAAGTGATAAAAGCATGAGTAAATTCCGATGTATTTATTGTTTTTACCTCAATCAAGTTTTCTATTATATAGTTATAATATCATACCTCTGTATTGTATCCTGAATGTTACATTTTATCTCACTGACCAGGAAGAAAGAGACCACGTTAGTAGACATTAAGGCATACTGTGGATTGGGTTTGCTATCACTTTGGGGATACCCATTCTGCTATGTAAATATTGCGTGTACTGCAGCATACAAAGTCTATAGCAGCTGTGTAATGCCTCAGTATGACATAAAATGGTATGCAATTAAATGTCTTAACTTTTTTTTCTATCTCAGCGTTCATTAAACCTCTGTATGAAGAGGTACAGCCTGATTCCATAGATTTCTATGGGTGGCATACTATTAAATGATACCACCAATGGTGTAACTTGAAGCTACTAGGCCTCAATGTAAAATCTGTATGGGCCCTCTCCTACCTACCATGTACTCTTTATAATACTGTTTAGGTTCTTTTTGCACCTCGTTTTTGTAGTGCCTTTTGGGGGGTAAACCTTATGGGACTCACCAATGGATGTCTTCACTGCACAGAAATGATGTATGCCAGTTTGTGGCATCCATTACAGCAGTGATCTCAATCCGTGGTCCTTCAGACGTTGCAAAACTTCAACTCCCAGCATGCTCGGACAGCCGTTGGCTGCAGCCAACGGCTGTCGGGGCATGCTGGAAGTTGAAGTTTTGTAATGTCTGGAGGGCCTCAGTTTAAGATCATTGCATTACAGGATCATGCTTTAGGAAATCATGTAGAAATCTGTACAAGTCCATTTAGCAGACAAACATAAAATACCCAAATGTAGTGATCCTGGGATTCAAGAATATGTTTGTCGTATACTTTAGGAAATTTCCCAACACTGCAAATGGACACCACAAACACGGTGTAAAAGGAGCCTAACAGGCATTTTTATGGCGTTATTATGACATCTATAGGGGGGAAAAGACATAACTAAAAATACCATATGCACGCGTGTAGCATTTTGTGGCTTAAGTCACTGAGCGATAAAAATGGTACCAACCAAAATGCTTTGCTTCAATGTGGTGCATTATACAATTCACTCTCAATTTTAGCACTTAGGCAAGCTTTAGAAATAGAGCGTTGATAACATAGATCAATGTAATCCAATTGCAGTACACTGATCTATGTAAGCAATCAACTTATTGCTTATAATAGGCTCCTGAGGGAGGCAGAAAAATAAGTAAAAAAAAAACTACCTAAGTATTTTTTTTTTTAAATATAAATGAGTGCATCATTGTCCAAAATATTAAATTATTGCATTCCTGATCCCAATATCAAATTGATGATTGTTGGTAACATTACATCCCATAAAATTTTTTATAAAAAGTCAGAACTACACAAAAGTCATACTGTTAAAAACTACAGCTGATGGTGCAAAAATTAAACCATACACAGCTCCATAGGTGGAAAAATTTTAAAGTTATGGGGGGTCATAAAACGAAACATAAATTATTATAAATAAATAAAAAAGCCAACCTGCACACAAAAAAATTTGCACAAAAACACAAAGAATAATGACAAGTTTTCACAGTTCATGTGTAATTTCAGTTATCAGCTTCATCACATATCTGACTCTAAGACATACATCTGCTGACTGACAATGGAAATAAGTAGTTATCATTACACTTAACCAAGTACCCAATGTAAAAACGGAAAATACTATATTTTTAGATATGGTTCATGAAGATTTAGTTTAGCGTTAAGTCTTACTTAATTTGTAATTTTAACCTTACCAAAAAATGTATATACTTTCAAACCAAAAAGAAGAACAGAAATTTAGGGGCCAGGGGGAATAGATTGACAGAAGAAAACATTTAAATAATGCAGTTTCTTCTCTATACAAATCAAAAAACGAACAATAAAATCACAAATGAAAAAAAATGTTAACCTCCTTCCCGATACAGTGATTTCTGGCTTGCTTTCTTTCTCCAAAGGGGTACTCTGGTGGAAAACTTTTTTTATTTTATTTTTTTAAATCAACTGGTGCCAGAAAGTTAAACAGATTTGTAAATGACTTCTATAAAAAAAAAAATCTTAATGCTTCCTTTACTTATTAGCTGCTGAATACTACTGAGGAAATTCTTTTCTTTTTGGAACACAGTGCTCTATGCTGACATCATGACCACAGTGCTCTCTGCTGACATCTCTGTCCATTTTAGGAACTAACCAGAGCAGCATATGTTTGCTATGGGGATTTTTTCTTACTCTGGAAAGTTCTTAAAATGGAGAGAGATGTCAGCAGAGAGCACTGTACTCGTGATTCAGCAGAGAGCACTGAAGAAAATAATTTCCTCTGTAGTATACAGCAGCTGATAAGTACTGGAAGGATTAAGATTTTATAATAGAAGTAATTTACAAATTGTTTAATTTTCTGGCACCAGTTGATTTAAAAAAAAAAAAAGTTTTCCACCGGAGTACCCCTTCAAGAGCGATAACTTTAGGTATATTTTTAATGTTTTAATATTAATGTACCATGTAATGTATTTTTTTTAAATGCCATTCAGATATGATTTTTTGGATTTTGTTTTCTGGCATTTACTGTCTGGTAAAAATAAGACATTGGCCCTGATTTACTAAGAGTGGAGTGTTTATTCTGTTGTGATTTCAATATCACTTGTCTTTTTTTTTTTCAGGCTTATTTACTATTCTGTCGCACATTCCGTTTTTTTTCTGTTGAATGTTTTTTTGTGTCGCACTAGTCAATTGTGTCGCACAAACTCTGAGCTAAAGAAATTAGTTGTGTGAGTCAAAATGGTTTAGACTTGTTTGTTTAAAAACATTTCCATGAATCAAAAGTATTCATTAGAGATGAGCGAACTTTTCAAAAATTCGATTCGGCTAATTCGCCGAATTTTCCCGAAAAGTTTGTTTCGATCCAAATTTGTTCGCGGCGAATCGATATAAGAAAAGGCTATTTCTAGCCTACTTACAGCCTCTATAGGGGTATAGAACACTTTGCTGTGTCCTAAAACGCATATGGAGTGTGCTGGGGTAGTGAAATAATACTGTTATTCAGAATAACATGCAGATTACCAGCATCGCTCTTAGAATCACTGCCGCACAGCAGCACAATGAAAGAGCCTGGTGGTGGCATCAGTGTCAGGAGACCATATAGTGACTGAATGACATAGCGTGGAGGTGTTGGCAGCATGAAGACACCATATAGTGGCTGAATGGCACAGCGTGGAGGTGTTGGCAGCATGAGGAGACCATATAGTGGCTGAATTACACAGCGTGGAGGTGTTGGCAGCATGAGGACACCATATAGTGGCTGAATGGCACAGCGGGGAGGTGTTGGCAGCATAACGACACAATATAGTGGCTGAATGGCACAGTGTGGAGGTGTTGGCAGCATGAGGAGACCATATAGTGGCTGAATGGCACAGCGTGGAGGTGTTGGCAGCATGACGACACAATATAGTGGCTGAATGGCACAGCGTGGAGGTGTTGGCAGCAAGAGGACACCATATAGTGGCTGAATGGCACAGCGTGGAGATGTTGGCAGCATGAGGACACCATATAGTGGCTGAATGGCACAGCGTGGAGGTGTTGGCAGCATGATGACACCATATAGTGGCTAAATGGCACAGCGTGGAGGTGTTGGCAGCATGAGGACACCATATAGTGGCTGAATGGCACAGCGTGGAGGTGTTGGCAGCATGAGGACACCATATAGTGGCTGAATGGCACAGCGTGGAGGTGTTGGCAGCATGAGGACACCATATAGTGGCTGAATGGCACAGCGTGGAGGTGTTGGCAGCATGAGGACACCTTATAGTGGCTGAATGGCACAGCGTGGAGGTTTTGGCAGCATGAGGACACCATATAGTGGCTGAATGGCACAGCGTGGAGGTATTGGCAGCATGAGGACACTATATAGTGGCTGAATGGCACAGCGTGGTGGTATTGGCAGCATGAGGACACCATATAGTGGCTGAATGGCACAGCGGGGAGGTGTTGGCAGCATGAGGACACCATATAGTGGCTGAATGGCACAGCATGGAGGTGTTGGCAGCATGAGGACACCATATAGTGGCTGAATGGCACAGCGTGGAGGTGTTGGCAGCATGAGGACACCATATAGTGGCTGAAGGACACAGCGAGGACATGTTGGCAGCAAGAGGAGACCATTTAGTGGCTGAATGGCACAGCGTGGAGTTGGCTGATGCACTAGTACACTACACACCAGGGCTTCACAATCCCCCCAAAAAAACAACACAATATATAAAATTTTTGACAAAGATTTCTCATAGGTAGCACCCGCTATCCAAAAATTAGAAATTTCCAGACCCAGGCCCCACCTCTGCGGCATCAGGAACCCATATATTGCCTGAAGGACACAGCCTGGAGTTGGCTGATGCACCAGTACACACCCGGGCTTCACAATCCCCTCCAAAAGACAACAACATTTTTGAAATTTTTTTAAGAAATACCTTTGTGTAAGAACAAGCGCATATCCAACAGTTCACAATACTCTATAATGCAGGATGGTGGACCACCCAAAGACATTCTTCTCAAAAATAATAAACCACACACAATGTTTGAATTTTTTTTACAAAAACTAATTCAATATGAGTGTAACCGCATCTGTCTCCAAAAGATCAGATCACCAAAGGACTTTTTTTGCCCAAAATCATGAAGCAGAGTTAATCCCTGTCCGTATTTATTTATTTTTTTCATTAAAAAATCACACGCAACAAGCGTTCCGTTGTGTAACGATTAGCATTCTGGAAAATTAAATTTTATTACCGATAAAATTATCAGTAAATAAATAAAAAAACACTACCCAAGAGTGTTTAATTACCCCATACATTACACCAGGAGCAGTCAGGAGTAGGCCTCATCAGTACCCAAGAGGCTTTAATAACCCCCTACCTTTGCACGATCAATTGCAAGATCGAGCAATACCAGGTGTGTTATGCCCTCAGATTTCCGGGGCCGCAGGTGTGCTCCACTGAACGGATTAGCGTGTCTCTATCTTCCATCGACCGGTGTTGGTAACCCGCTAACTCCTGGAAAGGTAAGCTGCCGCAAAGCAGGTGGTCTCCCCCGGGCACGTTTGGCTCCAGAATTTCCACTACTGCCACACCACGCTGACTGCCAACCGTGCTACCGCCTTGCTGACTCAAGGGCAACCTGCAACTCTCTTCTCCCGATGATGAACCCCCCTTCATCTGAGATCGAGCAATAACAGGTGTGTTATGCCCTCAGATGTCCGGGGCCGCAGGCGCGCTCCACTGAACGGATTAGGGTGTGTCCATCTTTTTTGGTAGCACCCGCAATCCAAAAATGTTAAATTCCCAGACCCAGGCCCCACCTCTGCGGCATCAGGAACCCATAGATTGTCTGAAAGACACAGCCTGGAGTTGGCTGATGCACGAGTACACACCCGGGCTTCACAATCCACCCCAAAAAAATGCAAAATTGTATTGAAATTGTCTGACAAAATACCTGTTTTTTAAAAACAAGAGCATATACAGCAGTTCAGAAGACTCTATAATGCAGGACGGTGGACCACCAAAAGACATTCTTCTCAAAAATAATAAACCACACAATGTTTGAAATTTGGTTAAAAAAATGATTACATGTGTGTAAGCGCATCTGTCTCCAAAAGATCAGATCACAAAAGGATTCTAATCGCCAAAAAATATTAAGCAGAGTTAATCCCTCTCCATATATTTTTTATTTTTTTTCATTAAAAAATCACACGCAACAAGCGTTCCGTTGTGTAACGGTTAGCATTCTGCAAAATTCTATTTTATTACTACCCAAGAGTGCTTAATTACCCCATACATTGCACCAGGAGCAGTCAGGAGTAGGCCTCAGCAGTACCCAAGAGGCTTTAATAACCCCTTGCCCGATCAATTGCGAGATCGAGCAATAACAGGTGTGTTATGGCCTCAGATGTCCTGGGCCGCACTAGCGCTCCACTGAACGGATTAGCGTGTCTTCATCTTTCAAGGACAGGTGCGTGTTGCACGCTGAAACCAGTTCATGATAGGGATCTGGGATTGCAATTATTTAACCTTAAAACGAGGAATTACCAGTAAGTGAGGGTCAAAAGCTGGCGTTGATTAAGTCCCTGCCCTTTGTACACACCGCCCGTCGCTATAAGCGATTGGATTAGTTAGTGAGTTGGTTAGTGAGGTCCTCGGATCGGCCCAGGCGGGGTAGGAGAAGGCCCTGGCAGAGCGCCGAGAATTTAACGATCATTGTTGAAATTTGCATAAAGCATATATTTAGCTACTGCTAAACAGCCAAAAATTTAAGGCCCAAGGCCAGAGGCACCAGGGAGGCAAGTAGTTCCTGAAAGACACAGAATGAGTCTGTATCATGCATTTGCAGTACCCAAGAGATTTTCATAACCCCTTACATTTAAAGATCAATGTTTACATTTGCATTAAGCATGTATTTAGCTACTGCTAAACTTCAAAAAATTATAGGCCTGAGGCACCAGGGAGGCAAGTAGTTTGTGAAAGACACAGAATGAGTCTGGAGCAGTCATTCGCAGTACCCAAGAGGGTTTCATAACCCCTTACATTTAAAGATCAATGTTGACATTTGCATTAAGCATGTATCTAGCTACTGCTAAACTTCAAAAAATTATAGGCCCAAGGCCAGAAGCATCAGTTTTCCCCATATTAGGAGCATAGTTGTCCCCCAGATTAGGCAGCATAGATGTCATCCAGATTAGGCAGCATACATGTCCCCCAGATTAGGAGCATAGTTGTCCCCCAGATAAGGAGCATAGTTGTCCCCCAGATTAGGCAGCATAGGTATCCCCCAGATTAGGAGCATACTTGTCCCCCAGAGTAGGCAGCATAGATGTCCCCCGGATTAGGAGCATACTTGTCCCCCCAGATTAGGCAGCATAGATGTCCCCCAGATTAGGCAGCATATATGTCCCCCAGATTAGGCAGCATAGATGTCCCCCAGATTAGGCAGCATAGATGTCCCCCAGATTAGGCAGCATAGTTGTCCCCCAGATTAGGCAGCATAGATGTCCCCCAGATTAGGCAGCATAGATGTCCCCCAGATTAGGCAGCATAGATGTCCCCCAGATTAGGCAGCATAGATGTCCCCCAGATTAGGCAGCATAGATGTCCCCCAGATTAGGAGCATAATTGTCCCCCAGATTAGGCAGCATAGATGTCCCCCAGATTAGGAGCATAGTTGTCCCCCAGATTAGGTAGCATAGATGTCACCCAGATTAGGCAGCATACTTGTCACCCAGATTAGAAGCATACTTGTCCCCCAGAGTAGGCAGCATAGATGTCCCCCAGATTAGGAGCATACTTGTCCCCCAGATTAGGCAGCATAGATGTCCCCCAGATTAGGCAGCATAGATGTCACCCAGATTAGGCAGCATAGATGTCACCCAGATTAGGCAGCATAGATGTCCCCCAGATTAGGAGCATAGTTGTCCTCCAGATTAGGCAGCATAGATGTCACCCAGATTAGGCAGCATAGATGTCCCCCAGATTAGGAGCATATTTGTCCCCCAGATTAGGCGGCATAGATGTCCTCCAGATTAGGAGCATAGTTGTCCCCCAGATTAGGCAGCATAGATGTCACACAGATTAGGCAGCATAGATGTCCCCCAGATTAGGCAGTATAAATGTCCCCCAGATTAGGAGCATAGTTGTCCCCCAGATTAGGTAGCATAGATGTCACCCAGATTAGGCAGCATAGATGTCCCCCACATTAGGAGCATACTTGTCCCCCAGATTAGGCAGCATAGATGTCCACCAGATTAGGAGTTTAGTTGTCCCCCAGATTAGGAGCATAGTTGTCCCCCAGATAAGGAGCATAGTTGTCCCCCAGATTAGGCAGCATAGATGTTACCCAGATTAGGCAGCATAGATGTCACCCAGATTAGGCAGCATAGGTGTCACCCAGATTAGGCAGCATAGATGTCCACCAGATTAGGAGATTAGTTGTCCCCCAGATTAGGAACATAGTTGTCCCCCAGATTAGGAGCATAGTTTTCCCCCAGATTAGAAGCATAGTTTTCCCCCAGATAAGGAGCATAGTTGTCCCCCAGATTAGGCAGCATAGATGTCACCCTGATTAGGCAGCATAGATGTCCCCCAGATTAGGCAGCATAGATGTCCCCCAGATTAGGAGCATAGTTGTCCCCCAGATTAGGCAGCATAGTTGTCCCCCAATCAGCGCGGGCCGGTCAGAGCCAATCAAAGGGCTGTATGTGGCAAGCGGGCTGTACAATGCCCAGGTCTGCCCCAGAGGGTTTCATAACCAACCACAATAGAGAAAATTTTGTTGTAGGAGCATGGTCAATCTACTCAGACCCATCTGTCATTGGTGGCTGGAAATCCTGGCTGATCCATCCCTGATTCATCTTGACAAATGTCAGTCTCTCCACATTTTTAGTGGACAGACGAGTTCGCCTTGGGGTGACTATGGCCCCGGCCGCACTAAACACCCGCTCTGATGGCACACTACTTGCCGGGCAGGACAGCTTTTCCAGGGCAAACTCTGCTAGTTGCGGCCATAAATCGAGTTTGGCTGTCCAGAAGTCCAGCGGATCTTCAACGGTTTTTGGCAGGGTCATGTCGAGGTAAGCCACCATCTGCTGGTTCAGGTCCTGCCCCATGTCCACCTGCTGCTGATGAGTAGCTTCACTATGCGGCTGAAGGAAGCTACTCATCAGCGACTGTAGACTCAGGCTGCTGCTGATTGAGCCGGTACTGCTCCTGCCACCCCTCCCTTCCCAAGCAGCCGTGGCAGTGGAAGGTGAGCGCAGAGGGCCCCCCCGAGTCAGACCATGGTTCACACTTCCTTGTCGCAGGGTGGCCACAATGTTCTTCCCATTGTCGGTCACCATGGTTCCCATTTCCAGATTTCGTGGAGTAAGCCATACTCGGATTTCTTCCCTAATGGACTTTAGCAGTTCCTCCCCTGTGTGACTCCGTTCGCAAAGGCAAACCATGTGAAGGACGGCTTGACACCGCTGTGCCCTACACACGTGGTACGATGAAGGGCCACCGAGATTTGGACGTGCAGTGGAGGCCGAGGACACGAGGGAGGAGGAAGCACACATTGTAAAAGGACCAACTGCCTGGGAGCGAGAGCGTGGAGGAGGAAGCGGTGTGACCTGTCCAAGTTGCTGTTGTGGCTGTGCAGGAACAACATTTACCCAGTGGGCCGTAAAAGACATGTATTGTCCCTGCCCGTAGTTACAGCTCCACACGTCGGCACTGCCATGCACTTTTGAACACACCGACAGGCTCAAGGACTGGCCAAACTTCTCTTGTACAAACTTATGCAGGGCTGGAACTGCCTTCTTCGCAAATAAATGATGGCTTGGGAATCTCCACCTCGGCTTGGCACAAGCCATCAATTCCCTGAAAGCTGCTGAGTCCACCAGTTGGAAAGGGAGGGACTGCAACACCAGCAACTTGGATAGGAGCACATTCAACTTCTGCGCCGTTGGATGAGTGGGCGCATACTGTTGTCTCTTGGACATGGCTTCGCTGATCGATTGTTGGCGGAATGGCTGACAAAAAGTGGAAGAAGCAGGAGCTCCAGAAGGAGGGTTTGACACAATGCTCCCTTCGGCTGAGGTGATGGAGCCTTGGCTGGATGACGGAGGGAGCGGATGGCCACTGGGTGATGTGGCAGGCTGGACTACTACATCGGAGCCACGGTTATCCCAGGCCGCTTTATGGTGGCGAATCATGTGTTGACGCAGGGCCGTGGTGCCGAGATTGGGACCCTGGCTACGCTTCACTTTCTGCCGACAGATTTTGCATGTGACTACGCTAAGATCCTCCGGATTCTTTATGAAGAACAACCACACCGCAGAGTAGCTGATTTTCCAAACTGTAGTCCGCACTATTTCACTGCTATTGGCGCCGTCTCCAGGAACCCCTGTTCCACTACCTCCCTGAATGGTAGCTTGCCGCGAAGCAGGTTGTCTCCCCCTGACACGTTTGGCTCCTGAATTTCCACTACTACCACCACCACGCTGATTGCCAACCGTGCTACCGCCTTGCTGCCTCATAGACAAAGAGCAAATCTCTTCTCCTGATGATGATGAAGCCCCGACTTCTGCACCCGGCTCCCAATTACGATTGGCTTCATCATCAAAAGATGTGTGCACATCACTGATGTCCTCCTCGTGTTCCACAACAGTGTCTGCCTCAGGACCCTGAACAATTGAAACACCGCCTCCCACGTCACTCTCCACATCACTACTTGGCCGCCTTGCAGAGCAAGGGACGCATGTCTCCTCACATTCTTGGCTGCCCATTAGATGCTGACTGTCCTCTATTACATCGTCCTCGCTAAATAGTGGAGCTGAACCCAAAGCATGAGATACTTCTTTGGGAGAGGGAACAGCATAGGACAAAGGCAATGGCATTACAGGGACTGCTCCCGGGCCATGCCAACTGAGGGTTGTGTCTGAGGAACCCACCGACTCTTGACTGGGGTTGTCAGATGTCGCTTGTGATGATGGGGAAGAGTGTGCAAACCAATTGACGAGGAGAGATGGGTCGACAACACGACCGCTGGGTGTTAACAGGAGCTCAGGCCTATTGCTGCGACTCCTGCTGCCACTAGCCCCAAGTCTGCTGCCAACTCTGCCTGACGTATGTAGGCCTCTGCCCCTTCTCTGTGCACGTCCTGGCACTTCCCTGCCTGACATACTTAGTGCGTTTATGAGGGTATAGAACAGCAGCAGGCGATTACTTACGGCTGTGCTTTCAAAGTATATAGGCCCTAGACAGAATAACAGTTACTAAATAGTACACTCCTTTGTTGTATGTATGCCCTTTGCAATGATGAGCGCACTGGTATGCGTATTTCTACGCAGAAAAAACACTTTTTATTTTTAAATACACCAGCAGGTGTATACTAATGTGTGGAATAGCACTGAATTTAGCACAGAGACAGAATAACAGGTAGTAAATAGTACACTACTTGGTTCTATGTATGCCCTTTGCAATGATGAGCGCACTGTTAAGCGTATTTATACGCAGAAAAAACTTTTTTTTCTTTAATACACCGGCAGGTGTATAACGTGTGGTATAACACTGAATTTAGCACAGAGACAGAAAAAAAGGTAGTATATGGTACGCTATTTGCTTGTATGTAGGCCCTTTGCAATGATAAGGCCACTGTTAACCCCTTAAGGACAATGAACGTACTCCTACGCCCCCGTTTCCGAGTCCTTAAGGACCGAGGACGTAGGAGTACGTCCTGTCCATTCCCGGCCCCCCGCTGCTAGCCGGAGGGGAGCCGGTGCCCGATGCCTGCTTATATCGATCAGCAGGCATCATGGCATATCGCCCAGGGGGGTCATGATGACCCCCCATGTCGGCGATGGCCGCAGATTGCTGGACAATTCAGCCCAGCGATCTGCGGCGATTCTGGGTCAATCGGGTCTCCAGTTACCCGGTGACCCGGAATTGCTGGCTGATCGGGGCCGTCTGTGACGGCCCCGAACAGCCATAGCCAGCAGGGGTGAGGTGGCACTGCTGCCACCTTACGATCGCCCTGATTCGTCGGCCGGTTTACCAGCCGAACAATCAGGGCACCTGCTGCGGGTGTCACTCCCGCAACCCGATCTGCCCCTCTTCCGGAGGGCGTGATCGGGTGCGGGAAGAGGACCCCGGCAGCTGGGGATCCCGATCCCCAGCGTCCCTGTAGGGATCGGGGCCCCAGGAGCGGCGGCGGCGGCGAGGGACAGACCTGCAGCGTGGATCAGCAATTGGGTGAGTGACAGCCTCCTGCTGTTGCTTAGCAACAGCACCCAGCATGCAAAAAGGGCATGCTGGGAGCTGTAGTTATGCATCAGCAGGAGGCAGACCACCACAACTCCCAGCATTCCCTTATAGGCATGCTGGGACTTATAGTTTTGCAACAGCTGGAGGCACATTTTTTCTATGGAAAAGTGTACCTTCAGCTGTTGTATAACTACAACTCCCAGTTTGCACAATCAGCTAAAGTGCCTGCTGGGAGTTGTAGTGGTGCATCTGCTGGTTGCATAACTACAACTCCCAGCATGCCCGTTTGCTGTCAGTGACTACTGAGAGTTGTAGTTTTGCAACAGCTGAAGGCACACTGGTTGTGAAACACTGAGTTAAGTAGCAAACCAGTGTGTCTCCAGCTGTTGCATAACTATAATCCCCAGCCAAAGTAGTATGCCTCCAGCTGTTGCATAACTACAAGTCCCAGCATGCCCTACCACTGTCTGTACATGCTGGGGGTTGTAGGTTTTGCAACAGCTGAAGGCACACTGGTTGCAAAACACTGAGTTTGTTACCAAACTCGGTGTTTCACAACCAGTGTGCCTCCAGCTGTTGCAAAACTACAACTCCCAGAATGCACTGATAGACCGTACATGCTGGGAGTTGTAGTTTTGCAACAGCTGGACGTTCCCCCCCCCCCCCCCCCAATGTGAATGTACAGGGTACACTCACATGGGCAGAGGTTTACAGTAAGTATCCGGCTGCAAGTTTGAGCTGTGGCAAATTTTCTGCAGCAGCTCAAACTTCCAGCGAGAAACTACTGTGAACCCCCGCCCGTGCGACTGTACCCTAAAAACACTACACTACACTAACACACAATAAACTAAAAAGTAAAAAACACTACATATATACATACCCCTACACAGCCCCCCTCCCCTCCCCAATAAAAATGACAAACGTCTGGTACGCCACTGTTTCCAAAACGGAGCCTCCAGCTGTTGCAAAACAACTACTCCCAGTATTGACAGAAAGACACTGACTGTACAGGTATGCTGGGAGTTTTACAACAGCTGGAGGCACTCTGTTTGGGAATCACTGGCGTAGAATACCCCTATGTCCACCCCTATGCAAGTCCCTAATTTAGGCCTCAAATGCGCATGGCGCTCTCACTTTGTAGCCCTGTCGTATTTCAAGGCAACAGTTAAGGGTCACATATGGGGTATCGCCGTACTCGGGAGAAATTGTGTTACAAATTTTGGGGGGTATTTTCTGCTATTACCCTTTTTAAAAATGTTAAATTTTTGGGAAACGATGCATTTTAGGTTAAAAAATTTTTATTTTTTTCACATATGCAAAATTCATGAAACACCTGTGGGGTATTAAGGTTCACATTACCCCATGTTACGTTCCCCGAGGGGTCTAGTTTCCAAAATGGTATGCCATGTGTTTTTTTTTTTTTGCTGTTCTGGCACCATAGGGGCTTCCTAAATGTGACATGCCCCCAGAGCAAAATTTGCTTTAAAAAAACCAAATGTGACTCCTTCTCTTCTGAGACCTGTAGTGCGCCAGCAGAGCACTTTTCACCCCCAAATGGGGTGTTTTCTGAATCGGGAGAAATTGGGCTTCAAATTTTGGGGGGTATTTTCTGCTATTACCCTTTTTAAAAATGTTAAATTATGGGGAAACCAAGCATTTTAGGTAAAAAATTTTTTTTTTTTTTTTACATATGCAAAAGTCATGAATCACCTGTGGGGTATTAAGGTTCACTTTACCTCTTGTTACGTTCCCCAAGGGGTCTAGTTTACAAAATGGTATGCCATGTGATTTTTTTTTGCTGTTCTGGCACCATAGGGGCTTCCTAAAGGTGACATGCCCCCCAAAAACCATTTGTCGCTTCTTCCCTTCTGAGCCCTCTACTGCGCCCGCCAAACAATTTACATAGACATGAGGTATGTGCTTACTCGAGAGAAATTGGGTTTCAAATACAAGTAAAAATTTTCTCCTATTTACCCCTTGTAAAATTTCAAAAATTGGGTCTACAAGAACAGGCGAGTGTAAAAAATGAAGATTTTGAATCTTCTCCTTCACTTTGCTGCTATTCCTGTGAAACACCTAAAGGGTTAAAACACTGACTGCATGTCCTTTTGAATACTTTGGGGGGTGCAGTTTTTATAATGGGGTCATTTGTGGGGTATTTCTAAGATGAAGACCCTTCAAATCCACTTCAAAACTGAACTGGTCACTGAAAAATAATGAGTTTGAAAATTTTGTGAAAAATTTGAAAATTGCTGCTGAACTTTGAAGCCCTCTGGTGTCTTCCAAAAGTAAAAACTCATCAATTTTATGATGCAAACATAAAGTAGATATATTGTATATGTGAACAAAAAAAATGTATTTTGAATATCCATTTTCCTTACAAGCAGAGTGCTTCAAAGTTAGAAAAATGCAACATTTTCTTTTTTTTCATCAAATTTGGGGATTTTTCACCAGGAAAGGATGCAAGGTACCACGAAAATTTACCACTATGTTAAAGTAGAATATGTCACGAAAAAACAATCTCAGAATCAGAATGATAAGAAAAAGCATCCCAGAGTTATTAATGTTTAAAGTGACAGTGGTCAGAATTGCAAAAAATGCTCTGGTCCTTAAGGTGTAAAATGGCCTGGTCCTTAACCCCTTAAGGACGCAGGACGTAAATGTACGTCCTGGTGAGATGGTACTTAACGCACCATGACGTACATTTACATCCTGTGCATAACCGCGGGCATCAGAGCGATGCCCGTGTCATGCGCGGCTGATCCCGGCTGCTGATCGCAGCCAGGGACCCGCCAGCAATGGCCGACGCCCGCGATCTCGCGGGCTTCCGCCATTAACCCCTCAGGTGCCGGGATCAATACAGATCCCGGCATCTGCGGCAGTGCTGCGGGGATCCGATCATTCATAACGCCGCACGGAGGTCCCCTCTCCTTCCTCCGTCCGGCTCCTGGCGTCTCCTGCTCTGGTCTGTGATCGAGCAGACCAGAGCAGAAGATCACCGAAAACACTGATCTGTTCTATGTCCTATACATAGAACAGATCAGTATTAGCAATCATGGTATTGCTATGAATAGTCCCCTATGGGGACTATTCAAGTGTAAAAAAAATGTAAAAATTTTTTAAAGTAAAAGTAAAAAAAAAGTGAAAAATCCCCTCCCCAATAAAAAAGTTAAACGTCCGTTTTTTCCTATTTTACCCCCAAAAAGCGTAAAAAAATTTTTTTATAGACATATTTGATATCGCCACGTGCGTAAATGTCCAAACTATTAAAATAAAATGTTAATGATCCCGTACGGTGAACGGCGTGAACGAAAAAAAAAAGTCCAAAATTCCTACTTTTTTAATACATTTTATTAAAAAAAAATTATAAAAAATGTATTAAAAGTTTTTTATATGCAAATGTGGTATCAAAAAAAAGTACAGATCATGGTGCAAAAAATGAGCCCCCATACCGCCGCTTATACGGAAAAATAAAAAATGTTAGAGGTCATCAAAATAAAGGGATTATAAACGTACTAATTTGGTTAAAAAGTTTGTGATTTTTTTTAAGCGCAACAATAATATAAAAGTATGTAATAATGGGTATAATTTTAATCGTATTGACCCTCAGAATAAAGAACACACATAATTTTTACCATAAATTGTACGGCGTGAAAACGAAACCTTCCAAAATTAGCAAAATTGCATTTTTCGTTTTAATTTCCCCACAAAAATAGTGTTTTTTGGTTGCGCCATACATTTTATGATATAATGAGTTATGTCATTACAAAGGACAACTGGTCGCGCAAAAAACAAGCCCTCATACTAGTCTGTGGATGAAAATATAAAAGAGTTATGATTTTTAGAAGGTGAGGAGGAAAAAATGAAAACGTAAAAATTAAATTGTCTGAGTCCTTAAGGCCAAAATGGGCTGAGTCCTTAAGGGGTTAAGGGGTTAAGCGTATTTGTACACAGGAAAAACTTTTTTTTTTCTTTAATAAACCGGCAGGTGTATAACATGTGGTATAAAAGTGAATTTAGCGCAGAGACAGAAAAAAGGTGGTATATGGTACGCTATTTGCTTGTATGTAGGCCCTTTGCAATAAGGCCACTGAAAAAGCGTATTTGTACGCAGGAAAAACATTTTTTTTTCTTTAATACACCGGCAGGTGTATAACGTGTGGTATAACACTGAATTTAGCACAGAGACAGAGTAACAGGTGAAAAATTTTAAAAAGGCACTAAAGTCCACACTAATATGACTTATTTCTGAACAACAGCAGGACCCAACTGGGCCGCACCACAGAATTTTTTTTTTTACAGGAATTAAACCCTAAATTGCACTCTGTCACACAATTATGATGGATCAGATTTGTGGAGCAACAGAAAAAACTCAATTGGGCTGAAAAAAGAGGAGATTAGATGCTCCATACAGGTAAAACAGCTGTGAGATCTATGACGCAGGTGACTGCTATGCAGCACCTCTATGCCTGCTATATTGAGTAAGGAGAATACGAGGTTTTGCTACAATCATTCTCGGTCAGAACTGCAGCAACACTGTGCCCTGTGTCTTTCCCTAATGCTGATGTCACCGCTGCATATATGCTGTATAATGCCGTTGTATGCGATCAGCACACAGACGTGCAGTCACTTCCTTTCCCTATCTCGTGCATAGGAGAAATGACCAGAGGGAAGATGGCCACCGATTATATAGGGCTGTGACATCACAGGGGTCAGTGAACACTGGTAGGCTGCATCTCACATGGGATTCAGGGTCAGCCCGCCTACCTTCATTCCCGCCGCTGTTCCCCGCCCTCCCATAATCCCCTGCCCTATGTACTCACATGTGGATCCGCCATATTAGGTCTCCAATAGCCTGGAATGCTGTAAAATGGAGTTTAATGAAGCGATTCACGCGATAGAATCGCGGCAATATTCGTATTCGTTGCGAATCTAATTTTTTATGAAATTCTTAACGAATTCGGATTCGTCAACTTCGATTCGCACATCTCTAGTATTCATGTGTTATAATTTTTCAAACATTACAACAATTGTCCTTGTTTATCAGCTTGGGTGTTAACTTGATTTAAACCTAATGCAAATGTATTAAAGGGTACCTCTCATCAAATAAACTTTTGATATATTTTAGATTAATGAATGTTGAATAACTTTCCAATAGCATGTTAATGAAAAATATGCTTCTTTCTATTGTATTTTTCCCGATCAGTCCTGTCAGCAAGCATTTCTGACTCATGCTGGAGTCCTAAACATTCAGAGCTGCCAGCCTGCTTTGTTCACAGCCAAACAGGCTGTGAACAAAGCAGGCTGGCAGCTCTGAGTGTTCTCTTTTGTGGACAAAGCAGACTGGCAGCTCGTAATGTTTAGGACTCCAGCATGAGTCTGAAATGCTTGCTGCCAGGACTGGTAGGGAGACCCCTAATGGTCATTTCTTCAAAGCGGAAAATTAAATAGAAAGAAGCATATTTTTTAATAACATGCAATTGTAAAGTTATTCTGCATACATTAATCTATAATATATCAAAAGTTTTTTTGATGAGAGGTACCCTTTAAAAGAAAAAAATATATATACATTAACTATCACAAAAGCATTTAATATTTTATTCATAAAAGTGTTTAACTGTGCAAAATATTTTCAGGTTAGAAAACAAGTTAATTTACACCACAATGGTAAACAGTCCCTTGTTACAAATCACTCAATTTTTTGATTTTCACTTCTCCTCTTGGCTGCTGGTTATTCTGTGAGCCAAACTCACGCTTTTTCTGGAGTGATTTTTGAAGTACTCCGAGCATTTTTGGCTTTTTGTCGGGAACACGATCATTTTTTGTTTAACCACGCCCATTTCAGAGTTTAAAAAAAAAAACACTCCGAGTGTTTTCAAAAGTGCAGGTTGTGCGGCGTAAAATTTGGGCGCAGAAATAGTTGCACGGATGGTGCGACAAAAATTTAGGCGCATTAACCGAGAAAAAAAGTTGGTTGAACTTTAGTAAATCAGGGCCATTATCTGTAACCTGCAGGTCAGTAAGATATCAGCAATACTAATTTATATAGCTTGTGTTATGTTTTGTGATATGTCACCATTTTAGAGAGGTAAGTTCAGTACCTGTACCCTTGTACCCTTGTTCATGATATTTAGAGATTCTCTGGTGTCTGGTATTGTGCCAAGGGACTGGCGCAAGGCTAATGTGGTACCAATCTTCAAGAAGGGCTCTAGGTCTTCGCCAGGCAATTATAGACCGGTAAGTCTAACGTGCATTGTGGGTAAATTGTTTGAAGGACTTATAAGGGATTACATACAGGAATACATAGGGGATAATAGTATTATAAGTGATAGCCAGCATGGGTTTACTAAGGATAGAAGTTGTCAAACCAATCTAATTTGCTTTTATGAAGAGGTGAGTAGAAGCCTTGACAGAGGAATGGCTGTGGATATAGTGTTTCTGGATTTTGCCAAAGCGTTTGATACTGTCCCTCACAGACATCTGACAGGTAAGTTAAGGTCCTTGGGCTTGGAAACTTTAGTTTGTAACTGGATTGAACACTGGCTCATGGATCGTACCCAGAGAGTGGTGGTCAATGATTCGTACTCTGATTGGTCCCCGGTTATTAGTGGTGTACCCCAAGGTTCAGTACTGGGCCCGCTGCTGTTTAATTCATTTATCAATGATATAGAGGATGGTATTAACAGCTCTGTTTCTATCTTTGCAGATGACACCAAGCTTTGTAGCACGGTACAGTCTATAGAGGATGTGCATGAGTTACAAGATGACTTGGATAGACTAAGTGTCTGGGCATCCACTTGGCAAATGAGGTTCAATGTGGATAAATGTAAAGTTATGCATCTGGGTACTAATAACCTGCATGCGTCGTATGTCTTAGGGGGGATTAAACTGGCAGAGTCACTGGTAGAGAAGGATCTGGGTGTACTTGTAGATCACAGACTACAAAATAGCATGCAATGTCAGGCTGCTGCTTCCAAAGCCGGCAGGATATTGTCATGTATAAAAAGAGGCATGGACTCGAGGGGCAGGGACATAATACTCCCCCTTTATAAAGCATTGGTACGGCCTCACCTGGAATATGCTGTTCAGTTTTGGTCGCCTGTTCATAAAAGGGACACTGCGGAGTTGGAAAGGGTGCAGAGACGCGCGACTAAACTAATATGGGGCATGGAACATCTTAGCTATGAGGAGCGATTAAAGGAGTTACAATTGTTTAGTCTTGAGAAGAGACGTTTAAGGGGGGATATGATAAACGTATATAAGTATATAAATGGCCCATACAAAAAATATGGAGAAAAACTGTTCCAGGTTAAACCCCCCCAAAGGACGAGGGGGCACTCCCTCCGTCTGGAGAAGAAAAGGTTTAGTCTAAAGGGGCGGCACGCCTTCTTTACTGTGAGGACTGTGAATTTATGGAACGGTCTACCTCAGGAACTGGTCACAGCAGGAACAATTAACAGCTTTAAAACAGGGTTAGATACATTCCTGGAACAAAATAACATTAATGCTTATGCAGAATTATAAAACTAGATCCCTTTCCCTTATCCCCTTACATCCTTCCCTTCAATCCCCTGGTTGGACTTGATGGACGTATGTCTTTTTTCAACCATACTAACTATGTAACTATGTAACCATATTCAGACAAACAGTACTTTTTAATTTAAATTTAGAAAGAGCTGTGAGGGTATTTTTTTGTGAGGTGAGCTGTAGTTTATCCTAGTACCATTTTCAGATATATTAGACTTTTATATATATATGCTGCATTCTTCTGTTGCTGTATATCTAGCCTAGTAGCGTGCACCTGTAGGCCAGGTCCATATAATAGTTTGGTATCAACTAAAGTGCTGGCTGACTTATTCTTTGTCTGTATTGCACATACGGGGGAGTGGCTACCTCCATGTTGGCCTTGCACCCCACCCACCTCTATCAGGTGTGTATATAAGGTGGCTTGGATGTTCCAGATCCTGCCATGCTTACTGGACTGTTCACACAGAGGCATATTCACAGTGTAGGGTCCGTCCCAGGAGGCTACCTTATCGTGGTGGGACGGTCCAAGCTATTTGACCGCCGGCGGAGACAAATTTGCGAGCTAAGTGCCTCACTATTTCATAGTTTCACATTTGCATCTATTACACCATAGCTGTATAGCTCTCCATGTTTTAACTGCATATTCATGTTGCACCTATATCCTTGTGCTGGCAGTGTGCTGCTGCATTCTTCTGTTGCTATATATATATATATATATATATATATATATATATATATATATATATATTATATATTATTATTTTTTTTTTTTGAAAGGTGTTTTTTTTTTTTTTTTTTTACATAATTCCCCATGCAGGGCAACTAACATGATATTTTAATAGTTTGGCCATTTTAGATGTGATGATAGCAATTGTGTTTATTTTTCAGCCGAGTTTTTCAGCACGATTTTCCGCAGGTTGAAGACCACTGATAGCGGTGATGATGAAGGGGGGGGGGGGGGGATGATGACGGGGGTCTGGATGATGACATGGGGGATGATGTATTTCCCACCCTAGGCTTATAGTTGAGTCAATGACTTTTCCTGTTTTTTTGGGGTGAAATTAGGGGCCTCGGCTTATATTCGTGTCGGCTTATACTCGAGTATATACGGTACATTTGGTGGTTTCCATAAACTGTTTTTTTTTTTTTGCTCATGTTGCTTTCATGGGAGTGCAAGCCCCCATAATTTGGTCGGGAGGCATTGGGGATGCTCTGCCAGTGGGTCATTCCCCCGTGGGCACTGGTGTTGCAGCAGTGGTGGTCGCCACTTAGTGCAGCGCCATTTTATGCTAGGGTTGTTAGGGACCCGCTACTTACAAGTGGCCATGACATGGCTAGCAGGCTTGCACTT
The DNA here is from genome assembly GCF_029499605.1 of Hyla sarda. Lineage (NCBI taxonomy): Eukaryota > Metazoa > Chordata > Amphibia > Anura > Hylidae > Hyla > Hyla sarda. Next base: position 170,879,543 of record NC_079191.1, read on the forward strand.
GATGATCATGAAATATACTAACGACCTGTTAGTTTAAAATTTTTTGCTGAGAAGCCTAGGACCACTGTACATGTTGTAGATGTACGACCATGTCTGTTTAGGCAACAATAGGTGTCTGGGGGTGCTTGATGACTTTAGCAATAGTAACTCCAGAAGGAAAGGGAGGCTGATCTGTGAGCAACAGCTATAGCATGTACCTCTGTTATCTAAATACTGGTGTCACCTTTTACTGTACTCCTGTCTGTGATGGTAAGAAGTATGCTGCTGGGGAATTACAGTCATGGCCGTAAATGTTGGCACCCCTGAAATTTTTCAAGAAAATTAAGTATTTCTCATAGAAAAGGATTGCAGTAACACATGTTTTGCTATACACATGTTTATTCCCTTTGTGTGTATTGGAACTAAACCAAAAAAGGGAGGGAAAAAAAGCAAATTGGACATAATGTCACACCAAACTCCAAATCTAAAAAAATAAGGGGCTCCACCATTCAATATCCAATATTGTGTAAAATAATAATGCCAAAGTATAACCCATGACCTCTGATCGACTTCAGCGGTCGTGTGACATCAGCTCCAGAAAAAAGATAGGGGTGCTGATGGAAGCCAGAATGGTGAATCAGCATGGGATTGCAAAGGTACCGGTAAGTAACTGTTATTTTGCTATTTTAATGCATTTGGGTCCCTTAAAAAAAAAAAAAAATGGATAACCCGTAAAAACATTTAAATACAGCATACTGACAATATAGGGCCTTGACATAGGTGTCAAGCAGATGGTGCATTCAGTGTTGGGCTAGGAGAAATCTTTACTCCCTTACCGTCATGCTGGGTAAGGCCGTGTGCACACAGGTTTTTTCAAGAAAATTCCAACACAAATTTCCCAGTGCGGTTTTCAATGGAAATCCAACGCATTTGAAATCTCAGAATAAAAAAGAATTGACAGGTTATTTTTTTGACACAGAATCTCTAAGGATTCTACATCAGGAAGGCTAGACGCCTGTTATCTCCAGTCATCTGCATCTAAAACCTTGGACAAACCTGTAGCAAACACACTGAAAATCTATTGCAAAAATTCAAGGGTATGTCTGACATTTCTGGAACAGATTACTCGATCAATCCATTGTGTGCACATATCCTGAGGTGGACAACATCTCATTATTCATTTTTACTGGTCTGACTAGCAGATACTGCAGCAGGAAGTCATGCCACGATAAAAAGAAATCTCCACATACTCAAGATTATCCACATGGTCAGGATTCATTTCAATTCAGTGATAAGGGGTTTGAAAACCAGATACTTTTAGATGCTTATGACTGTAAGAAAAAAAGTTACATTTCTGTGTGACATTTAAGATATTACACAATGCTATATTTGGGTTTTCCGTGATCCCATATCGGTACATTTGTCACTTGAAGTAGGTAGTATCTTTGTCTGTCAGTGGGTACATTAATATGTAAATGAAAAGCCATATTTTACGTACAGCGGTGAAAACACCTAATCATGCAGGGTAGCAATTGTTCCATTTCACTCTAACCTGACAAATATTTAAATAGGTCAGATTATTAATAATAAAAAAAAAAATTTAAAAATCTTCTGATCAATATTTGGTGGTCTATCAAAATAAGTTTTGCTTTTTTTCATAATAGCTAGGAAAATTCAAAAGGAATGGGAAAAATAAAGGAATAACTTCTACTTTTCATCCCTGGTAGGATCATTTTTTAGCTTTAGCTCAGAAAACTGAATATAAAATTGCCATAAAAAGCTTTTTGTGTTGAACCTTCATTAAAGTAATATTTTCTTATTTTTTTCCCAATATTAGCCCTTTCGCTTCTGACATTTAACCATTTAGATGCTGTGGTCAGTGCAACCTCAGCATCTACAAGAGTGACAGAGGGAGGAGGCTCCCTAACTTCTCAATTGGCTCCTTATAACGCGACTGCAGGGTGCCAATGATAGCCATGGCAACCAGAGGCCACAGGATAGAGGTCGGAGATTAAAGGGGTACTCCGCTAGAAAACATTATTTTTTTTATTTTTTATCATCTAGTGCCAGAAAGTGAACCTGTTAAGGACCCAGGGCGTACAGGTACGCCTTGACACCCTGGTACTTAAGGACCCAGGGCGTACCTGTACACTCATGGGAATTTCGGTCCCCGCGGGACCAGGGTGACTGCTGATATTGAACAGCAGGCATCCCGCGCAAATGCCCAGGGGGGGACCCCCCCCCCCCCATGTTGCACCAGCGATTTGCGCGTTTCCGGGTCATACGGGTCTATGGTGACCCGGAAAATAAGGGGGATCGGGGTTATCCAAGACACCCACGACACCCCTCCTATCCCTGCTATTGTTCGTCAAGAAGAGACGACCAATAGCAGATCGGGGGCGGGGGGGTAACTTTCGGTTTCACCGTTCTGGCGGGGCAGAACAGGGAAACCGATGAGGAACGGCGCCGAAGGTTCACTTACCCATCGGCGACGGCAGCAGGCACCGATCGGCGGGTGGCCATGTCGTGCGGCTGGCTCCCTGGATCCTATGGAATCCGGTGAGTTGCCTAGCAATATCTGGAGGGCTACAGTTTGAGACCACTATACAGTGATCTCTAAACTGTAGCCCTCCAGATGTTACAAAACTACAACTTCCAGCATGCCCAGACAGGTGTTTGCTGTGTGGGCATGCTGGGATTTGCAGTTTTGCAACAGCTGGAGAGCTACAGTTTGGAGATCACTGTGCAGTGGTTTCTAAACTGTGGCTCTCAAGACCTTGCAAAACTACAACTCCTAGCATGCCCACACAGGAGTTTTCTGTCTGGGCATGCTGGGATTTGTAGTTTTGCAACATCTGGAGGGCCACAGTTTGGAGATCACTGTGCAGTGGTCTCTAAACTGTAGCCCTCCAGATGTTGCAAAACTGCAAATCCCAGCATGCCCTTCGGCGATCAGTACATGCTGGGAGTTGTAGTTTTGCAACAGCTGGAGGCACACTGGTTGGAAAATACTGAGTTAGGTAACAGAACCTAACTGAAGGTTTTCCAACCAGTGTGCCTCCAGCTGTTGCAAAAGTACAACTCCCAGCATGCAAGGTCTATCAGTTCATGCTGGGAGTTGTAGTTTTGAAACAGCTGGAGGTATGCCCCCCATGTGAATGTACAGGTTACATTCACACTGTCGGGTTTACAGTAAGTTTCCTGCTTGAAGTTTGAGCTGTGGCGAATATTTTGGTGCTGCACAAACTCCTAGTGGGAAACTCACTGTAAACCCGCCAGTGCGAATATACCCTAAAAACACTACACCAACACAAAATAAAGGGTAAAACACTACATATACACCCCTTACACTGCCCCCCCCCCCCCCCCCCCAAAATGAAAAAGTATTATACGGCAGTGTTTCCAAAATGGAGCCTCCAGCTGTTGCAAAACAACAACTCCCAGAATTTCACTGACCGTCCAGGCATTCTGGGAGTTTAGCAACAGCTGGAGGCCCCCTGTTTGGGAATCACTGGCGAAGAATACCCCATGCAATCCCTAATTTAGTCCTCAAATGCACATGGCGCTCTCTCTCTTCGGAGCCCTGACGTATTTCTAGGAAACAGTTTAGGGTCACATATGGGGTATTTCCGTACTCGGGAGAAATTGCACAAAAAATTTTGGGGGGGGGCTTTTTCTCCTTTTACCTCTTATGAAAAGGAAAAGTTGGGGGCTACATCAGAACTAACATGCTGGTGTTGCCCCATACTTTTTATTTTCCCAAGCGGTAAAAGGAAAAAAAGATCCCCAAAAGTACGGAAATACCCCATATGTGGGTGTAAAATGCTCTGCAGGCGCACAAGGCTCAGGAGTGAGAGCGCACTATGTACATTTGAGGCCTAAATTGATGATTTGCACAGGGGTGGCTGATTTTACAGCTGTTCTGACATAAACGCAAAAAAGAAATACCCGCATGTGACCCCATTTTGGAAACTGAGCCTTAAAGGAGTAGTCCAGTGGTGACCCAGTGGTGAACAACTTATCCCCTATCCTAAGGATAGGGGATAAGTTTAAGATCGCTGGGGGTCCGACCGCTGGGGCCCCCTGCGATCTCCTGTACGGAGCCCCGACAGCCCGCGACAGTCTGCTTCGTGCGGAGGTCGACACCCACTATCTGGCCGGAGAGCCGGGGGCCCGTACAGAGAGATCGCAGGGGCCCCAGCGGTCGGACCCCCCGCGATCTCAAACTTATCCCCTATCCTTAGGATAGGGGATACGTTTTTCACCACTGGACTACCCCTTTAACAACCCACAGGTGCTTGGAGAATTTTCATTAAAGTTGGATGGGAAAATGAAAAAAAAAAATTTTCACTAAAATGCTGGTGTTACCCTAAATTGTTCATTTTCACAAGGGGAAATAGGAAAAAAAAAGCCCCCCAAAATTTGTAACCCCTTTTCTTCTGAGTAAGAACATACCCCATATGTGGATGTAAAGTGCTCTGGGGGCAAACTACAATGCTCAGAAGAGAAGGAGCGCCATTGGGTTTTGAAGAGGAAAATTTGTCAGGAATTGAAGGCCATGTGTGTTTACAAAGCCCCCATAGTGCCAGAACAATGGATCCCCCCCCCCCACATGTGACCCCATTTTGGAAACTACACCCCTCATGTAATGTAATAAGGGGTACAGTGAGCATTTACACCCCACAGGTGTCTGACAGATTTTTGGAACAGTGGTCCGTGAAAATGAAAAACTGTACTTTTCATTTGCACAGCCCACTGTTCCAAAGATCTGTTAAACGCTAGTGGGGTGTAAATACTCACTGCACCCCTTATTAAATTCTGTGAGGGGTATAATTTCCAAAATGGGGTCACATGTGGGGGGTCCACTGTTCTGGCACCACGGGGGGGATTTGTAAATGCACATGGCCCCTGACTTCCATTCCAAACAAATTCACTCTCTGAAAGCTCAACGGTGCTCCTTCTCTTTTGAGCATTGTAGTTCGCCAGCAAAGCACTTGACATCCACACATGGGATATTTCCATACTCAGAAGAAATGGGGTTACAAATTTTGGGTGTCATTTTCTACTATTACCCCTTATAAAAATGTAAAATTTAGGGAAAACCAGCATTTTAGTGAAAAAAAAATAATTTTTTAATTTACACATCCAACTTTAACAAAATTCGTCAACCACCTGTGAGGTGTTAAGGCTCACTGTACCCCTTGTTATGTTCCTTGAGGGGTGTAGTTTCCAAAATTGTAAGCCATGTAGTTTTTTTTTGCTGTTCTGGAACCATAGGGGCTTCCTAAATACGACATGCCCCCCAAAAACCATTTCAGCAAAATTTGCTTTCCAAAAGCCAAATGTGACTCCTTCTCTTCTGAGCATTGTAGTGCACCAGCAGAGCACTTGATGTCCACACATGGGGTATTTCCATACTCACAAGAGATGGGGTTACAAATTCTGGGGTGCATTTTCTCCTATTACCCCTTTGGGGGAAAACTAGAGATGGGGGTTAAAAATTTTGGGGTGCATTTTCTCCTATTACCCCTTTGGGGGAAAACTAGCATAAATAATCATTTACACATCCAAATTTAACGAAAAGTCGTCAAACACCTGTGGGGTGTTAAAGGAGAACTCCGGAATATAAAAATTGTGGCCCATACTGCCGGCAGTAAAAAAATAAAGATGTACATACCTTCCTCTGCTCCTCCGTTAACCGTCTCCGGTCTCCGCTGCATCCACTTCCTGGTTGCCGGTAATCAGATGAGTCATACTGCGCTCAGCCAATCACCTGCCGCAGTGAAGTCCCGACTCGGCCAACGATAGGCTGAGCGGCAGTGTGACGTTTTCGGCCCCGGCCGCAGGTGCCGGTGTAGTGAAGAATTTTGTGTCCTGAAGCGTTCTCACACTGCCACTCAGCCTATCGCCGGCCGAGTCTGACTTCGCTGCGGCTGGTGATTGGCTGAGCGCAGTATGACTCATCCGACCACTGGCAACCAGGAAGTGGATCGCGGCGGAGACTGGAGCCGGTTACTGAAGGCCCTGGGGGAGCGAAGGAAGGTATGTACATCTTTATTTTTTTACTGCCGGCAGTATGGGCCACAATTTTTATATTCCGGAGTTCTCCTTTAAGGCTCACTGTACCCCTTGTTACGTTCCTTGAAGGGTTTAGTTTCCAAAATAGTATGCCATGTGTTTTTTTCTTTTTTTTGCTGTTCTGGCTCCATAGGGGCTTCTTAAATGTGACATGCCCCAAAAAACTATTTCAGAAAAACTCACTCTCCAAAATCCCACTGTCGCTCCTTCACTTCTGAGCCCTCTAGTGAGCTCACAGGGCACTTGACATACACATATGAGGTATTTCCTTACTTGAGAGAAATTGGGTTATACATTTTAGGAAGATGTCTCTCTCCTTTTACCCCTTGTAAAAATAAAAAAAACTGGGTCTACAAGAACATGCCAGTGTAAAAAATTAAGATTTTGAATTTTCTCCTTCAATTTGCTGCTATTCCTGTGAAACACCTAAAGGGATAACAAACCTTTTGAATGTTATTTTGAATACTTTGAGGGGTGCAGTTTTTATAATGGGGTAATTTATGGGGTACTTCTAATAAAAAGGCCCTTCAAATCCACTTTCGATTTTGAAAATTTTGTGAAAATTGGAAAATTGCTGCTATACTTTGAAGCCCTCTGATGTCTTTCAAAAGTAAAAACATGTCAATTTTATGATGCAAACAAAGTAGACATATTGTATATGTGAATCAATATATCATTTATTTGGAATATCCATTTTCCTTATAAGCAGAGAGCTTCAAAGTAAAAAAAAAATATGCAAAATGTAAAATTTTTTCATCTAATTTTGGAAGTTTTCACCAAGACAAAATGTTATCACTAACATAAAGTAGAATATGTCACAGAAAAACAATCTCGGAATCAGAATGAAAAGTAAAAGTATCCCAGAGTTATTAATGCTTAAAGCGACAGTGGTCAGATGTGCACAAAATGGCCGGGTCCTACAGTGAAAATTGGCTGGGTCCTTAAAGGGGTACTCCGCCCCTAGACATCTTATCCCCTATCCAAAGGATAGGGGATAAGATGTCAGATCGCCGCGGTCCCGCTGCTGGGGACCCCCGGAATTGCCGCTGTGGCACCCCGCTGTCATTACTGCACAGAGCGAGTTCGCTCTGCACGTAATGACGGCTAGTACAGGGGCCGGAGCATCGTTACGTCATGGCTCCGCCCCTCGTGACGTCACGGCCCGCCCCCCTCAATACGAGTCTATGGGAGGGGGCGTGGCGGTCGTGACACCCCTGCCATAGACTTGTATTAAGGGGGCGGGGCGTGATGTCATGAGGGGCGGAGCCATGACGTCACGCTGCTCCATCCCCTGTATCGCCCGTCATTACGCACAGAGCGAACTCGCTCTGTGCAGTGATGACAGCGGAGTGCCACAGCGGCAATCCCGGGGGTCCCCAGCAGCCATCGTTTGGATAGGGGATAAGATGTCTAGGGGCGGAGTACCCCTTTAAGGGGTTAACCAGATTTGTAAATGACTTCTATTTAAAGATCTTAATCTTTACAGTACTTATCAGATGCTATTTGCTCCACAGGAAGTTATTTTCCTTTTGGATTTCCTTTCTGTCTGACCACAGTGCTCTCCATTTTATGAACTGTCCAGTGTAGGAGCAAATTCCCATAGCAAACCTATCCTGCTCTGGACAGTTCCTAAAATGGACAGAGTTGTCAGCAGAGAGCACTGTGGTCAGATAGAAAGGAAATCCAAAAAGAAAATAACCTCCTGTGGAGCAAATAGCAGCTGATAAGTACAGGAAGGATTAAAATTTTTAAATAGAAGTAATTTGCAAATCTATTAACTTTCTGGCACCAGTTGATTATTAAAAATGGCTATTTCTGGCCTACAGAGAGCCTCGATAGGGGTGTAGAACAGTTTGCTTTGTTCTAACATGCATAGGGAGTGTGCTATGTTAGTGAAAATAATACTGTTATTCAGTATGACATGCAGATTACAGGCATCGCTATTAGAATCACTGCAGCAGAGCGTCTGAATGTGGCAGCAGGGAGACCATATGGCGTCAAAATTGAAGAGAGTAAATAGATTTTGTTATGTAATTTTTATTTAATTTAATTTGAATTAATTTACATTTTCCGGTAAGCATTGAGCTGGCAGTACGCTGGGAGTCGAGATACCACCTGTTCCAGCCCATGCCTCTCACCGCCCCAGCCCACTGTCTTACTCTTTTGTGGAACTGCAAATGTTTTATTTAATCAGTAATGGTTCATTGTGATCGCTCCAACCTGTTTCATTGGATTCCACGGCTACTATATGACGTCAACTACCATAGGGCCTCAGTCTTGAAAAGATTACATCAATTTTTTGAAATTGAAATTTAAGATTTTGAAATTGAAATTTAAGATTACACTTCCAAGTTTTAATGTCCCGGGCCCCGGCGTGTGGTTACAAAGGACCAAATTTAACAAGGAGTCACATGTCACCACAACGACAAAGCCTGGGGGTGGCATCAGTATGAGACCATACAGTGACTGAATGACCGTCTGGAGTTTGTGGCAGCATGAGCAGAATATAAAATGTTTGAATGGCACTGCCTGGAGGTGGCTGAAGCATGAGGAGACCATATAGTGGTTGAAGGGCATAGCCTGGAGGTGGCTGAAGCATAAGGAGACCATAAAGTGGCTGAATGGCACAGCCTGGAGTTGGCTGAAGCAGGAGGAGACCATATAGTGGCTGAATGGCACAGCCTGGAGGTGGCTGAAGCATGAGGAGACCATATAGTGGCTGAATGGCACTACCAGGAGTTGGCTGAAGCATGAGGAGACCATATAGTAGCTGAATGGCACAGCCTGGAGTTTGCGGCAGCATGAGTAGAACATATAGTGGCTGAACGAGACAGCCTGGAGGTGGTAGCAGCAGCAACAGTAGTCCTGAAAGTGACCCAGTGATAGAGTGGTGCGGTGGGTGGCAAGACCAGACCCAGTGATGAAGGAGGGTAAAAAAGGTCTGATGCGCAGGAATGTTTGTAACTGGGGAGCAGCGCCTTAAATCTGTGAAGTGTTGGTGTGGCACCATGGTCATTTTACTCTGATGCATCAGGCATTGGTGGGTGATAATCCTGGCTGATCCATGCCTGATTCATCTTCACAAAGGTCAGTCACGCCACATTTTTCGTGGACAGATGAGTTCTCCTTGGGGTGACTATGGCCCCCGCCGCACTAAACACCTACTCTGATGGCACATTACTGGCAGGGCAGGACAGCATTTTCAGGGCAAACTCTGCTAGTTGTGGCCACAAATCAAGTTTGGCTGCCCCGAAGTCCAGCGGATCTTCAAGGTGTGTTGGCATAGTCATGTCAAGGTATGCCACCACCTGCTGGTTCAGGTGCTGCTCCAGGTCTACCTGCTGCTGATCAGTTGCTTCACTATGCAGGTGAAGAAAGGTACTCATCAGCGACTGTAGACTCTGCTCCTGCCATCCCACCCCTCCCCAGCAGCCATGGCAGTGGAAGGTGAGTAGAGAGGGCCCCCCGATTCAGACCTGTTAAACTACCTCCCAGGAAGGTAGGCTGCCGCGAAGCAGGTGGTCTCCCCTGGGCATGTTTGGCTCCAGAATTTCCGCTTCTGCCGCAATGCTTACTGCCAACCATGATACCACCTTGCTGGCTCAGCTGCTGCCTCACGGCAACCTGCAACCCACTTCTCCTGATGATAATGAAGCCCCTTCACCCAGCTCCCAATTGCAATCGTCTTTATCATCGTCAACAAGTGTCTGCACTTCACTGATGTTCTCCTCAGGTTCCTCAACAGTGTCTGCTTCAGGACCCTAAACGCTGGCAACACCGCCTCCCACGTCACTCTCCTCATCACTACTTGCCCGCCTAGTGGAGGAATCGGCAGATGTCCTCTCCACTTCTTGGCTGGGCAGTGGCTGCTGACTGTCCTCAATTAGATCGTCCTCACTGAATAGTGAAGCTGAACCCACAGCATAAGATACTTCTTTAGGGGAGGGAACAGCATAGGACAGAGGATATGGGAGGACAGGGACTGCTCTCGTGCCATGCCAACTGAGGGTTGTGTCTGAGGAACCCGACGACTGTTGACTAGGTGTATCAGATGTCACTTGCGATGAAGTGGATGACCATGTTAACCAATCAATGACGGCAGATGGGTTGCTGGTCGAAACACCACCGCTAGCTGATACCGGGAGCTCAAGCCTCTCGCTGCGACTCCTGCTGTCACTCGCCCCCTAGTCTGCTGCGACCTTCACTACGCTTAAAACAATATTTGTCTAGAACAGCAGCAGGTGTGTACTTTTGACTGTCCTTTCACAGTATCTAGGCCCTTGACAGATTAACAGGTACAAAATAGTACACTACTTAGATGTAGGTATGTGGTATGCACTTATGAGGGCAGAAAAATGCGCTACAGTATGCTTAAAAATATGTATTTTTGCACACCAGCAGTACACAACAGTGCTGCAGCACACAGTCGCTGTGTACGAAACTCAAAAAAATCTCACAGACTATAAGGAATGGACTGCTGGGTATGTATTATACAGTCTACAGACTAGTATAACCAGCAGACCATTTGTTGTGGAACAAAGAGGGCAAAAAAATACGCCACAGTACACTTAAAAAAAAAAAAACGCATTGGAGTAAAACACCAGCCAGTGATTACTTTTGCCTGGACTTTCACAGTATCTAGGCCCTTGACAGATTAACAGCTACAAAATAGTACACTACTTTAGCTGTAGGTATGCACTTATTAGGGCAGAAAAATGCGCTACAGTAAGCTTAAAAATAAAAGTGTTTTTTGCACAACACCAGCAGTATACAACAGTGCTGCAGTACAAAAAAGCTGTGTACTAAACACAAAATTTCACTCTGTGAAAGACTATTAGGAATGGACTGCTGGGTTTCATACCATCTACAGACTAGTATGGCCAGCAGATGATTTGTTGTGGAATGAAGACACAGAATTGCGCTGAAAAATTATTCCTGCCTTTTCTGCTAAGGTTTATGAAGTTGAGGCAGCTTGTTGAAATGTATGAGACAACACACAGCTACCTGCCCCTCTCTGTAATACAATGCTGCAGAAAGTGACTGTGAGGTTAAAGGGGTTATCCAGGAAAAAACTTGTATTTATATATCAACTGGCTCCAGAAAGATAAACAGATTTGTAAATTACTTCTATTAAAAAAGCTTAATCCTTTCAGTACTTATGAGCTTCTGAAGTTAAGGTTGTTCTTTTCTGTCTAAGTGCTCTCTGATGACACGTGTCTCGGGAACCGCCCAGTTTAGAAGCAAATCCCCATAGCAAACCTCTTCTAAACTGGGCGGTACCCAAGACACGTGTCATCAGAGAGCACTTAGACAGAAAAGAACAACCTTAACTTCAGAAGCTCATAAGTACTGAAGGGATTAAGATTTTTTAATAGAAGTAATTTACAAATCTGTTTAACTTTCTGGAGCCAGTTGATATATATATATAAAAAAGTTTTTTTCCTGGAATACCCCTTTAACCTGTTGGGGACGAAGGGCGTATGCATACGCCCTTGCGTCCTGGTACTTAAGGACGAAGGGCGTATCCATACGCCCGTGGGAATTTCGGCCCCCACCGCGTGCCGGGCGGGGACCGGGCCGGGGTGACTGCTGATATCTATCAGCAGGCACCCCGTGCAAATGCCCAGGGGGTCATTAGACCCCCCCATGTCGGCGATCGGCGCAAATCGCAAGTGAATTCACACTTGCGATTTGCGCCGATTCCGGGTCATTACGGGTCTATGGTGACCCGGAATAGAAGGGGGATCGCGGGTGTCTAAGACACCCACGATCTCCCTAAAGCGATAGGAGTGAGGTGGCAGAGTTGCCACCCCTCCTATCTCTGCTATTGGTGGTCTAGACGCGACCACCAAAAGCAGATCAGGGGCGGAGGGGTTTACTTTCGTTTTCCACGTCCTGCCCACCCACAATAGGCGGGGCAGAACGGGGAAAACGAAGAGGAGCGGCGCCGGAGTCCACTTACCCCTCCGGAGGCTGCAGAGCGACGGGGATCGGCGGCGGTGACGGAGATCTGCGGCGGCGTGCGGCAGAAGAGGACGGCTCCCGGATGCGACGGAAGCCGGTGAGTATTTGCCTAGCAACATCTAGAGGGCTACAGTCTGAGACCACTATAGTGGTCTCTAGACTGTAGCCCTCCAGATGTTGCAAAACTACAACTCCCAGCATGCCCAGACAGCTGTTTGCTGTGTGGGCATGCTGGAATTTGTAGTTTTGCAACAGCTGGAGGTCTGGAGTTTAGAGACCACTGCACAGTGATCTCTATACTGCCCTCTAGATCTTGCAAAACTACAACTCCTAGCATGCCCACACAGCTGTTTGCTGTCTGGGCATGCTGGTAGTTGTAGTTTTGCAACATCTGGAGGTCCACAGTTTGGAGATCACTGTTCAGTGGTCTCTAAATTGTAGCACTCCAGATGTTGCTAAACTACAAATTCCAGCATCCCCACACAGAAAACAGCTGTCTCGGCATGCTGGGAGTTGTAGTTGCGTACCTCCAGCTGTTGCATAACTACATCTCCCAGCATGCCCTTCTGTGATCAGACATGCTGGGAATTGTAGTTTTGCAACAGCTGGAGGCACACTGGTTGGAAAATACTGAGTTAGGTAACAGAACCCAACTCAGTATTTTCCAACCAGTGTGCTTCCAGCTGTTTCAAAACTACAACTCCCAGCATGTACTGACAGACCGTGCATGCTGGGAGTTGTAGTTTTGCAACAGCTGGAGGCTCACTGGTTGGAAAATACTGAGTTAGGTAACAGAACCTAACTGAAGGTTTTCCAACCAGTGTGCCTCCAGCTGTTGCAAAACTACAACTCCCAGCATGTACTGACAGACCGTGCATGCTGGGAGTTGTAGTTTTGAAACAGCTGGAGGTTTGCCCTCTCCTCCCCCCCCCCCCCCATGTGAACGTACAGGGTACATTCACACGGGCGGGTTTACAGCAAGTTTCCTGTGTTCAAGTATGAGCTGCGGCAAATTTTTCGCCGCAGCGCAAATTCCTAGCGGGAAACTCACCATAACCCGCCAGTGTGAATGTACCCTAAAAACACTACACTATACTAACACCTAATAAAGAGTAAAACACTACATAAACACCCCCTTACACTGTCCCCCCCAATAAAAAGGAAAAACGTATTGTACAGCAGTGTTTCCAAAACGGAGCCTCCAGCTGTTGCAAAACAACAACTCCCAGCATTTTCGGACAGCCACTGACTGTCCAGGCATGCTGTGAGTTTAGCAACAGCTGGAGGCACCCTGTTTGGGAATCACTGGCGTAGAATACCCCTATGTCCACCCCTATGCAATCCATAATTTAGTCCTCAAATGCGCATGGCGCTCTCTCACTTTGGAGCCCTGTTGTATTTCAAGGAAACAGTTTAGGGTCACATATGAGGTATCGCTGTACTCGGGAGAAATTACACTACAAATTTTGGGGGGCTTTTACCCCTTATGAAAAGGAAAAGTTGGGGTCTACACCAGCCTGTTAGGGTAAAAAAAAAAAATTTACACTAACATGCTGGTGTTGCCCTTTACTTTTTATTTTCACAAAAGGTAAAAGGAAAAAAAGACCCCCAAAATTTGTAACGCAATTTCTCCTGAGTACGGAAATACCACATATGTGGGCGTAAAATGCTCTGCGGGCGCACAACAAGGCTCAGGAGTGAGAGCGCACTATGCACATTTGAGGCCTAAATTGGTTGATTTTACAGCGGTTCTGACATAAATGCAAAAAAATAAATACCCACATGTGACCCCATTTTGGAAACTACACCCCTCGTGTAATGTAATAAGGGGTACAGTGAGCATTTACGCCCCACAGGGGTCTGAAAGATTTTTGGAACAGTGGTACGTGAAAATGAAAAATTAAATGTTTTTGTTTGCACAGCCCACTGTTCCAAAGATCTGTCAAACGCCAGTGGGGTGTAAATGCTCACTGTACCCCTTATTACATTCTGTGAGGGGTGTAGTTTCCAAAATGGGGTCACATGTGGGGGGGTCCACTGTTCTGGCACCACGGGGGGCTTTGTAAATGCACATGGCCCCCGACTTCCATTCCAAACAAATTATCTCTCTAAAAGCTCAATGGCGCTCCTTCTCATCTGAGCGTTGTAGTTCGCTCGCAGTGCACTTGACGTCCAAACATGGGGTATTTCCATACTCAGAAGAAATGGGGTTACAAATTTTGGGGGGCATTTTCTCCTATTACCCTTTGTAAAAAAGTAAAATTTGGGGAAAAAAACAGCATTTTAGTGGAAAAAATTTTTTTTTTCATTTACACATCCGACTTTAAACAAAAAGTTGTCAAACACCTGTGGGGTGTTAAGGCTCACCGTACCCCTTGTTACGTTCCTTGAGGGGTGTCGTTTCCAAAATAGTGTGCAATGTGGTTTTTTTTGGCTGTTCTGGCACCATAGGGGCTTCCTAAATGGGACATGCCCCCCAAAAACCATTTCAGAAAAACTCACTCTCCTAAATCCCATTGTTGCTCCTTCGCTTCTGAGCCCTCTAGTGCATCCGCCGAACATTTGACATACACATATGAGGTATTTTCTTACTCGAGAGAAATTGGGTTACAAATTTTGAGGATTTTTTTCCTTTTACCCCTTGTAAAAATTCAAAAATTGGGTCTACAAAAACATGCCAGTGTAAAAAATTAAGATTTTGAATTTTCTCCTTCACTTTGCTGCTATTCCTGTGAAACACCTAAAGGGTTAAAACACTGACTGAATGTCATTTTGAATACTTTGGGGGGTGCAGTTTTTATAATGGGGTCATTTATCAGGTATTTCTAACCAGAAGACCCTTCAAATCCACTTCAAACCTGAACTGGTCCCTGAAAAAATCCGATTTTGAAAATTTTGCGAAAAATTGGAAAATTGTTGCTGAACTTTGAAGCCCTCTGGTGTCTTCCAAAAGTAAAAACTCATCAATTTTATGATGCAAACATAAAGTAGACATATTGTATATGTGAATCAATATATAATTTATTTGGAATATCCATATTCCTTATAAGCAGAGAGCTTCAAAGTTAGAAAAATGCAACATTTTCAAATTTTTCATGAAATTTTTGAATTTTTCACCAAGAAAGGATGCAAGTATCGCCGAAAATTTACCACTAACATAAAGTAGAATATGTCACGAAAAAACAATCTCGGAATCAAATTTATAAGTAAAAGCATTCCAGAGTTATTAATGCTTAAAGTGACAGTGGTCAGATTTGCAAAAAATGCTCCCGTCCTTAGGGTCATAATGGGCTCTGTCCCCAAGGGGTTAATGGCTGCAGTACAAATCCTTTTCAGTAAAAAAAAAAAAAAAAAAAAGCACTGCTCTCTGTCTAGCAGAATGCTGATTTGAGTAGGAGGTGAAACGCTGCTGGAAAAAGCTTTTCTGTGTAACACACACACACACACACAAACAGGCTGTCCGTCCTATCTCTCTGCAGTGTAAAGAATTAAGTGACTAGCTAGAATATGACTGCCGATTATATAGGGCTGTGACATCACAGGGGTGACTGGCTGCTTATAGGCTGCATGTGATTCAAGGTCATCCCCCTGCCGTTGTTCCCGCCTTCCCAGAGTTCCTTGCCCCATGTCCTAACAAGTGGATCCGCCATTTTAGATGCCCTGGAGCCTGGACCACACTAAATGGAGTTTAATAAAGCGATTTGCGGCGATATTTGCATTTGTTGAAAATCTAATTTTTCATGAACTTCGAATTTGGATTCGTCAGCTTCGATTTGCTCATCTCTAGTCATAAACATACATACAATGTACTCTGACGCCATTAAGGCTAGGGAACAGCACACACTGAATTAAAAGAGTAGTCTCGTGAAAAATAACTTATCCTCTATCCAAGGATAGGGGATAAGTTATAGATCGTGGGGGGTTCGATCACTGGGACTCCTACCCCCCCCCCCCCCTCACGAGGAATCTCCTGAACGGGGGCCCCGGCAGTTTGCGGGGGGTCCCAGCAGTCAATACACTAAGATTTCTGCACACAATATGAAACAAAAGTCATACAATAAAGCATTAGAGACAGTGATAGGGCATGGACGTTGGGAAAGAAGGGGGTAAGGAGGAGGAATCACAGGCCCGAAGCACACACAAGGGAGAGGGGAAAGGAAAGGGATGTTAATCCTCTTCTTCCTCGACATCCAGACTGTCCCTGATGGAATAGTTTCTAAGTAGGATGTGGACCAGCCCGTGGGATTTCCTGGCAAATCACAACATGTCCTTATAACAGTTCATAAGGTGCTAGGCCTCATAAATAGCAACAACTGTGCAATCTCCAGGAAATAGGGTGATGTCCAGCATTAACCCTTCAGAAGCCTAAGAGTCTAAAAATGCCAACATGCACTTGCCGGTTTGCTCAGGGTTCTGATCGGGACCACCATGACAAAACCACATGGTCTCGATCAGCTGAGAAGACAGCCAGTGGTCCCTTACCTTGCTCCATGAGTGCAGGCAGCCTCAGCAGCCTGTACAAGTGGAGCACTGATAACACTGATCACTGCTGTGCTATCGCACAGAATTGTTCAGTATATGCAATTTAAAGATTGTATGTAAAAGTCCCCTATGGGGAAAAAAAAACAGTTAAAAGAACAGTTTTAATTACCCCCTTTTCGAAATAAAATGTAAACAAAAACAAACAAACATTTTTAGTATCGCCATGTGCGGAAATGCTAAACTATTAAAACCATATTGTGCATTGCATGAACATAGAAAAATAACAAAGCTTAGAATTGCTGCTTTTTGGTCACTTCATAGACCAGAAAATTACTAAAAAGTGGTTTAAAAAAAAGTCCAATGGGTAAATTACTGGTGATGGTTGGTTTGGGGTACTGACCAGGACCTTGAAGTGAAATTGCAGGGTTCCAATCAGTTAAAAGGAGTACTACACTGAAATGTTTTCTCTGTCCATGATGCCAGGGCTGCACAAACATAAATAAACTTTAACTCACCTTCCTTCACTCCCCCAGTGCACTAGATCTCACACTCCTGCTCTTCAGCCCAAGTCTTCTTTCGTATCCCGGGGATAGACTACACTGAGCTAATCACTGGCCGCGGCGATGTTCCGCCTTGGTCGGTGATACGCTGAGCAGCAGTGTCATGTAACTGCACTTGGAAGAAGGCTAGGGCCGGGCCCCTATCATCACACTACCACTTCGCCAAGACAGGACATTGCTGCGGCCGACAATAAGCTCAGTGCAGTCTGACATGTTGGAGCCCAGAATGTAGAAGACTGAGGTCAAATAATAAGAGACCAATATCTGCATACAGGAGGGAGCGACGGAAAGCGTGTTAAAGTTTTTTTTTTGGCCAGGCTCCTTTAACCCCATAACGACCAAGGATGTATATTTACGTCCTTGGCCGGCTCCCACGATATAACGTGGGGTCACGCGGTCATATCGGGTCGGTCACGGCATATAACTCATGCCGGGGCTGATAGCGCACGGCAGCGGTGCCGCGTGCTATTAACCCTTCAGAACGAAACTAAAATAAAACGAAAGTAAAAGTTTCCCGGCTGCTCAGCGGGGCTGACCGGGACCACCGCAGTGAAAATGCGGTGTCCCGATCAGCTAGGACGCAAGTGGAGGTCCTCTAGCCTTCCTCTGGCGTGTCCATTCGCGATTGATTGCTCCAAGCCTGAGATGCAGGCTTGAACAATCGACCGCCGATAACACTGATCAATACAAAGCTATGGCTTTGCAGTGATCAGTGTATAAGATCAGTGTGTGCAGTGTTATAGCCCCCTATGGGAGCTATAACAATGCAAAAAAAAAAAAGTGTAAAAAAAAAAAAGTTAATAAATGTGATTTAACCCTTTCCCTAATAAGTCCAAATCACCCTTTTCCCATTAAAAAACAAACATGTAAATAAAAATAAACATAAACTTATGTGGTATCGCCGCGTCCGTAAATGTCCGAACTATAAAAATATATAATTAACCCCTTAAGGACCACGGGTTTTTCCGTTATTGCACTTTCCTTTTTTCCTCCTCACCTTTTAAAAATCATAACCCTTTCAATTTTGCACCTACAAATCCATATGATGGCTTATTTTTTGTGCCTCCAATTCTACTTTGCAGTGACAGTCATTTTACCTAAAAATCTACGGCGAAGCGGGAAAAAAAATCATTGTGCGACGAAATTTAAAAAAAAAACGCCATTTTGTAAATTTTGGGGGCTTCCGTTTCTACGCAGTAAATTTTTGGGTAAAAATTACACCTTATCTTTATTCTGTAGGTCCATACGATTAAAATGATACCCTACTTATAAAGGTTTGATTTTGTCGTACTTCTGTAAAAAATCATAACTACATGCAGAAAAATGTATACGTTTAAAATTGTCATCTTCTGCCCCCTATAACTTTTTTATTTTTCTGCATATGGGGGGTATGAGGGCTCATATTTAGCACCGTGATCTGAAGTTTTTAGAGGTATCATTTTTGTATTGATCGGACTAGTTGATCGCTTTTTATTCATTTTTTCAGGATATAAAAATTGACCAAAAATACGTTATTTCGGACTTTGGAATTTTTTTGCACGTACACCATTGACCGTGCGGTTTAATTAATGATATATTTTTATAGTTTGGACATTTACGCACGCGGCAATATCACATGTTTATATTTATTTACATGGTGGTTTTTTTATGGGAAAAGGGGGGTGATTTGAACTTTTATTAAGGAAAGGGTTAAATCACATTTATTAACTTTTTTTTGCAGTGTTATAGCTCCCATAGGGACCTATAACACTGCACACACTGATTGCCAGCACTGTTCACTGCAAAGCCATAACTTTGCAATGATCTGCGTTATCGGCGGTCGATTGCATAAGCCTGCATCTCAGGCTTGGAGCAATCAATCGCCGAGGGGACACGCCAGAGGCAGGTAAGAGGACCTCCGCTCGTGTCCCAGCTGATCGGGACACCGCATTTTCACTGCGGTGGTCCCAATCAGCCGGGCAACTTTCACTTTCGGTTTGGACGCGGCATTCAACTTTGAACGCCGCGTCTAAAGGGTTAATAGCGTGCGGCACCGCGATCGCTGCCGCGCGCTATTAGCCCCGGATCCCAGCATCAGATACATGCCGGGACCGACCCGATATGACGCAGGGTCACCATGTGACCCCGCGATATATCGCAGGAGCCGGCCAAGGACGTAAATATACGTCCTTGGTCGTTAAGGGGTTAAACCACACGTCAATGGCGTACGCGCAAAAAAAATCTGAAGTCCAAAATAACATATTTTTGGTCACTTTTTATATCATGAAAAAATTTATAGAAAGCGGTCAAAATGTCTGATCAATGCAAAAATAGTATCACTAAAAACGTCAGATCACGGAGCAAAAAATTAGCCCTCATACCGCCCCATATGTGGTAAAATAAAAAAGTTATAGGGGTCAAAAGATGACAATTTTAAACGTATACATTTTTCTGCATGTAGTTATGATTTTTTTCAGAAGTACGACAAAATCAAACCTATATAAGTAGGGTATCATTTTAACCTTATCGACCTACAGAATAAAGATAAGGTGTCATTTTTACCCAAAAAATTTACTGCGTAGAAACAGAAGCCCCAAAAAGTTACAAAATGGCGTTTTTTCTTCAATTTCGTCGCACAATGATTTTTTTTTCCGTTTCAACGTAGATTTTTGGGTAAAATGACTGATGTCACTGCAAAGTAGAATGCTAAAAAATAAGCAATCAGATGGATCTTTAGGTGCAAAATTGAAAGAGTTATGATTTTTAAAAGATGAGGAGGAAAAAGTGTAAAAACGAAAAACCCGTGGTCCTTAAGGGGTTAAGAAGGCAGGTGCACCCCTACCTGACTGGAGTGCCCATAACCCTCATCAACGTATACTGTGTAGTACCTTTGTCTGACAGTGGCGACATTTTTATGCAAATGAAAAGCCATATTTTTTACTTACAGCAGTGAAAGCAACTAAGGGAAGATTTATCAAAATTTTTGCAGAGGAAAAGGTGACTAGTTGCCCATGGCAACCAATTTTCTTTCAATTTTCAGAGGCCTTTTCAAAAATACTAAATGATTGGTTGCTATGGGCAACTGGTGAACTGCTTCTTAGCACGTTGTCATGAATCTTCCCCCTAGTCATGCAATGAGGCAACTCTTTCAGTTCACAAAATGAATAAAAAAGGAATAAAAAATGAAACCAATGTACATGATGACGCAATACACCATAGACAACACAAGAAATGTTCATTTATAGAAGAAGGAGGAGCACACGGCCCGTCCCTTCAGACACGAAGTGTGAGGGCGGCGGAAGCTTCCATGTACTGTGCCTGACAGGACAGCATCACCACACCGGAAGTGTTCCCTCCGCCTGAACCCGGAAGCGTTCCCTCCGCCTGAACCCGGAAGCGTTCAGCACCCTGGTTACCATGGTGACGTCCACGCTGCTGGGAGCTTGACTTTAGCAGGACCCGACATAACCATGGGGGAAAGCAGCGATAATTCCTACTGCATCCGGCCGAACTTTCAGCATAAGTAAGTAGGATATGTGCGGGACACGGCGGGAAGCCAGCGTGCTCTGCTGCTGCACATAGGGATTCACCTCTATGGAGAGAGCTCGTCTACATGTCTGCACCTACCTGAGATCAAGGGCCACCACTGAGCTTATTGTAGCCACAAGAGGTAGTGGGTAACCTGAGAATCCCCAAAACAGGTATTTAGGGAAGTTTTTGTGGTTTTGTCAGTAGTGTAGCGCTGCTAGCTCTGCCATGTACTCCTGAATTACAGATGTCACTCTAGAGCAGTGGTCTCCAACCTGCGGACCTCCAGATGTTGCAAAACTACAACTCCCAGCATGCCCGGACAGCCAAAGGCTGTCCGGGCATGCTGGGAGTGGTAGTTTTGCAACATCTGGAGGTCCGCAGGTTGGAGACCACTGCTCTAGTGCATGCACACCACGTTTTTTGCAATACAGTTCCAGTATACAGTTTCAAGTAAAAAACCGCATGGATCCGTATAGAAAACCGTATGCATTGACTTAACATTGTAAACCGTATGTCAAACGCATCATCTGGCTTAATCCGTTTTGCGCCTTATATGATTTTGTCCAGTTTTTTACCCAAACCCAAAACCGAAGACGTTTTTTGGTCCGAGTGAAAAACCGTATTAAACCGTATACTTTTTTTTTTTTTTTAACATGGGAGTCAATTGGAACCGTACAGAACCATACGTGCATACGGTTCCATACGGTTTTTGACTTTGTAAAAGAAATTTCTTGGAATTTCAATCAAACAAGTGAAACTTTATTCAAAATGGAGTGAAAAGTTAAAAACATATATACATTTTTTTCTTAAAAGACGGATGCAACCGGACATCATTTTTCAAACCGTATACGGGTTGAAATTTGTACACACGTTTTTTTTTTTTTCTTATTCAAAATTTTTATTAATTTTCAGTCATTTTCAATAAACAAAAAAAACAATAACAAGGCACGACAGTGGCAGAGGCACAAGGTGTTAAGTATGGTCTCAATGCTAGATAAAAAACAGAATAAGTCATAAAGACCGTGCATGGCAGAAAGTGCGGTCAGCACTAGGGAGTCCGTTACTCGCGCAACAGACAGGAAGGACATCATGTCAAAGCAATCAGTATACTCTACAAGGAACACCAACTTAGAATATGTAATAACCACATCTTGTACACACGTTTTGATAGTTTAGTCCGTTTTTGAGGAATTTTTTTTTTCATCAAAAACTTGACACGGGAACTGTATTGCTAAAACGTGGTGTGAATGCACCCTTAATATGTAGAAGTTTAGTACCTGTTGGCTAAAGCCTTGTTCACACTGCCATTGTGCTCCAGGAAGGACTGGAGTGCCACATCATAAAAAAAACAGTATATATCAATCAGTGTTTTCCAAGCAGCGTCCCCCTAGCTGTTGCAAAACTACAACTCCCAGCATGCCCGGACAGCCAACGGCTGTCCGGGCATGCTGGGAGTTGTAGTTTTGCAACAGCTGGAGGCACGCTGGTATGAAAACACTGATTGATATTTGGCATGTGTGAGACTGTGTGCACTGGTACAGATTTTGCATTAATCCTCTGAAGCTCCAGGTTATGCCTCTAGCATCCTGTATCCATTCTGTAGAATAAGAGGCATTACATTGGCATAAAATAACTCGACCCGTTTCTTCTGTGTCGGAAACAAGCAGCTAGGACCCCACCATTATCAAATGGATTGTCAGTAGGTGGGATTACATTACAGCGATGGTTTGTGTTATCCATGACCAGATTTATGGTTCTTTTTGATATACCTGCATATCCAGATCAATTTGTCTGAAACTGTTCACCCTGGATCGGTGGGGGCCCCCAGTGGTCAGACCCCACCATTCAGCTTGTGGATAGCAGAAAACTTCTTCAGATGGGAATACCCCATAAAGAAGATGGCGATGTGCACTAACTTTATGCATTTTCTCCCCAGGTTCAGGACGGCAGCAGTAAAAGACTGTATACGATCTGTGCTGAAGGAAGAACTTAAAAGCAAACAATATATTCCTGAAGAGGTTCCACAGCTGTCTCGCCTTTTGTCAGAGACAATAAAAGATAAACTCAAAGGTAACTCAAAGTAAACTAAAGGATAGGAGATAAGTTTTAGATTGTGGGGGTTTGACCGCTGATACCTGACGCGATCTCCACGGAGAAAGGAAAGAGGGTGCGTCGACCCCCACACGTAGCGGCACCCGACACGCCCACTCCATGTATCTCTATGGGAGAGCTGGAGATAGTCGATGGCCTCTGCTTCATGTGGGGGTCGACACGCTCCGTTCCCGAAGAGAGCCTATGCCCAGTGCATCTTTTCTTGTCAAGATTTTTCTTTAAAGGAGAAGTATGATTGAAGAGAACTTATCCCCTATCCAAAGGGTCCCCCTGCGGTCTAAAACTTATAAGTTTTCTTCCATCATACTTCTCCTTTAAAGAATAATCTTGACAAGAAAAGTCTCAATCTCTCATACAGCATTAGTGGACAAATAGATTATTAAATCGGTACTCCGGTGGAAATTATTATTATTTTTTTTAAATCAACTGGTGCCAGAAAGTTAAACAGATTTGTAAATGACTTCTATATAAAAATCGTATTCCTTCCAGTACTTATTAACTGCTGAATACTACAGAGGAAATTCTTTTCTTTTTGGAACACAGAGCTCTCGTGTCCATTTTAAGAACTGTCCAGAGTAGGAGAAAATGCCCATAGCAAACATATGCTGCTCTGGACAGTTCCTAAAATGGACAGAGATATCAGCAGAGAGCACTGTGTTCCAAAAAGAAAAGAATTTCCTCTGTAGTATTCAGCAGCTAATAAGTACTGGAAGGATTAAGATTTTTTTAATAGAAGTAATTTACAAATCTGTACAAAAACTTTCTGGCACCAGTTGATTAAAAAAGTTTTCCACCGGAGTACCCCTTTAACCCCTTAAGGACGCAGGACGTAAATGTACGTCCTGGTGAGGTGGTACTTAACGCACCAGAACGTACATTTACGTCCTAAGCATAACCGCGGGCATCGGAGCGATGCCCGTGTCATGCGCGGCTGATCCCGGCTGCTGATCGCAGCCAGGGACCCGCCGGCAATGGCCGACGCCCGCGATCTCGCGGGCGTCCGCCATTAACCCCTCAGGTGCCGGGATCAATACAGATCCCGGCATCTGCGGCAGTTCGCGATTTAAATGAACGATCGGATCGCCCGCAGCGCTGCTGCGGGGATCCGATCATTCATAACGCCGCACGGAGGTCCCCTCACCTTCCTCCGTGCGGCTCCCGGCGTCTCCTGCTCTGGTCTGTGATCGAGCAGACCAGAGCAGAAGATGACCGATAATACTGATCTGTTCTATGTCCTATACATAGAACAAATCAGTATTAGCAATCATGGTATTGCTATGAATAGTCCCCTATGGGGACTATTCAAGTGTAAAAAAAAAATGTAAAAGTTAAAGTAAAAAAAATCCCCTCCCCCAATAAAAAAGTAAAACGTCCGTTTTTTCCTATTTTACCCCCAAAAAGCGTAAAAAACATTTTTTTATAGACATATTTGGTATCGCCGCGTGCGTAAATGTCCGAACTATTAAAATAAAATGTTAATGATCCCGTACGGTGAACGGCGTGAACGAAAAAAAATTAAAAAAAGTCCAAAATTCCTACTTTTTTAATACATTTTATTAAAAAAAATTATAAAAAAATGTATTAAAAGTTTTTTATATGCAAATGTGGTGGTATAAAAAAAAAGTACAGATGATGGCGCAAAAAATGAGCCCCCATACCGCCACTTATACGGAAAAATAAAAAAGTTAGAGGTCATCAAAATAAAGGGATTATAAACGTACTAATTTGGTTAAAAAGTTTGTGATTTTTTTTAAGCGCAACAATAATATAAAAGTATATAATAATGGGTATCATTTTAATCGTATTGACCCTCAGAATAAAGAACACATGTCATTTTTACCATAAATTGTACGGCGTGAAAACAAAACCTTCCAAAATTAGCAAAATTGCGTTTTTCGTTTTACTTTCCCCACAAAAATAGTGTTTTTTGGTTGCGCCATACATTTTATGATATAATGAGTGATGTCATTACAAAGGACAACTGGTCGCGCAAAAAACAAGTCCTCATACTAGTCTGTGGATGAAAATATAAGAGTTATGATTTTTAGAAGGCGAGGAGGAAAAAATGAAAACGTAAAAATTAAATTGTCTGAGTCCTTAAGGGGTTAACATGTAATTCACAATTCATCACTGGGTTTCAGGCTGCTGCCTATTCCTGGGATAGAAGTACTCTACAAGTACTACAAGTGCATGGAGAGCCTGCATTGTTACTCACTGGCTGCATCTTTTCTAAGAGAACTACAAGTTTTTTTGCAGTGAGAAACATTACAGAATATTCCCATAAATGTTATCATGTTAACAACTATTATGTTGTTTTGTTTTCTTACAGAAATGGGTTTTGATAGATATAAAATGGTGGTGCAAGTTGTGATTGGTGAGCAGAGAGGAGAAGGAGTTAAGTAAGTAGATGAACTTGTTTTGTCCGCCATTAAAGCACCTTGAGAAAATATGGAAAACACTTTTCCATGCAAGCAGTAAATAAGAAATGTAATTTGTGCTGCTTTCATGCAAAAGTAACCTGTGAAATATTCCCCATGGGGGGGGGGGTGCCCTTTAAGCCTATGTTCACACACTATATTGGACCTCATTTTGGGCCTTAAAACATCTGTT
Organism: Hyla sarda; assembly: GCF_029499605.1. Taxonomy (NCBI): domain Eukaryota; kingdom Metazoa; phylum Chordata; class Amphibia; order Anura; family Hylidae; genus Hyla; species Hyla sarda. Next base: position 170,904,838 of record NC_079191.1, read on the forward strand.
GAATATATGAAAAAAAAAATGGCCATTTTTATTCCTTTGTTGTATTAAAGGGGTATTTCAGGAAAAAACTTTTTTTTTTTTATATCAACTGTCTCCAGGAAGTTAAACAGATTTGTAAATTACTTCTATAAAAAAATCTTAATCCTTTCAATAATTATCAGCTGCTGACAACAGTGCTCTCTGCTGACATATCTGCTTGTCTCGGGAACTGCACAGAGTAGAAGAGGTTTGCTATGGGGATTTGCTTCTACTCTGGACAGTTCACGAGACAGGTGTCATCAGAGAGCATTTAGACAGAAAATAACAACTCAACTTCAGCAGCTCTTAAGTACTGAAAGGATTAAGATGTTTTAATAAAGTAATTTACAAATCTGTTAAACTTTCTGGAGCCAGTTTATATATTAAAACATTTTTTTTTTCCTGGATAACCCCTTTAAATACAGTGTCCATTCACATGTAGTTTCATTTTATGGCCATAATTATTACTTATATACCAGGCTGTGTTAGTCATTTCAGTCCCACAGGAGACCCCACTAGGTGTCTGTATAACCAGAAGCATTCTATAAAAAATTATATGAATTGGATATGTGCCTAAAACCTATCTTTTAATAATGCATTTAAAATACACCAAAAAGTGAATAATCCCTCATCCAAAGCAAATTAAATAACAAAATAGCAATTTGTCTGGATTAATTACGGTATATGATCAGGAGAAAGTTCTCCATAACTTGTCTTCAACAACCAGGTATAATGGTACTGCCTTATATACTGCCGACGCGTTTCTATGCCCTAATCCACGGGGAACGTCATCAGGGCAGCTTAAACTACATATAGAACAGGTAATCCAGAGTAGACTAGTTTCCAGATACAAAATCACAGGACACTTGCCATGCAGAGATAAGTTATATGTACTGGGTACTTATATGACATATAACAAAGTTTCATGCATAAATGCCATATTATCCTGTGAAAAAAGAATCAAACAAAACAAGTGCTTGGAGGCGTCCTGTAAAGAAAAACGTTCCTTCTCTAAATATCTCCAGGGCCCACTCCTTCAGTACTGTTTTGTTGAAAGAACCTGATCCCGGCTGTCAGAGCAGAACCTGTTCAGGGAGCCGAGGGTGTTCAGCTTCAACTGCTCAGCCATCCGTTATTATTACCCCAGGTATATAAAATTAAGCGCAAGAGAATTCTTTTAAGGTAGTTTTTGGGTGTTTGTTGCCATGCTTTTTGGGCTGTTTATGGGCCAAGGCACGGCCGGCTTGCAATTTGCATATAAGCATTTGTTGTAAGCCAAAATACATGTTTAAATGGTAAAAAAAAAAGAAAAAACAGCTCAAAATTAGTCTGCATTGCGGAAAAAAAGTTTTTAAGTTTGAGGGTGATCGCTAGAAAGGGGAGGCCCCTTTTGCACTCCCTGGAAAACCGCTTTAAGCTTAAAGGGTACTCCGCTGCTCAGTGTTTGGAACAAATGGTTCCGAATGCTGGAGCCGGCGCCTGGAGCTCGTGACGTCATAGCCCCGCCCCCTCATGGCGTCACATCCCACCCACTTAATGCAGGTCTATGGGAGGGGGCATGACAGCCGTCACGCCCCATCCCATAGACTTGTATTGAGTGGCCGGGGCGTGATGTCATGAGGGGGCGGGGCTATGACGTCATGAGCTCCCGACACCTGTGTTCTGGACCGTTTGTTCCAAACGCTGAGCAGTGGAGTACCCCTTTATAAATGGGTTATGCAGAATTAGAAAAACAGAGCTGATTTCTTCCAAAAACAGCACCACTCCTGTCCTCGGGTTGTGTATGGTTTTGCAGCTCAGTTCCATTGAAAGTAAAAGGAGCCAAGTTGTAGTACCACTCACAACTTAAGGACAGGTGTGGTGCTGTTGTTTGAAGAAAGTAGCTCTGTTTTTCTTATCCTGGATAACAACTTTTAAAGGAGTACTCCGAAATAGGAAAATAGGTATGTACCTGTTTATTTTTTTACTGCAGGCAGTATGAACAACAATTTTCCTATTCCGGAGTACTCCTTTAAGGTGGCCATTCATATTCAATAACTGTAGGCTCAACGGAAGAAGCCAGAAAGCTCTGCCACTGTCTTATCCAGAACAGTAGGGTCACTGGTAGAAATCCAACACTCCCAGCCCCTCCCTTCACCAACGACATCTGTCAGTGAAGAGTCGGGAGGGCTCTATACACCTTAGACACTTTAGTTCAAGTCACTTTAGTGACTAAAGTGCAGTAAATGTCAATACAATGTATGCACGATGAGCTGCGATGGTTTACTCTCTAACATAAAATCAGGAAGAAACCTTTTGTAAGAAAAATGACCAGTATTTTGTGACACTAGACTCTATTTATGTAAAATGGAAATTGCACCTACGACCTGAAAGCTGCTGCACGCCTGCATATGTGTTAGCAGTTACTTGCGTGATTTCAGTTAGATGTTTTTTGATTCATATTAACATGAGATGTGTCTATGAAGCTCTGCCTACACATCGCTTTTATTGTTACTAAAAGACACCAGAATTGTAAACATTTCGGGTCAGCTGCTTAGTGGACTTTCACTCATGATCATCTTAAGGGGAAGCTTTCACCTGTGTTATGTTGTCCTTTCTGAGGGCAGCATAATATAGGGACGTAAACAATGGGGATAGAGAGAAGCCTGACAATCACCAGTAGATGGGTGGAATCAGCCACAATGGACTCCTGTCAGCCAGTGGGCAGTTTCTTTCCAGGCGTAAATGCTACCACACCACTGCACTGTACTATCATGGACAGACCGCTGGAATCATCATGTCTGTCCCTTTATTATGTAAATTGTGTAGCTATTCAGTCTAAAAATCTGCAGCATTTACAGTGAATTTCTGCAGTGGAAATTGACATGTGGTGTAGATTTAAAATCCACAGCATGTCAACTGTTATGTCACTTGTGCTGGAAATGTATTGTAGATATTCCTCATTGACCTCAATGGGAATGCCTAAATCCACAGCTGGTTTGCAGGTGTTGAGGATCTTACTACAGATATGGTGCAGTTCAGTCTGGATGTTATGCAGGACACCTTTCTAGGTAATGGTTAGTGAGTGGCAATGCATAATGTACTGTTATGCGTTATTGCTTACTACTTTACAGAAGCAGGGAGCCTGAGGATACACAGGAGTCCCTTGTACACAGCAGCAAATCCACACCAAGATCTCAACTGTTTGGTGCAGATTTGCTAGTGCATAAAACACTGTAGAATTGTTGCAGAAAATCCACAGCATTTATACCACGTCTGGACATACCCTTAAAGCAGGCTTTCAGAAGCTAAACGGGTAAAAACAAAGACTTAGAAAGGCTTTCTTGTCAGGATTATAGGCATATGTTTTCTATCTCTATAGTCCTTTCCAACACCAAGATATAATGGTTCTTGTTAATATGTAAATATGGCTCAGTGCCCATGGGGTGTCTCCCAGTACAGCAAGTGCCCAGGGTTAAATGAGATATCCAGTTCTGAAAAACTTATCCCCTATCCTAAGGATAGGGGATACGTTTCAGATCGCGGAGGGTCCGACCGCTGGGGCCCGCCACAATCGCCTGTATGGGGCCCCGGCAGCCCGCGGGAAGGGGGCGTGTTGAATACTGCACAAAGCTGCGTCTGACACGCCTCCTCAATACAACTCTATGGCAGAGCCAGAGCGCTGCCTTCGTGTAAGCCGCTGCTTTGTGCAGTGGTCGACACCCGCTATCTGGCTAGCGAGCCGGGGGTCCCCAGCGGGTCGGACCCCCCCGCAATCTGAAACTTATCCCCTATCCTTAGGATAAGGGATGAGTTTTTCAGCACTTGACTACCCCTTTAACCAGATTACCTTTGCTTCACTGCCCCTACTGTCAATCAGAGTGGGAAGGTGCATGCAAGTGGGCAGAGGCGGTGAATAAGACTACATTAGCTGGACTTACTCAGGCTCTTGCTGTACTGAAAAACGCCCCCTGGAAACCTCATTAATTTATTAACAAAAATGCTTATATCTCCTGCAAGGAAAGGACAGTGGAGATATAAAAAAAAAAAAAGTATGTCCAGAATCCTGAGGAAAAGCTGTATCTAGCCATTAGGGATGTAAGAAAAAATCGATTCGCGCGATTATCGGGATTTTTTCATTTGCCGATACTGAATCGATTCAAAATATTTTTGAATCGATTCTTTTAGGGATGTGGAATTTTTATCTCCTGACGCCCAGAACAGCATGTCCCGGGCATCAGGAGATACAAGTTCCACATTTGTGGAGCCGGGCAGGCCGGATCTGACGCGGCGGCGCTCTGGGTGTATGGAGCGGGCTCCGTACTCTCTGACCCCCGGCTGATTTCAGTAGCTGGGGGCCGCTGATGCATCACCGCCGCTAGTATCCAGCATGCGGTGCTCTGCATTGTGTATGGAGCCGGCTCCGGACTCGTGCCCGCCCCATACTCTGCAGCCCCCGGCTGTTCTCAGTAGCCGGGGGCCGCCGCTAATAGCCAGCATGCGGCGATCGCCGTGGCTGGCTATTAAAGGAGTACTCCGGTGCACACTTTTCTCGTTTTATCCTGTCCGGGCTGCAAAATAAAAGAAAACGCACTTTCTCTTACCTGCCAACGAGCCCCCGGAGCTCCGATACACTCCGGTACAGGTGTTCGGTCCCCGGGCTGTATTCTTCTTACTTCCTGTTAGCCCGACACATCACACAGAGCTTCAGCCTATCACCGGCCGCAGCAATGTCCCATCTCAGCCAGTGATAGGCTGAAGCTCCGTGTGACGTGCCGGGCTAACAGGAAGTAAGAAGAATACAGCCCGGGGACCGAACACCTGTACTGGAGCTCCGGGGGCTCGTTGGCAGGTAAGAGAAAGTGAGTTTTCTTTTATTTTGCAGCCTGGACGGGATAAAATGAGAAAAGTGCGCGTTGGACTACTAGATCGCCGCTGTCAAAGCTGACAGCGGCGTCTATTGGGATCTATGAATGCTCCCAGGTGGGCGATGTATCGGGATATATCGTGATGTATCGTCACCTAGACGGTATCGCGATATATCGGGATATATCGAATCGCCACACTGGTATCGCGATTCGAATCGTATCGCCAAATTCTTGGCGATTCACACCCCTACTAGCCATGTACTTACGGTATTTTTATCCCTGTTTAGCTGCCGACAGGTTCACTGTAAAGTTATGTATTGTCATTTGTCAGAATTTTATCTTTAGATGACCATAAGTTTTCATGTGCACAATGCAGCTATTGTAGACAAATCATTTTTCTACTCATTCTAGGAGTTGTGTGAATAGTTGTGCAGTTTACCACTATGTTTAAGCCACTAATCCTGTGCATTCTGTTTCAGAATGGCTGCTCGATGCTTTTGGGATGCTGACACTGATAACTATGCTGAAGATGTCTTCATGAATGTAAGATATGTTTTCATATACAGGGGGAACACTGCAGGTATATTAAAGACTGTATACCCTGCCTATCATCAAGGTCCCCAAAGTGGACGAATTCTTTAAAAATAAGAATAGATATAGATTATAGATATTTAGTGAAGCCTTAGTTAATGATACACATATTAAAGGCCATTATTACACAGGTAATGTTTTTCTATTTTACAATATGTTTGCAGGCTTGTTGCTAAATATTGCATTGCAATTACAGCACAAGATTTAAAATTCATCCTTTCTTGTAGTTTCCGTAATATCTGACCTTTTGAAGAAGGCATGTGGTCAGTATAAAAATGAATAGGGAGATTTATTAAAACCCATACAGAAGAAAAGGGTGGCAGTTGCCCATAGCAACCTATCAAATTGCTTCCCGCCAAAACGCGTCACTCCTTGGTTCGTGCATGCTGTGTTACATGTTCCTGATGATGATAATCCAATAAAAAGCAGCTGGATAAACCTCGTACAAACTACTTTACTAACTAATTCTGGATTAGTTGACTAGTTAATAGTGTGGAAGTGTACAGTATATACTGAGCTGTTTTTGCCAGATTGACACTTACTAACTTTTCGTTTTGTTACTTTTAGGAATACTTGTTCTGTGTTGCTGCTGCATTTGGATGTTTCTACTACTAAGAAGACCTGCGCATTACATCTAAGGGGGGGTTCACACTGCAGAAACTGTTTTTGTTAAAGAGAAACTGGAATGCAGTGTGAACCAAAGGGATACTCTCTTGTAAATAGTCTCATATATTTGTGAAAATACATAATAAATATTTTATGAATGTAGTCATGTATATGAAAGGCATCTTGAAATGAACAATAACAATATCAATGGTTAAGCATTTAAAATATTTTCACCTCATCCGTCATTAGGGGTCTTCTATAGCTCCCCCTTCTGCGTCCAAGTATTCTACATTCCTCAAATCTGTGTTCTCTGAAAAATCTTATTATCTTTAAATCTTTGGGATTTATGAAATTTGGTCGAAAATGTAAGATCACAAAGTATTGTGTTGTACAGTGATCCCTCAACTTACAATGGCCTCAACATACAATAGTTTCAACATACAATGGTCTTTTCTAGACCATTGTAAGTTGAAACCAGACTCAACATACAATATACAGACAGTCCAGATCTGTGAAACGCGTCAGTAACTGACCAATCAGAATGGACATTCACTGGTAAAACCCCTGTATTACTGAAGTGTATACACTGACTGGTGTCTGGTAGCACCCCCTACAGTACAGGGAGGTATTACATGTTCTGTACTCTTTACCTGTACCAGGATTAGCTGCTCCTTTGGACATCAGGTGAGGGAGACTCCATGTTACTTTTTTAAGACATTGCATACTGTACAGGACCCTGAAGAAGCTTCTGTCCTCTACATAGACCAGTGTTTCCCAAGCAGGGTGCCCCCAGCTGTTGCAAAACTACAACTCCCAGCATGCCCGGACAGCCTTTGGCTGTCCGGGCATGCTGGGAGTTGTAGTTTTGCAACAGCTGGAAACTCCCTGCTTGGGAAACACTGACTTAGACAGTGATTACAGCTCCCAGCAGATCTTTCTTACTTTTATATGTAAGGACTTGCTTTATCCGTATTAGTTATCTACTTATTTCTTTAATCCTCACTTTTTTCCTATTTTTGGATGACATTTTGGTGCCTTTAGAACCAATTACCAGGTTTCCATAGAGTTATGGTCTCAACATACAATGGTCATCCCAGAACCAATTAATATTGTAACTTGAGGGACCACTGTATATTTTGAACAGAAGAATTAGGAGTGTAAAGTTTTGTTAACAATTCAACAGCAAAACCTGCATGTAATATGGATTTTAGTTCATTTCCACAGGGTAATGGGTTTCCAAGCTTGGCAGTCAAGTATTCCCAATAGTTCCCATTTAGTTAGGCTGCAGGGATCATTTAGTCACCTAGGACCAGCCTTTTGGCATTCCTGATAATTTTTTTGCCCAAGTTCACATGGCCATAAATGGGCATAATGTCCTCCCGGAAAATATGGGCAGGCATTCCGCACATCTGAATGTTCCAGCGGGCGCTAGGACCACTGGGAAATGCACAGTCTCATAGATGCATTGCATTTCCAAGAGGAATCTGCAGAAAGAATAGACATGTCTGTTTTTTCTACAGACGCTGGAATCAGCATTGCCGAGGCAGAAACTCTGCTATGGGCACAGTGTAGCAGAATGGGACTATGCTGCAGCATAATATTTCTGGGGAATTACATAGTGTGAACATAGCCTGTTAGGGGAAGCCGTGGTCAGCGAGATGTTTGCTTTGCAGTGACCAGAAAAAGTCTTACATGGCGGCCATGACTGTTCGTGCAATAAATAAATTACTTGCGTCTGCCACAGCAGATGCTCTCCATACTGGCTCATGGAGAGGGGTGTCCCAGGGAAATAATAAAGCATCATTGACTTTTCCTAAATGTGGATCCACAATGCAGTACTGTAGAGATGAGCGAGCTTACAGTAAATTTGATTCGTCACGAACTTCTCGGCTCGGCAGTTGATGACTTTTCCTGCATAAATTAGTTCAGCTTTCCGGTGCTCCGGTGGGCTGGAAAAGGTGGATACAGTCCTAGGAGACTCTTTCCTAGGAATGTATCCACCTTTTCCAGCCCACCGGAGCACCTGAAGGCTGAACTAATTTACGCAGGAAAAGTCATCAACTGCAGAGCCGAGAAGTTCGTGACGAATCGAATTTACTGTAAGTTCGCTCATCTCTACAGTACTGCATAGAGATAGTTTTAAAATATTTTCTCAAGCCAAATGCCACAAAGCAGCTCTGTTCTTGCTGGTAAAACTTGGCACTAGGCCTGCGGGATATATCACAATCGAATTGCGATTATTGCAAATTGCCATATTTAGATTTTTCCCTTGTCAGCGGCAGCAGCGGCAGAAGTAGTTAAAAAAAGACTCACTCAAGCACACAAGGCTCTGCTCGGAAAACGTGTAAGGTCAGGAGGCGGAGCCACCACTCCTGAACCCTGGGGAAGACAGGCTGCAGCGCAAGATTGTTATGGATGAGTGGTGGTCAGCGGCGTGAAACAAAGCAGCAGTCATCCTCTGTGCTCCTGATTATACAGTACTGTACATTACTGTGAGCAGGGGAATGGCTATATGAATTTCATATAGCCATCCCCCACTCATATAGCCGTTCCCCCACTCATAAAGCCGTCCACCCCTCCCCCTCGTATAGCCGTTTCCCCCCTTCATTTCATATAGCCAATTTGCCTCATAGCCATTCCGCTCATTTCATATTATGCCATGAAGCGAATAGCTATATGAAATGGGGGAATTGGACATGAAATGGAAGGGATTTCATCATTTGTTTATCATATCGCAATCGCATATCGAAATTGCAATATTTACCCCATAATCGCAATCACACATTTTCCACAAATTGTGCAGCCCTACTTGGCTCTATAGTGGAGGTCTGTTTTCATGTTTGCTATGGCCCCCTCTCTCGTGTACACTAATCAGAAAAATAAAGGGAACACTTAAACAACACAATGGGGGAAATTTATCAAAACCTGTCTACAGGAAAAGTTGCCCATAGCAACCAATCAGATCGCTTCTTTCAGTTTGCAGAGGCCTTGTTAAAAATGAAAGAAGTGATCTGATTGGTTGCTATTGGCAACTTTTACTTTGCACAGGTTTTGATAAATCTCCCCCAATATAACTCCAAGTCAATCACACTTCTGTGATATCACACTGTCCACTCAGGAAGCAACACTGATTGACAATCAATTTCACATGCTGTTGTGCAAATGGAACAGACAACAGGTGGAAATTATTAGCAAGACACCCCAATAAAGGAGTGGTCCTGCAGGTGGTGACCACAGACCACTTCTCAGTTCCTATGCTTCTTAGCTGATGTTTTGGTCACTTTTGAATGCTGGCGGTGCTTTCACTCTAGTGGTAGCATGAGATGGAGTCTTCAACCCACACAAGTTGCTCAGGTAGTGCAGCTCATCCAGGATGACACATCAATGTGAGCTGTGGCAAGAAGGTTTGCTGTGTCTGTCAGTGTAGTGTCCAGAGCAATGTAGGCGCTACCAGGAGACAGGCCAGTACATCAAGAGATGTGGAGGAGGCCAACAGCCCAGCAGCAGGATCGCTACCTCCACCTTTGTGCAAGGAGGAGCACTGCCAGAGCCCTGCAAAATGACCTCCAGCAGGCCACAAATGTGCATGTGTCCACTCAAACGGTCAGAAAAAGACTCCATGAGGGTGCTATGAGAGCCAGACATCCACAGGTGGGGGTTGTGCTTACAGCCCTACACCGTACAGGACGTTTGGCATTTGTCAGAGAACACCAAGATTGGCAAATTTGCCACTGGTGCCCTGTGCTCTTCACAGATGAAAGAATGTTCACACTGAGCACAAGTGACAGAGTTTGGAGACGCTGTGGAGAACATTCTGCTGCCTGCAACATCCTCCAGCATGACCGTTTGGTGGTGGGTCAGTAATGGTTTGGGGTGGCATTTCTTTGGGGGCCGCACAGCCCATGTGCTTGCCAGTGGTAGCCTGACTGCCATTAGGTACCAAGATGAGATCCTCAGACCCCTTGTGAGACCATATGCTGGTGCGGTTGGCCCTGGGTTCTTCCTAATGCAAGACAATGCTAGACCTCATGTGGCTGGAGTGTGTCAGCAGTTCCTGCAAGAGGAAGGCATTGATGCAATGGACTGGCCCGCCCGTTCCCCAGACCTGAATCAGATTGAGAACATCTGGGACATCATGTCTCGCTCCATCCACCAACACCACGTAGCACCACAGACTGTCTAGGAGTTGGCGGATGCTTTAGTCCAGGTCTGGGAGGACATCCCTCCTCAGGAGCATGCCCAGGCATTGTAGGGAGTTCACACGGGCACGTGGGGGTCACACACACTACTGAGCCCAATTTTGACTTGTTTTAAGGACATTACATCAAAGTTGGATCGGCCTGTAGGGTGGTTTTCCACTTTGAATTTGAGTATGACTCCATATCCAGATCTCCATGGGTTGATAAATTTGATTTCCACAGATAATTTTTGTGTGATTTTGTTGTCAGCACATTCAACTATGTAAAGAAAAAAGTATTTCATACGATTAGTTCATTCATTTAGATCTAGGATGTGTTATCTTGGTGTTCCCTTTATTTTTTTGAGCAGTGTATAAACCCCAATGGCGACTTCTTGGTTTTCACTGCAGCGCTAAGGTACCACTAAGCTATTCTGTTTGGAAAGAGTTTAAACAATGTATTAATGATAACAGCCACCCAAGAGCAGTTTGGAATTTTTAACTCTCTTTTTCAGAGCTTACGGCTAAGGCCAGCTTCACACTTACATAGTTGCACCTTTTTAAAGCATAAACCATAACCTATTGTTGGACCTGTTACTTGACAGACATCAATGACTAATATGGGGTCTGTAGAGGGAGAGAAAAAATTGGGGAGACCAGAGTGGGCACCTCGTGTGATACGGTAGGAGTAGTAGGAGAGAGATGGAGAAAAGATCGAGAAAAGGTGGGGCCTCTTTAGACCCCTAGGTAGTGGCTGCTCACCTTGCAGCAAGTGAAAACCTGCATATGAACCCACAACGGGGTTTGAGGAAAGGATCCGGAACCGCTGCTGAGCCTTAGGTAGCAGGAGTGGCGAAACCACCTCCTGAGTAGAACGATCAATGGCAAAGCGAAAAAGATGGCGCTGCTGGTTCCAATGGTGTAGGTAACAAACTAGCTAGAGATGCAGGTAGCCAACGTGTTTTGTACTACCTGCATCTCTGGCTACAGTTTGTTACCTACACCATTGGAACCAGCAGCGCCATCCAAAGGTTCTTTTTCGCTCTGCCATTGATAATATGGGGTCTGACCTTTAAGACGGTAACAGTAGTAGGGTTGCATGCCGCAGCATTGTGCCTGTCAACTGTAACCGAAACTAACAGATCATGGCAATGTGAACACCTCCCTAAACAGCACTCGCATTCCCGGCTCAGTAACCTACTTTAACCCAATAACGAGCATGGACGTCTATGCGCATCCGTGTGCCATTAATGGGGTATGTCGAGGGCTCCCGACTTGAGCCTGCGTCACACCCGCCAGCCCCCAGATGATTCCTGTATCTGGGGGCTGGTGTCAATAGCCAACATGCGGCAATCTCTGTGGCCTGCTATTAACCCTTTAGATTGCCGCTGTCAAAGTTGACCGCGGCGGCTAAAGGTGCCTGTATCCTGTCCCTGGTGGTCCAGTGTGGTGAATCGCCCCCCTGCAGCACGATTGCAGGGGGCTTATCCACTGCTGAGGTAGCCTGAGGGCTTACCTCTCCTTTCATGTCGGCTCCGTGCTTAGAATGATAAAGCCTGGCAGGACTAGGCTTTATCAATCGAGCGCAGAGCACACAGATCAATGGGATTCTATGTAATCCCATTGATCTGTATGAGGAATCAATTGATTCCTCCTAAAAGTCCCCTAAGGGGACTAAAAGTGTAAAAAAAAAAAATTTTTTAAACACACACATTAACCCCTTCCTTATTAAAAGTTTAAATCACCCCCCTTTTCCCAAATTCCATATAAAAAATATATAAACATAATAAAAATAAACATATGTGGCATCACAACGTTCATAAATGTCTGAACTATAAAAATATATTGTTAATTAAACTGCACGTTCAATGGCATACGAGCAAAAAAATTCCAAAGTCCAAAATAGCGTATTTTTGGTCACTTTTCATACAATAAAATAAAAAGGAATAAAAAATGATCAAAAAGTCTGATCTAAACAAACCAATGGTACCGATTAAAACTCCAGATCATGGCGCAAAAAATCTGCCCTCATACCACCCCGTATGCAGAAAAATGTAAAAGTTATAGGGATCAGAAGACAATTTTAAATGTACTAATTTTCGTGCATGTAGTTATGATTTTTTTCCAGAAGTACGACAAAATCAAACCTATATAAGTGGGGTATCATTTTAATCGTATGGACCTACAGAATAAAGATAAAGTGTCATTTAAAAAATAAAACTTACGGCGTAGAAACGGAAGCCCCCAAAATTTACTTTTTTCTTCAATTTTGTCGCACAATGATTTTTTTCCCGTTTTGCTGTAGATTTTTAGGTAAAATGACTGATGTCATTACAATGTAGAATTGGTGGTGCAAAAAATAAGCCCTCGTATGGACTTTTAGGTGCAAAATTGAAAGGGTTATGATTAGAGATGAGCGAACTCACAGTAAATTCGATTCGTCACGAACTTCTCGGGTCGGCAGTTGATGACTTATCCTGCATAAATTAGTACAGCCTTCAGGTGCTCCGGTGGGCTGGAAAAGGTGGATACATTCCTAGGAAAGAGTCTCCTAGGACTGTATCCACCTTTTCCAGCCCACCGGAGCACCTGAAAACTGAACTCATTTATGCAGGAAAAGTCATCAACTGCCGAGCCGAGAAGTTCGTGATGAATCGAATTTACTGTAAATTCGCTCATCTCTAGTTATGATTTTTAAAAGGTAAGGAGGAAAAAACAAAAGTGCAAAAACAGAAAAACGCTTGGTTCTTATGGTGTTAAAGGCGGTATTTAGGTATAGGAAACAGAAAGCTAAATTCTTCTAAAAAAAAAAAAAAAAAAAAAAAAGGACCACATCCATTTTCTTGTGTGGTACTACACTTCAAGGGATCTGAGCTCCAATACCACACAAAATCTGAGGACAGGTGTGTTGCTGTTTTGGGAAGAAATTAGCTCTTTTTTTTTCTTCTCTTCAATCTGGATAAATAACTTCTTTCATGGGACCCAGAATTGCTTAGCAAATTTTTACTATACATTTCTGTAGGCATTTCTCATATTCTCCATTTTGAAAACACCAAGATATGTAGACCTTCCCAGGACCATGTGCCTTCTCCTAGAATAAGCCCAGCCTGTTATATTAGCTATTTATAAGACTTCATGCAGTGTGTGTGTCACCATCATTTCCAATAACGGAACTCCACAGCCCGCGCTCTAGTTCCCGGCGGGCTGTTTACTTCGTTACTCCGCTGTAATGCTGGCTATGAGCTGTACTTCCGGACCGTTCTGTCAGACTATGACACTAAGTAGCCCCGCCCGGAAACTGGACACGGAGACACCGGGAGGTGAGCTGGGTCCTGGGCTCTGCGTCTTCCCAACTCCATGAGCTGTACATAGCCGCACCGAGCGCACAGGTAGCGTTATCTATGGGCTGTAGTAGTCCGGAAAGTGGTTGGTGGCGTACATAGTAACGCGTATCTATGTACATTATATGGGGGGAGCCTGTGTGCTGCCAGTGAGTATAGACTGCTTTATATACTGGGCATAGGGGGTAAGTGTCCTGCTGGCATCATGCCCACCTGATGTGCTGTGTTTTATCGGTAGGGAGCTTGCCCATAGTCCTATGATGGATGGTAGTGATGATCTGTGCCGGTGTTTCGCAACCAGGGTGCCTCCAGCTGTTGCAAAACTATAACTCCCAGCATGCCCGGACAGCCTTTGGCTGTCCGGGCATGCTGGGAGTTGTAGTTTTGCAACAGCTGGAGGCACCCTGCTTGGGAAACCCTGATCTGTGGGCATAGGGGGCATTAGTCTGATGTGTGAGGCTGGGTTCACACCACGTTTTTGCAATACAGTTCCTGGATGGAACCGTACGCACATATAGTTCTGTACGGTTCCCATTGACTCCAATGTTAAAAAAAAAAAAAAAAACGAATACGGTTTAATACGGTTTTTCACCCGGACCAAAAACCGTGGTAGACTACGGTTTTCTGTCCGGGGAAAAAAAAAAGTAAAAAAACGTATGGCTTGAAAAACGGAGACAACCGTATGCAATATGGTGCATACAGTTTTGAATGGGAAGTCTATGGGCACGGTTTTCTGTACGGTTGCATACGTTTTTTTAAATTAAACCGTATAGCAAAATTGTAGTGTGAACCCACCCTAACCCTGTCTCTTATGACCATTCTTATTACTGTGATGCCAGAGGAGTGGGCATCGTATTGTAAGGCTTCTGGGTGCAATGCTCGGGGCTGGTTATTATAGATGAGCCTTTGCCCTGACGCGTCACCTCCTTTATGTCTATTCTAAGATAAGGAATAGATCAGAAGACCCTTGGCCCCAGTGATTCTGACATGGCTGAGGTTTATCCATTACCACATATACCAGCTGACTCACTCTGGTGACTCTACATTCCCACCATATGTAAAGTGTGGCCCTCCAGTTGTTACTAAACTACAACTCCCAGCATGCCCTGACAGCAAGTGGCTATCCGGGCCTGCTGGGAGTTGTAGTTTTACAACATCTTGAGGGTTCATGGAGATCAGCTTGTGCTCGCCATGATGGCCATTATTGGAAGCATTCCTATAATAATATATACTTATACAGTGTTATTCTGCTAGAAAGCTGTACTTGCCATAGTCTTATAGGGGGGAGATTTATCAAAACCTGCCCAGAGGAAACGTTGCTGAGTTGCCCATAGCAACCAATCAGATTGCTTCTTTTATTTTTGAAAAGGCCTTCAAAATGAAAGAAGCGATCTGTTTGGTTTCTATGGGCAACTCAGCAACGTTTCCTCTGGGCAGGTTTTGATAAATCTCCCCCATTGTGACTACGATCTGTCTATTTTCCGAACGTATACTGTTTTGTTTTGGTTTTTTTTCTCATCCACACAGCGTGTACATTTTGGAAATTGATAGACCATATTCACCATTTAAAGGGGTACTCCGCACATAGCATCTTATCCCCTATCCAAAGGATAGGGGATAAGATGTCAGATCACCGGGGTCCCGCTTCTGGGGACCCCCGGGATCTCCGCTGGGGCACCCCGCTATCATTACTGAACAGAGCAGACTCGCTCTGTGCGTAATGACGGGCCAGAGCATCGTTACGTCACAGCTCCACCTCTCTTGACGTCATGGCCCGCCCCCCCAATACAAGTCTATGGGAGGGGGCGTGGTGGCCATCACGCCCCCTCCCATAGACTTGCATCAAGGGGGTGGGACGTGACGATGCTCCGGCCCCTGTATTGCCCGTCGTTACGCACAGAGCGAGTGTGCTCTGTGCAGTAATGACAGCGGGGTGCTGCATCGGAGATCCCGAGGGTCCCCAGAAGTGGGACCCCGGCGATCTGACATCTTATTCCCTATCCTTTGGATAGGGGATAAGATGTCTAGGGGCGGAGTACCCCTTTAAGGAGTACTCTGGCTGAAAGTGACTTGGTTGAGCTGCAATGTGACATTTTGAACCACCAGTGCCAGGAATTGGAGCATGGCTGAGACCAGGAGCAGCAATAACGGAGGCGGCGGGAGACAGATTGAGGTAAGTACAGAAAAAAATTATGCTGGAGTACTCCTTTAAGGGTACATTGACACATCGTATCCTCTGCAGATTTAATGCAGTTAAATCAATACAAAAATAAATAGTTCAACAGCAGCATTGATGCTCTGTAGCGGATGTGTGAGTGTACCCTTAGACTACGTGGCAACACATCGGGCTATACATTGGCATTCCTTTTTGATAGGCTGCGACTGTATTGCCTGATGTGGGGCAGAAGAGGTGTGAACAAACCTTAGAGGGATTGTCTGCTGAAGACTATTGGGTCATATAAAGTCACAGAGGAGGTTCCTCTCACTCTTGACCCTTTCTAGGACTCACAATAGAGGGTGGCTGCCACATTTTTGGATCTGGTCCACTCAGGCATCACGTGGTAAGCCACTCGATTGAATGTCTGGCACTAATGCTGCATTTGCTTCAGCTAATCGCTGGGGGTTAGAGACACTGTGCATTCACTGATAAGTACTATTGCTGTGCCAGATTCACTTTACGAACAGATTTTCTTGGGGAGTGATCAGAATTGATCTTGTTTCTTGTGTAATTGGGCATCAGAATCCAGATGTGTATGTACATCATTATGTAGGTATAATAATGGATACAGTATTGTATTTCGTATATTGACTTATTTCTTTAAATGGTCTTTTCAAATAGCGCCCCATGTGATAGCCTATGGGATTCCTAACGTATTTGTAAATTACAATATTTACTGAAAAAGAATCTTTACCCTAGAAAAAAAAAGCTCTAAAGGGTTGGCCACTGATGGTCTCACTTCTCTGTAATCTGCTGTCCACTGCCTGTTTTTAGTCTCGGTCCTTCTCTGGTAACGGAGAAGCAAAAGAGAGAACATGAAAAGTAGGTAGGAACAGGGCAGAGCTAAGCTACTCTGTGCAGGAGAGAGGGAGAAAGTCTATGTCGTAGACCTACAATTTGAAAGCCTGTCTGCCTTCTTCAGAGGTCCAACCTGTGAATAAATGTTAAATCAAGGCTTCTGTCCCATCCCTGGCCACCCATAAATTTCAGGCAGCTATCCCTAGTGTTTTTACTGTATGTACACAGTACCGCCTCCTAAATGTAGTCTTCCCCCTCCTCCCGCTTAAGCTCGTCATCAACAGTCTAGATTTTAGTATAACAGCCCCCCCCCCCCCCTTCTGGGATGATGTTATTTCTTTCATTTCTGCTTATATACAGTAGCACCTTGCAAAGTCAGTGCGTCATAACCCCTTCCCCTCCGCTTGCTATGTATAGTACTGTAAGGTAAATTGTCCTCCACACTGAGCATGTTCATTCTAGTGCACCTTCATCAACTCTATGTCATGGCATAGGTGTATGGACAAGTTCTGTACACTGGCCAGACAACTAAGGGAAAGGAAGTACCTGTGTCTGTACTTCTGGAAAACAGCCGAGCATTGGTGCCATCCCCGTAATGGAGAGAGTAAGAAATTGCTGTCCACCATGGAAGGGATTCTCAAGGACTCAAGTGAGAGCACATTCAACACCTTGCCACCACTCTGAAGGGTTAATCTAACACAACCGTGTAGGTTTTTAAAAAATCTTTTATAACGATAAATAGATTTTAAGTCACTGGTCACTATGAGACATATATCAAACCTTGTGCAAAGGAACGGTGGTGCAGTTGTCAGATTCCAGCTTTTATTTTTCAGAGGCCTTTTTAAAAATAAAAGAAGCAATCTGGTTGCTATGGGCAACTGCACCAGCCCCCCTCTATACAGGTTTTAATAATTCACCCCCACTGTCTTTTCTTACTCATACTGGACTGATTTATCAATGCTGGCACACCCTGCAAGCCAAGCGCCAGCTCTCCCCATTGTGTTTCCTGCATCAGATTTATCAACATGGTGCACACCCTTATTAGGAATCTAGCATACCGTATATACTCGAGTATAAGCTGACCCAAATATAAGCCGAGGCCCCTAATTTCACCCCAAAAACCCAGGAAAAGTTATTGACTCTACTATAAGCCTAGGGTGGGAAATACATCATCCCCCCCCTGTCATCATCCAGACCCCCGTCATCATCACCCCTCTTCATCATCACTGCCTGTCAATCCCTTCATCAGTGGTCATCAACCTGCGGACCTCCAGATGTTGCAAAAACTACAACTCCCAGCATGCCCGGACAGCCATTGGCTGTCCGGGCATGCTGGGAGTTGTAGTTTTGAAACCTCTACAAGTTCGCAGGATGAAGACCACTGCGGCCTTCGTCATCATCCCCCCCCCCCGCCCCCTTCATCATCACCGCCTGTCAATCCCTTCATCAGTGGTCTTCAACCTGCGGACCGCCAGATGCTGCAAAACTACAACTCCCAGCATGCCCGGACAGCCATCGGCTGTCCAGGCATGCTGGGAGTTGTAGTTTTGAAACCTCTGCAGGTCCACAGGTTGAAGACCACTGCGGCCTTCGTCACCATCCAGCCCCCCTTTTGTTTTGTACTCATCTCCTCTCGGCGGGAAGTTAGGGTGAGCTGGTCCGTGCCATCTATGCTGCAGGGAACGTCCGGTGTGGATGATTAGTCGTTGCGGGCTGTCCATTTTCACCGGGGGGGCCTCTTCTCCGTGCTTCGGGCCCAGACTATTGACATTGCCTTGCCGCATAAACGTCCCTGTGCATCGTCGTCAAGGCAACGTCACTACTCCAGGGGGGGGGGCGAAGCGCGGAGAAGAGGCCCTCCCAGTGAAAATGGACAGCCCGCAACAACTAACCATCCCCACCGGACGCTCCCTGCAGCATAGATGGCCCGGACCAGCTCACCCTAGGCTTGCTGGGAGTTGTAGTTTTGCAACATCTGGAGGTCCGCAGGTTGAAGACCACTGATGAAGGGATTGACAGGCGGAGAGTTCACTCAAGTATAAGCTGAAGGGGACGTTTTCAGCACGAAAAATCGTGCTGAAAAACTCGGCTTATACTCGAGTATATACAGTAGGTCAATTCACAGAAAAGTGGTGAAAATGTGCATAAACAAGTTGGGCTCGATGCAGCTCCACCCTGCACAAGGACATCCTAAATATGGCATTTAGCTCCATGCCTCATAACTGTTGTAAATGCATTGTTAAATCTGCCTAGTGTTTCTAAATGGAATCCTAAATATTGTATTTTTTCTTTTGTGGCCCTTAAAACTCTCACATCGTCAGGTTGTCTTGTTAAGATCTATCTGTGTCTCTCACATTGATGCCAAATTCTAGTGGCAGCACTTACAGTCAGAGACTGGGGAGATGACTATGACGGCTGCTCCCAGGGGGCTTTGCTTATTGAATAAAGGCACACAAAGAATTGTGACTGACAACTCTGTTCCTCTCGAGAGACTGGTTGGTGGAAATAGTGAGTCCCTGCAACCAGCTTTCTGAAGCCTGCTGAAGAGGTATTTCTGCCCAACAAGACTGGAAAAGGCTTTGCTTGGGACCTTGGGTATAGATCAAACCACATCTGCTAATACAGAAAAGTCAGGACTGGTGTAGCATAAAGGGTGGTTTCACACATTCTCTCTTTATTTGGGGGGGGGGGGGGGCAGGTTAAAAAAATTAAGTATGTGATGAAGGACTAAAATATGTGAGAAAGGCTCTACAAACAGATACATCCTCTTTGCACGTTTTATTTATTTATTTTATTATTATTATTAATAATAAAATACTGACCATGACTGTATTGTATTTTGGGAATGTTTGGGGGGGCATGATGGTTTAGGGCCTGGATGCCTTGTGGGGCAGCAGTCCATGACCTCAAGCTAAAAAAAGACATTGTGTGATGTACTAATACAGAAAAGTCAGGACTGGTCCTACACAGTGCCAGGTGCACAACAGACAATGGTCTAAAGCACGAAGAAGAAGTCAAAGTTCTGGTCCAAACTTCCTCCTCAACATTGTACAATTCTTATTTATTGCTACTGGAATTGTTTGCTGAGATGATGAGGCTGCAGGTTATTTAATTGAAGGGATAACTTTCTTTTTCTCCCTGCACTGTGGATGTTTACTCAGTGTTCCCAATGAAAGGCATGAACAGTACAACTGTTTTTGTGTTATTAATTTAGAATGTGATCTCATCTACTATTCCTAACATTTTCCTCACATTGTATTAGTTGTCAATGCAGAAATCCAATCAAGTCATTTTTTATTTTTTAATATAAATTCACTTCAGTTATACATGCAATCTATATCTTTTGTAGATATATAAATACTGGTAAAGATTACTAAATGTTCCATTTATGACAAGTGGCACAGGGGTGGGTCTGTTTGCATTGTGAAAATAAGGTCCAATTTTTTTTAATCCATCTAAGCTCACTACATAGTATGAAAAAGTTAGTCCTTAGGTCAGATTACAGCAGTCAGAATATCAGTGACTTTCATTGTGACCTTTAAACATGTCAGCAGATTATCAGTGGGAATGAACTGGACAAAGTGCAGATAGTGTCATATATACATAAGCAGGTATTAGAGCAGTAAATGAGGACTCCAAGACTCTTCCTGGGCATCACTCCATGTGCTCAACATCTTGGTCCGTTCTTTGCTGGAATCTAATCTAGTGCCTGAAATAGCTGTAAAGGGGGGGGGGGGGGGAATAAGCAGCGAGACAGTAGAAGAACATTACCCTATCAGTCAGGAATATGTGAAAGGTGAGTTGTATCTCTCATAAGCAATAAGGTAAAATGTATCATGTTTTATGGTTTCCGACCAGTACATTATCAATATGGTAAAGTGATGTCCTGGTTTGGTGCCAGTTAAAATGTTCTAGGAACTGGCTTGTGAGCGATGATAATCCTGCAGGAAGTCTCACATCCCATCAGCAGAATATAGGTGACTGCATGGCAGCCTGTATACTATGAAAGAGTGTTCAGTGCCTCACAGGGTGCAGGCTGCCATAAAGTCACCTATATTCTGCTGATGGGATTCGAGACTCCCTGCAGGACTATTATACTAGTTTATTGATGGCCTTATGACTACTTTATTTCGGCACGTCATTGAGAAAATGCAGACGTACACCTGTATTAGCCCTGCTGGAGATCTGCAGGGCAGTGATGGAGTACTGGAATCTTCTGCTTTGCTATTAGTGGAATTTATTTATTTTTTTTATTTTTTTTTAAATCAACTGGTGCCAGAAAGTTAAACAGGTTTGTAAATTACTTCTATTAAAAAATCTTAATCCTTCCAGTACTTTTTAACTGCTGAATACTACAAAGGAAATTATTTTCTTTTTGCAACACAGAGCTCTCTGATGAATCATGAGCACAGTGCTCTCTGCTGACATCTGTCCATTTTAAGAACTGTCCAGAGTAGGAGAAAATCCCCATAGCAAACATATGCTGCTCTGGACAGTTCCTAAAATGGAAAGAGATGTCAGCAGAGAGCACAATGTTCCAAAATAAAATAATTTCCTCTGTAGTATTCAGCAGCTAATAAGTACTGGAAGGATTAAGATTTTTTAATAGAAGTAATTTACAAATCTGTACCCCTTTTAAACAGACTTGTTAATTGCTTCTATTAAAAAAAATCTTAATCCTACCAGTACTTATCATGTGCTGAAGTTGAGTTCTCTTTTGTCTGACCACAGTGCTCTCTGCTGACAACTCTGTCTGTCTGAGGAACTGTCCAGAGCATAATAGGTTTGCTATGGGAATGTGCTCTGGACAATTCCTGAGACACAATAGTGTCAGCAAAAAAACCTTATACAACAGGCGCTGTTCATCTGGACATTCATTTATCAGGAATCTGGAACACCGCCTGTTGCATAAGGTTTTTTTCTGACACTATTGTTACTTTGAGACGGGATCGGGTTATCCTCTTCCTGCAACCTTTCAGGCTTGGCAGTTTATCTTCAGAAGAACAAAATTGATACCCCCTATATAAGGGCTATATGCGCAATTTACTATATACAAGGTGAGTGGCCACCCAGAAGGCCAGCGTTTGCTTTACCTTACTTGGGCTCTCTTACCTTAGGTAATACATGAGGTGCGGTCCCCCATTTTTTTTTTCCTTCCTTTTTTTTTCTTTAAAGTTCCTGAGACAGACAGAGGTGTCAGCAGAGAGAACTCAACTTCAGCAGCTGATAAGTACTGTTAGGATTAAGATTTTTTTAATAGAAGTAATTTTCAGATCTGTTTAACTTTCTGGAGCCAGTTGATATGAAATAAATCCCTTTTAAAGGAGTACTCTAGTGCAGAGTATTCCTGCTCCGTTCTGCCCGGGCTGTAAAATAAATGAAAATGAACAATCACTCACCTCCCTGGGTTCCCGCGGAGCGCCACTACAGCTGTTCGGTCCTCCGGTCCATCCTCTTCATACTTCCGAGTGTAACGAAGCGTCACATGGCGCTCAGCCTATCGCCGGTCACCGTGATGTTCAGCCTCGGACGGCGATAGGCTGAGCGCCATGTGACGCTTCGTTACACCCGGAAGTATGAAGAGGATGGACCGGAGGACCGAACAGCTGTAGTGGCGCTCCGCGGGAACCCAGGGAGGTGAGTGATGGTTCATTTTCATTTATTTTACAGGACGGAGCAGGAATACTCTGCACTAGAGTACTCCTTTAAGGATGTATTCACACGTACAGTATCCTGCGCATGATTTGAAGCTGTAGAGTACAATGTAAAAAAAATGACTGAACACAGGTTCAAATACGCGCAGGATACTGTATGTGTGAATAGACCCTTAGGGAGGAACAGGGCAACCTTTTCAAAAGAGCAAGTTAACTTGGAATATTCTTGTCATGAAGCATGAAACGTCACTTATTCAAAGCAATAGGCCATCAATGTAATGCAATACAGAAGGAGAGGTGGGCTTCCCTGTCAAATGTCCCTTTTTAATACATTACAGCAGTGTTTGCCAACCAGGGTGGCTATAGCTGCTGCAAAACTACAACTCCCAGCATGCCCAGACAGCCGTTGGCTGTCTGGGCATGCTGGGAGTTGTAGTTTTGCAACAGATTGAGGCACTCTGGTTGGGAAACATTTCATCACAGCCTATATTTGCACGTAGACACCACAGATATATATTGATCGGCACTGAGATAGATCAGGACATTTAGAATTCTTTGAATACTGAAGCACAGGGCACTGCTATTACTGCTTGGTTTTGGCCCGTGACTGAGCAACCTAGTAACCTGGATTATTAAGCAAGGTTATATATAGCCTGAAAGCTGAGCCTTTGACCTGTTAGACAGGAGCAAGCAGATCTGCAGCTGTAATCTTCACATTCCTCTCCTAAATCCTTCCATTCATTCAGATCAGGAAACCTGCATATGGACTTCGCATCAATGAAGATAAACCCTATGTAGTATTGTAGTCTAGCATGACATCCAGACCATTACACAGTAGCTCCTATATTTACAGTTATGGCCGTAAATGTTGGCACCCCTGAAATGTTTCAAGAAAATGAAGTATTTCTCACAGAAAAGGATTGCAGTAACACATGTTTTGCTATACACATGTTTATTCCCTTTGTGTGTATTGGAACTAAACCAAAAAAGGGAGGAAAAAAAGCAAATTTGACATAATGTCACCAAACTACATAAATGGGCTGGACAAAATTATTGGCACCCTTACCTTAATATTTGGTTGCACACCCTTTGGAAAAAATATCTGAAATCAGTCACTTCCTATAACCATCAATAAGCTTCTTACACCTCTCAGCCGAAATGTTGGACCACTCTTCCTTTGCAAACTGCTCCAGGTCTCTCTTATTAGAAAGGCTCCTTTTTTGTCAGCAGCAATTTTAAGATCCCTCCACAGGTGTTCAATGGGATTTAGATCTGGACTCATTGCTGGTCACTTCAGAACTCTCCAGCGCTTTGTTGCCATCCGTTTCTGGGTACTTTTTGACGTATGTTTGGGGTCATTGTCCTGCTGGAAGACCCAAGATCTCGGACGCAAACCCAGCTTTCTGACAATGGGTTGTACGGTGCGACCCAAAATCCGTTGGTAATCTTCAGATTTCATGATGCCTTGCACACATTCAAGGCACCCAGTGCCACAGGCAGCAAAACAACCCCAAAATATTTAATTGTGGGTACTGTATTCTTTTCTTTGTAGGCCTCATTCCATTTTTGGTAAACAGTAGAACGATGAGCTTTACCAAAAAGCTCTATCTTGGTCTCATCTGTACACAAGACGTTTTCCCAGAATTTTGGCTTACTCAAGTTCATTTTGGCAAAATGTAGTCTTGCTTTTTTATGTCTCTGTGTCAGCAGTGGGGTCCTCCTGGGTCTCCTGCCATAGCGTTTCGTTTCATTTAAATGTTGACGGATAGTTCGCGCTGACCCTGATGCTCCCTGAGCTTGCAGAACAACTTGAATATCTTTGGAACTTGTTTGGGGCTGCTTATCCACCATCCGGACTATCCTGGATTGACGCCATTCATAAATTTTTCTCTTCTGTCCACGCCCAGGGAGACTAGCTACAGTGCCATGGGTTTGAAACTTCTTGATAATGTGGCGCACTGTGGATAAAGGCAAATCTAGATCTCTGGAGATGGACTTGTAGCCTTGATATTGTTGATATTTTTCCACAATTATGGTTCTCAAGTCCTCAGACAGTCCTCTTCTCCTCTTTATGTTGTCCATGCTTAGTGTGGCACACACAGACACACAATGCAAAGACTAAGTGAACTTCTCTCCTTTTTATCTATCAGGTGTGATTTTTATATTGCCCACACCTGTTACTTGCCCCACGTGGGTTTAAAGGATCATCACAAGTTTGAAACTATTTTTCCACAATTTTGAAAGGGTGCCAATAATTTTGTCCAGCCCATTTTTGGAGTTTGGTGTCACATTGTGTCCAATTAGCTTTTTTTTTTTTTTTTTTTTTTTTTAGTTTCAATACACACAAAGGGAATAAACATGTGTATAGCAAAACGTGTTACTGCAATCCTTTTCTGTGAGAAATACTTCATTTTCTAGAAACATTTATGGCCATGACTGTAAATGAGATTTATCAGTTTGTCCTACATTTCCATTTAACATGAAGATTCCTGCAGTGGAAGGAAGTTACATGACCTTATCTTGTTACATCAATAACCACCTAGATATTTCTTACTGATTTAGAGGCAGATACTAAAACCTCTTTTTTTTCTGATCTGGTTCTATTTTCTGTGTGTGTGGAGATATGGATGGATGGCATGGCATGCCACTCTATGTTGCTCTATGGGAGAGCCTGAGATACCCGAACACATTGGCCCTGATTTATTATTGTAAACTCGACATGCCTTGTCGGGTTGTGCACCAGAATTTGCGACAGAATTGACCAAAAAAAAAACGACTCTCTCCATTTTAGTGGGAACACTTGAAAAAGTGGTGTGGGTGTCGAAAAAGGGGCGTGTCCCCAACATTTTCACAAAAAACCTGTTGTATAGTACTTACATAGCTTCAGTAGTCTTTGCCGCCGTAATGAAAAATACCTGTTCGGACCCATTATAAGCCAATGGAATCTGTAAATGAACAGTTACACTGAAAGATAACCTGTCAGGTGACTAAAGAGAACCAGTTTCACGCTTTCCAAACCATGAGCAGTATGAAACATACAGGCAGCAGGGTTCCGGGACACTATCATTTACTCAGAAACATACAGGCATTGCAGAGGAATCATAGTTTAAAAAAATGTGCTCGAACCAGGTAAATAGTAACGGGGCGATCTCCGCATCTGTGCCCATCTGACCTTTAGTGACTCATCTCTCCCTTTTATACCCCTAAGGACAAATGCGTCACTGAAGGCTAGCAGGGTGAGAAACAACTGCAGCGACTGCCTCCTGTGGCTACTTAGCCAGGTCTCTGCTGCCTGTCTGTTTCATGTGCCTGTGGTTTGGGCTGCATGTAACAGGTTCCCTTTAATGTCACCCCATCTGAGAGCAGCATATGTTAGAGGAACATAAGCTGAGCATTATGATATATCTGTATATATAGTGAAGAAAAAGAGCAGCACTCCGTAATGGCAAAATATAAGTAGTGGGTGTAAGCGGTTGCAGGGGACCTGGTCCTGGGTCCATCAAGTCAGATGGCAAGAAGGTTGACTGCAGCACACCAGCGTATCCAATAAAAGTTGTAGCTTTATTCCATAGATACAGTGGCTGTCACAGTCACTGTATCTATTGAATATGCTGGTGTGCCGCAGTAAACCTTCATATATACATATATATATATATATATATATATATATATATATATATATATATATATATATATACACACACACAGTGATCCCTCAACTTACAATAGCCTCAACATACAATAGTTTCCACATACAATGGTCTTTTCTGGGCCATTGTAACTTGAAACCAGACTCAACATACAATGCTAAGTCCAGATCTGTGAAACGTGTCACAACTGGAGGAACTGACCAATCAGAATGGGCATTTTACTGGTAAATTACCTCTATCACTGAAGAACAAGCACTGACTGGTGTCTGTTAGCGCCCCCTACAGTACAGGGAGGAACTACAAGTTCTGTACTACTCCTTACCTGTGCCAGGGTTAGCTGCTCCTTTGGACACCAAGTAAGGGCAGCTCCATTTGGGACACTGTGTGTACTGTATAGGACCCTGAAGAAGCTCCTGTCCTCTACATAAACCATTGTTTCCCAACCAGGGTGCCTCCAGCTGTTGCAAAACTACAACTCCCAGCATGCCCGGACAGCCATTGGCTGTCCGGGCATGCTGGGAGTTGTAGTTTTGCAACAGCTGGAGGCACCCTGGTTTGGAAACACTGACATTTACAGCTTCCAGCAGCTACTTCTTACTTTATCTGTAGTATCTACTTAATTTTCTTTAATCCTCACTTTTTTCCTATTTTTGGATGACATTTTGGGACTTCAGAACCAATTACCAGGTTTCCATAGAGTTATGGTCTCAACATACAATGGTTTCAACATACAGTGGTCGTCCTAGAACCGATTAATATTGTAAGTTGAGGGACCACTGTTAGTGGTGTGTTTCTGTGGCTTTCTTATGCAATGTACATTTTCTCATGTGTATCAGAGACAGTTATAAGTTCACAGGTTACCTTGTTACCTTTTCCGATGTAAGTGACAACCACTGCTCTACAGTTTACAGTTTTTTTGTTTGTTTTTTTTCTTCAATAGCACTAGGCTGGATCATTACAGTGTGAACTTATTGTACATGCTGTGGGTGTTGTAATAAAACATTTAATTATTTAAATAATTCGAAAGCTGTGAAGACAAGGAGACGCATGGTAACTTTTTTATATCTTTCTGTGCTTTCAGAATGTAGAAACGTGCTTTAATTTTTTGGTGAAAATTATAAGAGACATTCCCAATCCCCTGAAGGGCTCTGGGCTGGAACACCTCTTTGGTCCCCATACCTCTCCTTACCTTATTGACAGTCAGCTGAAACGCAAACACTGTCTGCAAACCTCGCACCTACACACAATTTGAGATTTGGAAACAGGGCCTTGCTTCCAGCTGACTGTCAATTGATCAGGGACAGGAATGAGAGGGGAGCGAGGAGGGCTTGGAATCACCTCTTTATCTCTTTTTCTATGTTCTAGAAGCACAGACAGATATATGAAAGGTACCCTATGTCCCCTTGTTTTAACAGCTATCTAACAGTATCAGCAGTTTGTAACCTGAATTACAGCTATCCACTGCCTGTTTGGGGAATTCCATCTCTAGTAGCAAAAATCTAGAGAGAATATAGAAAGTAGGGATCGACCGATATCGTTTTTTTAGGGCCGATACCGATAATCGGTGCAGGTTAGGGCCGATAGCCGATAACTTATACCGATATTCCGGTATAAGTTATCGGCTATTTAACCCCCTGTGACACCGCTGCAGATCATTGATTTAAAGCGGGCGCTTTAAATCAATGATCTGCAGTGGCTTTTGCGGGGCCATAGGCCGCCGCCACCACCCGCTTCTCTCCCCTTACCTGTCAGGGTGGTCCGGGCCATCCATCCATCGTTCCTGTAGTGTCCGGGGGCGTTCCGGGTGGAGGGTGGTCCGGTCCGGGCTGTCCTTCTTCTCCGGCGGTCATCTTCTCCACTCTGGGCAGGCTCCGGCGATGCACCTGACGTCACGGCGTAGCGGCGTCTATGCAGCGTACTAGGCCGGAGCCTGCCCGGAGTGGAGAAGAAGACCGTGGGAGAAGGACAGCCCGGACCGGACCACCCTCCACCCGGAATGCCCCCGGACACTACAGGAACGATGGATGGATGGCCCGGACCACCCCCATTACGGGTAAGTTAAATTTTTTTATTGACTCGGAGGGTGGGGGAGGGGCCCGACCGGTATAGCGGTATGGGAAAAAATCCATACCCGTATACCGCCTAGCATCACGGTGGGGGGTGCGACGCGGTGCGGTGGGTCGATGGGGTGGCGGTTGCGGTGCGGTGGGGGCGGTGCGGGGGGCGGGGCATTATCGGCTTATCGGCAAGATAATTGCCGATACTGATAATGCCCAAAATCGTGATTATTGGCCGATAATATCGGCCATACCGATAATCGGTCGATCCCTAATAGAAAGTGGGGTGGGGCTTAGCTAATGTTATGCACAGGAGAGAGCCTGTACTGGCTGCATGCTTCCTGAGCCTGGCAGCCTCTTCTAGAGGGTCCACACGGTGCATGAAAGGTTAAGTAAGGGTTCTGGGTTGCTGTCTGAAGTGTAAAATTGTTTGTTCCTACTACTGTATGTTCTCAGTGCTGCCTAATAAATGTAATCCCTCTCCCTTGAATTATCATCTTTATCATCAATTCACTCCTTAGACTAAAGCTATTTATGTGATCTAACTACTTCCTTGTTGGATCCTCTTTGTTGCAGTTTCTTTACTTTTAGCCCCAGTACATTAATAACCCCTTATGCCATTCCCTCCCACCTTTCATCTATTGTTGCATATTGTAAATCATCTGTTAGCATAGTGCCAGCCTTTTCAGTCCAGTTTACTTTCTTTAGCACTATGTTATGGTATAGCAGAGATGGATAGGTGTTGCCCTGTGATTGCCCAGATAAGTAAAGGTAAGGAAGTCTAGGTGTGAGTACTGCTGGCAAACAGCTCAGCTCAGCTTTTGTCCCAATCCCTGAAATAGCTTTGTATCATAGCAGTGACTCTCTGGGGGTCAATAACAGCAGTAAGAACCCTAAATCACCTTTTACCATTTTGAAGGGTTAGTGGAACAAAACCTTGCAGATTTTATTGTAAAATTCCAGCTACACTTTAAGGAGTAGAGACCTTTAGGCGGCACTACATTTTCTTTCTTCTGCAGGATCTATTTTGGAGCTATATTCATGGATATACTATAAAAGAGTTACCCAAGAGTTAATATTCATTATACAATAAAGGATTCTGCCGCTGTCAAATCTCGAGTAAGATTGACATATTAACCATTCTCTTTTTGCTGTCTGAGAATGAAAACATTTTTGTTTCCATCAACAGCCAGAAAACTCATAGCGGTAATACTTCTCACGGTTAGAATCCCTGTCCTGGCCAGAGAATTTGCTAGGGTGTAGGAGTCTAGATAAGTTTGTAGCCCTGGTTGTTCAGATCACCTTGGTTTGGGGTATAACATCTGTTATTTTTCCATGTTCTGACAGATCTTGTAAATTGTGAGGAATTATAACACAAAGCTGTGTAATTTGGCAACACTATATAATGATTTAGCTTTTTGCCCGGTGGACCCCTTTAATTCCTAATTGTCCTTGAACCAAGTTTATTCTCCTCCATAAAGTTTTGGTCTGTTAAGCAAATGCTACGCTCCTTATCACTGGACTGGTGTGACAGTGTCTGAAATGTGACCCCCTCCTCGCAGGGCACACAGCCTGACACCCCCCGCAC
The DNA here is from genome assembly GCF_029499605.1 of Hyla sarda. NCBI lineage: Eukaryota > Metazoa > Chordata > Amphibia > Anura > Hylidae > Hyla > Hyla sarda. The sequence goes on from NC_079191.1 coordinate 170,934,383, forward strand.
ATACCAGTCTATCCCAGATGAACACTGTGCCCTTTGCTGAAGCTATATTTAAGAACCCAGGTGTCCGACCTGATATATATTTATATACTGTTGTCAAGCACTTTTGTGTGCGTTCCCAGGCACATAAGAATGACACATGAGAAATTGTGTGTTTAAAGGAGTTATCCAGGAATAGAAAAGCAGAGCTAATTTCTTTTAAAAATGGCTCCGTCTGTCTCCAGGTTGGGTGGGGTTCAGCAGCTCAGTTCCATTGAAGTGAATGGAGCCATGTTGTAATACCACACCCAACCTGGCGACAGACGTGGAGCTGATCTATTTTTCTATTCCTGGATAACCCCTTTAACTTGGCATAAACTGCACCAGATTTATCAAAATGGTTCATGCCATATAATATATAATACAACATGCTAGACATACTTAATATTGATGCCATACGTGTCCAGTTAAGCTATAGAATGCGATTTACCTGTGTCCTTTTGATGCATTATCAAATGTGTTATTCCTGTCACAGAACAAGACTGGCAATGTCATGGGTCTCATATCTACATACGTGTGTGTGTGTGTGTGTGTGTGTATATATATATATATATATATATTATAATAAATATAATCTTATATTTTTCTCTTTCTAAAACTTATAATAATTTATATAATTTTCTTTCTAAAACTATGAAAGTAATTATCTGGTTATCAGAAAAATCTATAGAACAGTTCTTGCTTCTCTTCTTTCCCACCTACCTTTCTGTCACTTAATGTAACTGCTTATTTGTCCTATTTGCATAAATGACACAACATATGCAGACGAACGGAATGTTTTTTTTTTTATCTGTTGCATTTGTTTTCATGTCTGTATTTATGTAAATTTGCAGGGTAAGAGTTTCCCCCCTAATTATCGTAACCTAAAAATAATTTTCAGTAGGGCAAAAAAGTATTTAGTCAGCCTCCAATTGTTCACGTTCTCCCACTTAACCCCTTAAGGACGGAGCCCTTTTTCGCAATTCTGACCACCGTCGCTTTACGAATTAATAACTCAAAAACGCTTTTACCGAATATTCTGATTCTAAGATTTTTTTTTTCCGTGACCTATTCTTCTTTATTTTGGTGGTAAATTTTCGGCGTTACTTGCATCCTTTTTTGGTGAAAAATCCCAAAATTTCATGAAAATGTAGAAAAATTAGCATTTTTCTAACTTTGAAGCTCTCTACTTGTAAGGAAAATGACAGGGCTTCAAAGTAGAGCAGCAATTTTCAAAAATTTCATGAAAATTGCAAAATCTGAAGGGACAGATGTTACAGAACTACAACTCCCAGCATGCTTGGGCAGTCTAGGCATGCTGAGAGTTGTAGTTTGGCAACATCTGGAGGGCTACCGTTTGGGCACCACTGTGACCCTCCAGATGTTGCAAAACTACAACTCCCAGACAGCCTTTGGCTGTCTGGGCATGCTTGGAGTTGCAGTTTTGCCTTCCTAGTGGTTGCTACAGTAAAGATCACTTTACTTTCACTTTCTATCCCCCCCGTCGTTTCGCTACCTCCGTCTGTCTCCAGCAACGATGTGCGGTCCCCACGCATCTTCTCCTCCAGGTACTGGCCTCCATCTTCTCCCCATGTTCCCCACGACATCCAGGGGTGGGCAGAACGGGGGTTGCCACTGCGCTGCCATTGGTCAGAATCAGTTCTGACCAATGGCAGGGGATAGGAGGAGATCGCAGCACTGCGACCTCGCTCCTAGCCCTCAGGATGATCGGGGCTGTCACTGACAGCTCCGATCATCCCTATTTTCCAGTTGATTGGGTCACCAGACACCCGATCAGCCCAGAATAGCAGAAAATCGCATGTCTGAATTAGGGCTGGGCGGTATACCGGCGAATACCGCATTTTTTGGGCTGCACGATATGAATTTCCCGCCATACTGATTTGGCCCCTCCCCCTCGGGAATGTATTATCTGCCCAGTGCAGCGCTGTCCCCACATTGGGGAACTAAGAAGTACTCAGAATGATTTCAGCAGGCATCCCGGTCCGGTCCCCAACCGGCTAGCGGCGGGGACCGGAATTCCCACGGGCGTATGCATACGCCCCACGTACTTAAGAGGTTAAAAAGATGAGAGAAGCCTGTAATTTTCATCATAGGTATACCTCAACTATGAGAGGCATAATGAGAAAAAAAAATCCATAAAATCACATTGTCTGATTTTTAAAGAATTTATTTGCAAGTTATGGTGGAAAATAAGTATTTGGTCAATAACAAAAGTTCATCTCTATACTTTGTTATATACCCTTTGTTGGCAATGACAGAGGCCAACAAAGGGTAAGTCTTCACAAGGTTTTCACACACTGTTGCTGGTATTTTGGCCCATTCCTCCATGCAGATCTCCTCTAGAGCAGAGATGTTTTGGGGCTGTCGCTGGGCAACACAGACTTTCAACTCCCTCCAAAGGTTTTCTATGGGGTTGAGATGTTTCCACTCCCCATGCTTCACAGTAGGTATGATGTTCTTTGGATGCAACTCGGCATTCTTTCTCCTCCAAACATGACGAGTTGAGTTTTACCAAAAAGTTCTACTTTGGTTTCATCTGACCATATGACCTTTTCCCAATCCTCTTCTGGATCATGCAAATGCTCTCTAGCAAACTTCAGACGGGCACGGACACGCACTGGCTTAAGGAGAGGGACACGTCTGGCACTGCATGATTTGAGTCCCTGGCGGCGTAGTGTGTTACTGATGGTAGCCTTTGTTGCTTTGGTCCCAGCTCTCTGCAGGTCATTCACTAGGTACCCCTGTGTGGTTCTGGGATTTTTGCTCACCGTTCTTGTGATCATTTTGACACCACGGGGTGAGATCTTGCAAGATTATCAGTGGTTTTGAATGTCTTCCTTTTTCTATTAATTGCTCCCACCGTTGATTTCTTCACACCAAGCTGCTTGCCTATTGCAGATTCAGTCTTCCCAGCCTGGTGCAGGTCTACAATTTTGTTTCTGGTGTCCTTCGACAGCTCTTTGGTCTTGGCCCTAGTGGAGTTTGGAGTGTGACTGTTTGAGGTTGTGGACAGGTGTCTTTTATACTGATAACCAGTTCAAACAGACGCCATTAATACAGGTAACGAGTGGAGACTCTTAAAGGGGTTGAGCGCTGCCCTGCAGTTCGGAGCTACGCTCACAGCGTCCGGAAGTTCATTACTCCGAACGCTGTGTGCGGGCTTACGTGTTCGCAGCAGTTGGGCGTGACGTCACGCCCGGCCCCTTCGTGATGTCTCGCCCGCCCTCTCGTGACGTCTCGCCCGCCCCCTCAACGAAAGTCTATGGGAAGTCTTCCCATAGACTTTGGTAGAGGGGGTGGGCGTGACGTCACGAGGGGGCGGGCGAGACGTCTCGCCCGGCGGCTGCGAACACTGAAGCCTGCACACAGCGTTCGGAGTAATGAACTTCCGGACGCTGTGAGCGGAGCTCCGAACTGCAGGGCAGCGCACAACCCCTTTGAAGAAGTTACAGGTCTGTGAGAGGCAGAAATCTTGCTTGTTTGTAGATGACCAAATACGTATTTTCTACCATAATTTGCAAATATATTCTTAAAAATCAGACAGTGATTTTGATGGATTTTTTTTCTCATTATGTTTCTCATAGTTGAAGTGTACCTATGATGAAAATTACAGGCCTCTCATCTTTTTAAGTGGCACAACTTTTTTGCCCCATTTGTATCTGGCCTCATGGCGCAGCCCGGTAGGATAGCCTATGGCTGTAATTTATTTTGTATAACTTTTCTTTTTTTTTTTATTTATTACTAGCGGAGTACCCGCCGTTGCCAACCCATAATATGTGTACCAGGTATTGAAATATCTCCAGCCATACGGAAGTTATGTGGGAACATAAATTTTCCATTGTTGTGCATGGGACTTTAAACAAAAACCCTGACCCTCACAAATGGGGGTAGTTAAGGGTTAAATTAACTATCTTATATTTTAAGTGGACATATAAGTAACATGTGACCAAGTATTATCGAAATATCTCCAGCCGTTTGGAAGTTATGCAGTAACATATATTTCCCATAGATTTGTATGGGACTTTAAACATAAACCCCGCCCCTGGCAAATGGGGGTGAGTAAGGGTTAAATCACCTATCCTATGTTTCTTGTTGACATGTAAGTAACGTGTACCAAGTTTCATGTTAATATCTTTAGCCGTTTGGACGTGATGCTGGAACATACACACATACATACATACACCCATTGAGATAGATATATAGATATATATATATATATATATATATATATATATATATATATATATATATATATAGATATACATATACATACATACATACACACACTAGCTGAGTACCCGGCGTTGCCCGTTTTTTCCTTCCTAATCCTTTTTGGGGAGGAAAATAAACAAAGGAGGAAGCTTTTGACTTCATATTCCATCCTCCTATTGTTGTCATATCCCGACCCTCCTCCTATCCCGACCCTCCTCCTATCCCGACCCGTAATATGTGACCAGTTATTGAAATATCTCCAGACGGACGGAAGTTATGTGGTAACATACATTTCCCATTGATTTGCATGGGACTTTAAACATAAACCCGACCCTGGCAAATGGGGGTGAGTAAGGGTTAAATCACCTATCCTATGTTTGTTGTTGACATATAAGTAACATGTGTGCCAAGTTTCATGTTAATATCTTTAGCCGTTTGGACGTGATGCTGGAACATACACACATACATACATACATACAGACACACACACACACATACATACATACACACACACACACACACACACACATACATACATACATACACACACACACACACACACACACACACACACACACACACACACATACACACATACATACATACATACACACACGTTGAGTTTTATATATATATATATATATAGATATATATATATATATATATATAGATTTTTTTTTTTTTTTAATCTCAGACTGAGTAGGAGTATAATATATTAGTTCCCATGTCTACTAGACTCAATCTAAATATTGTACACGATAGATAAAAACAAGGCGAAAGTATGTGGGAACACATTGCCTACCACAACTATTCACTCAACAGTAGTCTGCAGCAGACCTTTCTTTAACAGTAGTCATAGTAATCTTACCCCTCTCCAGTATTCCTAACAGATTCCCATATGCCCCTTATAGTAATAACAGGACATCCCCCAGTTATAACAGTCTCCCCAACTTCTACAGTGCGTTCAGAAAGTCTTCAGACACTTTCACTTTTTTCTCATTTTGTTATGGTGTGGCTAAAATAAAAATAAAAAAATCTATTCCCCCATTATTCTGCATTCAATACTCCTAGTGAGAATGTAAAAGCGGAATTTTAGAAATGTTTGCAAATTTATTCAAAAGGTAAAACTAAAATTTTGAATAGACATAAGTATTCAGACCGTTTGCTATGACACTTGGATTTTAGTTCTGGGGCCTCCCACTTCTCTTCATACTCTTTGAGATGTTTTTACACCTTGATTGGAGTCACCTGTGGTAAATTCAGTTGATTGGATGAGAATTGGAAAGACCCCCCCCCCCCCCCCCCCCCCGGTCTATATAAGGACTCACAGCTGAAAATGCATATCTGAGCAAAAAACCAAGCCATGAAGAGAAAAAATGCCTGTAGAGCTCAGAGACAAGGTTGTGCTGAGTCACAGATCTGGAGAAGGGTAGAAATAAAATCTGCTGCACTGAAAGTTACCTAAAGCACAGTGGTCTCCATAATTCATAAATAGAAGTTTGGAGCACTCAGGACTCTTCCTAGAGCTGGCCGCCCCACCAAACTAAGTAAATGTGGGAGAAGGGCCTTGGTAAGAGAGGTGACCAAGAACCCAATAGTCACTCTGGCTGAGCTCCAAAGATCCTGATGGAGAAGGTCAACCAATCTTGGCTTTACTGCAGTGTGGCCAGAAACAAGCCTATTCTCAGTGAAAGATGCTTTAAAGCCCACATGGAACTTGCCAAAAAAAAAACCACCTAAAGGACTCTCGTACAGTGAGAAGATTATCTGGTGTGATGAAACCAAAATTAAACAGTTTGGCCTCAATTCAAAGAATCAAATCTGGAGAACATCAGGCACTGCTCATCACCTGCCCAATGCCATCCTCACAATAAAGCATGGTGGTAGCAGCATGATGCTGTGGGGGTGTTTTTCACTGAGTCTGAACACTGAAGGAAAGCTAAATGCGGCAAGGTACAGAGATCGTCCTAATGGAAACCTGATCCAGAGTGCTCTGTTCATCAGACAGGGCTTCACCTTTAATCAAGACAAGGACCCTAAGCACACAACTAAGATAACACAGAAGTGGCTTAGGGACAACTCTTTGAATGTCCTTGAGTGGCCCAGCCAGAGCCCTGCCATGAACCCAGTTAAATATCTCTGGAGATACCTAAAAAATAGCTGACCACTGATGGTCCTCTTCAAACCTGACAGTAAATGTACGTCCTGGTGCGTTAAGTACCACCACACCAGGACGTACATTTACGTCCTGCGTCGTTAAGGGGTTAAAATTAAATTTTGTGGGATCTGACAGGTACGCTTTAGAGACATAGGGGGAGATTTATCAAAACCTGTCCAGAGGAAAAGTTGCTGGGTTGCCCATAGCAACCAATCAGATTGCTTCTTTCATTTTTGAAAAGACCTCTGAAAAATAAAAGAAGCAGGTTTTGATAAATCTCTCCCATAGTTTTCTGTATAGAAGCTGTTAACATAAATAGGATTCTCTGAGCAAGACTGTATGCAAAGTTGCTTTTATTTTTAATTTTATTTTTTGCTTTACTTCAGCAATAACAGTGTTTTCAAGCATCTATGCATTCTTCAGTAATTGTGGAAAACTAGTGTAGGAACTTGTTTAGTATGAACGTTGTATGGCCATAGTGATGATAACTTTTACTTATCTTTTTAATAGGTGGATAGAAAACATATGATATATTTATTCAGACTACGACAACCCCTTACATCTCAGTAATGGAGCCCCAGAACACTACAAAACTTAGTTCCCGCAAGAGAAGAAAAGAGGATTTAGGACCCAATGGCACTACAGATGAAGATTCTTTACCTGCAAAGGTTTTCCGCCATATGACGGTAAGAAATACTATTCCTAATATGAACTTTTTTAGGTCCCTCCCTTGTTCCTTAGACATCTGGTTCTATATCTTTTGGATTCTTTAAACAAATTAACATGTGCTTCTCGCGTGTCCGCTGGTATTACCTAAGAGTTCTCCTTATTTGCATATAGAGAGACCCCTACCAAACAAGCCGAATGATTTTTCTATATTGCTACTGCAGATGGTTGTAGTAAGGCAGCTTTTTACTGTTTCATGCTGTCCGTAGCATCATGAAACTGATGACAGATTGCCTTTAGAGGGGTTGTCCAAAACTTCTTTTTTCACCAGTTTTTTTAAGGCATTAGTGTTGTTAATCTTGGTAATTTTCTCAATATTACTCTCACAGATCCTCCACGTCATATGTGGGTCACATCACATGATTTACACTTTTCTGTTCTGGCTCACTTTTTCTGCTGTTTTTATTTATTTATTTATTTATTTATTTTTTTTACCAACCACATATGTGCCGCCATTATTATGATCACATGCGAATGCTAAATCTGTATTTCTCACAGCCCATGAACAGTCTGTTTTCTAACCATACGTGCAGAGAGAAACACATATGGGGGTGGATTTATCAATACCTGTCTAGAGGAAAAGTTGCTGAGTTACCCATAGCAACCAATCACATCAATTCTTTCATTTTTCAGAAAGCTGAGTGCGCTTTGTATCTGCGGGGTCCCGTTTGCTATCAGCAACCGGGACCCGCGCCTAATACCAGACATCGCCGATCGGGCTGATGTCGGGTATTAACCCTTTAGACGCCGTGATCAAAGTTGATTGCGGCCTCTAAAACGAGAGAATACACTGCCGGTTAGCTCAGTGGAGCTGTTCGGGATGCTGCGATTTCACTGCGGCGGTCCTGAACAGCTGAGAGGACAGCGGGAAGTGTCTTGCCTTCTTCCCGGCTATTCGATCGGCGTTTGATTGCTCCAAGCCTGAAATCCAAGCTTGAGCAATCAAGCACAGAAAACACTGATCAATGCATTCCTATGGCAATGCATTAAACAGTGCCTGCAATCAGTGTTTGCTGTATTATAGACCCTAGAGGGGGCTATAACACTGCATAAAAAAAGTAAAAAAAAAGAAAAGTTAAAGGGGTACTCCGGTGGAAAACTTTTTTTTTTTTATTTTTTTTACAGATTTGTAAATTACTTCTATTAAAAAATCTTAATCCTCCTAGTACTTATTAGCTGCTGAATACTACAGAGGAAATTATTTTCTTTTTGCAACACAGAGCTCTCTGCTGACATCACGAGCACAGTGCTTTCTGTCTCTCTCTATCCATTTTAGGAACTGTCCAGAGCAGCATATGTTTGCTATGGGGATTTTCTTCTTCTCTGGACAGTTCTTAAAATGGACAGAGATGAATAAAAAGCGATCAAAAAGTCAGATCAAAACAATAATTGTACAGATAAAAACTTCAGATCACAGCGCAAAAAATGAGCTCTCATAGCGCCCCATTCGTGGGAAAAAAAAAAGTTATAGGGGTCAGAAAAGGACAATTTTAAACGTATTAATTTGCATGCAGTTATGAATTTTTCCAGAAGTTCAAAATCAAACCTATATAAGTAGGGTATCATTTTAATCGTATGGACCTACAGAATAAAGACAAGGTGTCATTTTTACTGAAAAATGTACGGTGTAGAAACGGAAGCCCCCAAAATTTACAAAATAGTGTTTTTTCTTTTGTCGCACAGTGATTTTTTTTTTTTCTGTTTCACTGTAGATTTTTGGGTAAAATGACTGATATCCTTACAAAGTAGAATTGGTGGCGTAAAAAAAAAAAACTTCTATTAAATTTTTTTATTACTTCCAGTACTTATCAGCTGCTGTATGCCCCAGATGAAGGTCTTTTCCTTTTGAATTTATTTGCTGTCTGACCACAGTGCTCTCTTCTGAAACCTCTGTCCATGTCCGGAACTGTCCATAGCAAGATATGTTTGCTATGGGGATTCTGACCCCTATAACTTTTTAGTTTTTCCGTATACTGGGATGTGTGAGGGCTCATTTATTGCGCCATGGTCTGTAGTTTTTATTGGTAGCATTTTTGTTTTTACTGGGACTTTTTGATCGCTTTTTATATATATTTTTTTTTAAGGGTGTACAAAGTGACCAAAAATAGACAATTTTGGACTTGGTATTTTTTTTTTTTATGTATACACCATTGACCGTGCGGTTTGATTAACGTTATATTTTTATAGGTCGGACATTTGCGCACGTGGCCATACCACATATGTTTATTTTCAGTATGTTTACATATTTTTTTATATAGAATTTGGGAAAGTGGGGGTGATTTAAACTTTTAATATGGAAGGGATTAATTTGTGTTCTTTAAACTTTTTTTTATTTAACTTTTTTTTTTTTTTTTACACTTTATTAGTCCCCTTAGGGGAATTTTAGGAGGAATCGTTAGATTCCTTATACAGATCAATGTAGTTCCAAAGAACTACATTGATCTGTGTGCTCTGTGCTCCATTGATGAAGCCTGGTCTAGTCAGGCTCTATATATCACAGAATCGGGCGATCCACCCCTCTGGACCACGAGGGACTGTTCAAGGTCCCTTTTAGACGCTGCTGTCAGCTATGACAGCGATGATATGGAGGGTTAATAGCCGGCCGCGGAGATCGTCGCATGTCGGCTATTACCGGCAGCCCCCAGCTACAGGAGTCAGCTGAGGGCCGCCCGGTATGGTGCGGGCTCATGTCAGCAGCTTTCGCCATACACTGTTTGCTGTCTTAGTAGGACAAGATGGCCCATTCTTAGACGGCAACCAGTTTTTTTTTTGGTAGTGTTTTATCTAAGACTCCGCTTTATCGATTATATTTTTATATATATTAAAACTCAACGTGTGTGTGTGAGTATGTATGTATGTATGTTCCACAAAAACTTTCAAACGGCTAAAGATATTAACATGAAACTTGGTACACGTTACTTATATGTCAACAACAAACATAGGATAGGTGATTTAACCCTTACTCACCCCCATTTGCCAGGGGCGGGGCTTATGTTTAAAGTCCCATGCAAGTCAATGGGAAATATGTTACTGCATAACTTCTAAACGGCTGGAGATATTTCGATAATACTTGGTCACATGTTACTTATATGTCCACTTAAACTATAGGATAGTTAATTTAACCCTTAACTACCCCCATTTTTGAGGGTCAGGGTTTTTTTTTTTTAAAGTCCCATGCAAATCAATGGGAAATGTATGTTCCCATCTCATTTCCGTTAGGCTGGAGCTATTTCATTACCTGGTACACACATTACGAGTCAGGATGGGAGGTCGGGGATGGGAGGTCGGGGATGGGAGGTCGAGGAAGGGATAGGAGGACGGGACAGGAGGTCGGGATGTGGGGTCGGGATATGACAACAATATATGAGGACTGCATATGAAGTCAAAAGCTTCCTCCTTTGTTTATTTTCCTCCCCAAAAAGGATTAGGAAGGAAAAAACGGGCAACGCCGGGTACTCAGCTAGTGTGTGTATGTATATGTGTATATGTGTGTATATAGATAGATATATATATATATATATAATCTCAATGGGTGGATGTATGTATGTGTGTATGTTTCAGCATCACGTCCAAACGGCTAAAGATATTAACATGAAACTTGGCACCCATGTTACTTTTATGTCAACAACAAACATAGGATAGGTGATTTAACCCTTACCCACCCCAATTTGCCAGGGGCGGGGTTTATGTTTAAAGTCCCAAACAAGTCAATGGGAAATATATGTTACTGCATAACTTCCAAACGTCTGGAGATATTTCGATAATACTGGTCACATGTTACTTATATGTCCACTTAAAATATAGGATAGTTAATTTAACCCTTAACTACTCCCATTTGTAAGGTTCAGGGTTTTTGAAGTCCCATGCAAATCAATGGGAAATGCATGTTCCCACATATCTTCCAAACGGCTGGAGATATTTCAATACCTGGTACAGATATTACAGGTTGGGATAGAAGGCCGGGATAGGAGGACAGGATAAGTCGGGATATGAAGTCAAAACCTTCCTCCTTTTTGTTTATTTTCCTCCCCAACAAGGATTAGGAAGGAAAAACCGGGCAACGCTGGGTACTCAGCTAGTTATCTATATTTTAAAATTAATTCCTGCATTATTGCCACTAAGCCAAGTAATAAGCTGACCATTTTTGTTCTGTACAGATAACTTTCAGTCTCCTCTTTATTTTCATGGACAGTATTACAGTGAAAGGTTTCACCAGTAGATAGATAGATGGACAGTAGATAGATGGTCAATAGGACAGCAGATGAAACTCATAGCTCAGCCTCCCCTCCGTGAGTAAGGAGCTCTACAGAAATCACAGAGCTTGCCCAGAAACCTTTCCTATAGACTCATGTCTATTGTTGCTCATGTCCTCGGGACTTGCTGTAAAGCATATCTCTTAAAGGGATACTTTACCTTTTTTATTTCAATTAAATCAACTGGTGCCAGAAAGTTAAACAGATTTGTAAATCACTTCTATTAAAAAATCTTAATCCTTCCAGTACTTTTTAGGGGCTGTATACTAAAGAGAAATACAAAATAGAAATGCATTTCCTGTGATTCCATGTGCTCTCTGCTGTCCATTTTAGGAACTGTCCAGAGCAGCATATGTTTGCTATGGGGATTTTCTCCATTTTAGGAACTGTCCAGAACAGGACAGCAGAGGTCAGCAGAGAGCTGTGGTCAGGACATCACAGGAAATGCATTTCTTTTTTTTTATTTCTCTTTAGTATACAGCCCCTAAAAAGTACTGGAAGGATTAAGATTTTTTTAATAGAAGTGATTTACAAATCACGGGAGTACCCCTTTAACCTGTTAAGGACCCAGGGCGTACCTGTACGTCCTGAGTCCGCTCCCATTCTATAACGCGGGGCCATGGCATAGCGGGTTGGGCCCAGCCTCTAACAATGGCCGGGACCCGTGGCTAATAGCGCGCGGCATTGATCGCGGTGCCGCGCGCTATTAACTCTTTAGACGCTGCGTTCAAAGTTGAACGCCGTGTCTAAATTGAAACTAAATCACTGCCGGTTAGCTCAGGGGGCTGTTCGGGATCGCAGCGGCGAAATCATGGTGTCCCGAACAGCTGTAGGACACGAGGAGGGTCTCCTACCTTGCCTCCTGGTGTCTGATCGCCGAATGACAGTGCCTGAGATCCAGGCATGGGCAGTCAAGCGGCAGAATCATTGATCAGTGGTTTCTTATGAGAAACCACTGATCAATGTAAAAGATCAGTGTGTGCAGTGTTATAGGTCCCTTTGGGAGCTATAACACTGGAAAAAAAAAGTGAATAAAGATCATTTAACCCCTCCCCTAATAAAAGTTTGAATCGCCCCCCTTTTCCCATTTAAAAGAAAAAACACTGTAAATAAAAATAAGCATATGTGGTATCGCCACGTGCGGACATGTCAGAGTTATAAAAATATATTGTTAATTAAACCACACGGTCAATGGCATACACGCAAAAAAAATTCCAAAGTCCAAAATAGTGCATTTTTGGTCACTTTTTATGTCATGAAAAAATTTATAAAAAGCGATCAATAAGTACTATCAAGGCAAACATGGTACCGCTATAAAATTCAGATCACTGCACAAAAAATGAGCCCTCATACCGCCCCATACGCATAAAAATAGAAAAGTTATAGGGGTCAGAAAATGACTATTTTAAACGTATAAATTTTCCTGCATGAAGTTATGATTTTTTTTCCAGAAGTACGACAAAATCAAACCTATATGAGTAGGGTATCATTTTAACCGTATGGACCTACAGAATAAAGAGAAGGTGTCATTTTTTCCGAAAAATTTACTGTGTAGAAACGGAAGCCCCAACAAAATTCTTCCGTTTCGCCTTAGATTTTTGGGTAAATTGACTGACGTAATTACAAAGTAGAATTGGTGGCGCAAAAAATAAGCCATCATATGGATTTTTAGGTGCAAAATTGAAAGAGTTATGTTTTTTTTTTTTTAAAGGTAAGGAGGAATAAACGAAAATGCAAAAAACGGAAAAACCCTGGGCCCTTAAGGGGTTAAGTACTGATAAAAACCGCTAAGATTACAAAAAATACAAATAAAAAATACAATAAGAAAATAGAAACAGATTAGAGGCAAATATTGAAACAATTTTTTTTCTAATCAGTAAAAATAAATCCAGTTGATACATTCATTTTAAGCACAACTCTGTCTGCCTGAAAGTTCAAGTTACTGGTATAACTCAAACTGAACCCAAGCAGAGCGGCCGTTACTTCTACAGTATAGAATCCTACACAGGATACATCTGCAGCTGAACAGCATCCTGCCACTTCACATCATCAGCAGAAGTACCTCCACACCGTCCCAGAGCTAACGAGTCCTGTTATTACAACCAGAACCCACAGTATTACGCTATTACCAGTTTAAGAGTCTCACTCCTAGATGGAGACATAGGGGGAGATTTATCAAAACCGGTGCAAAGGAAAAGTTGCCTAGTTGCCCATGGCAACCAATCAGATTGCTTATTTCATTTTGCAGAGGCCTTGTTAAAAATGAAAGAAGCGAGCTGATTGGTTGCTATGGGCAACTGGGCAACTTTTCCTCTGGACAGGTTTTGATAAATCTTCCCTATAGTCCCTGGAGAAGATCTGATGAGACAGTCAGTCTGCACCCTAAGGGACTATTTACATCTAGTGGTTGGGGTGCTTACACATCTAAGAACTATGTGGAACTATTTGCCTAGCAACAAACAAGGCATGCCTGGTGTCTGCCTTCAAGCAGCTGTTTCTTTATATTTATAGGGATTAAATAAAAAGTTGACCATTAACTTGTTTTCTAGATCTCCGGATCGTTCCCTTGCCTCAAACACACAAGAAAATAGAAATTAAGATTGAAATTGTCCTTAAAATTCGAAAATACTTTAATTTCAGAATATACACTGCTCAAAAAAATAAAGGGATCACGAAGATAAAACATCCTAGATCTGAATGAGTAAACTAATCGTATGAAATACTTTCATCTTTACATAGTTGAATGTGGTGAAAACAAAATCACACAAAAATTATCTGTGGAAATCAAATTTATCAACCCATGGAGGTCTGGATATGGAGTCACACTCAAAATCAAAGTGGAAAACCACACAACAGGCTGATCCAACTTTGATTCAAAGTTGCTTTAAAGTTTAATTTAAAGATGTCCTTAAAACAAGTCAAAATTAGGCTCAGTAGTGTGTGTGGCCTCCACGTGCCTGTATGACCTCCCCACAATGCCTGGGCATGCTCCTGATGAGGTGGCGGCAGACGCCTGGACAGTCTGTGGCGTTGGTGGATGGAGCGAAACATGATGTCCCAGATGTGCTCAATCGGATTCAGGTCTGGGGAACAGGTGGGCCAGTCCATACAGTCCATAGCATCAATGCCTTCCTCTTGCAGGAACTGCTGACACACTCCAGCCACATGAGGTCTAGCATTGTCTTGCAATAGGAGAAGCCCAGGGCAAACTGCACCAGCATATTGTCTCACAATTGGTCTGAAGATCTCATCTCGGTACCTAATGGCAGTCAGGCTACCTCTGGCAAGCACATGAAGGGCTGTGCGGCCCCCAAAGAAATGCCACCCCACACTATTACTGACCCACCGCCAAATCAGTCATGCTGGAGGATATTGCCGGCAGCAGAACGTTCTCCATGGCGTCTCCAGACTCTGTCACATATACTCAGTGTGAACCTGCTTTCATCTGTGACGAGCACAGGCCGCCAGTGGCGAATTTGCCAATCTTGGTGTTCTCTGGCAAATGCCAAACGTCCTGCATGGTGTTGGGCTATAAGCACAACCCCCACCTGTGAACATCGGGCCCTCATAACACCCTCATGGAGTCTATTTCTGAGCGTTTGAGTGGACACATGCACATTTGTGGCCTGCTGGAGGTCATTTTGCAGGGCTCTGGCAGTGCTCTTCCAGCTCCATCTTGCACAAAGGTGGAGGTAGCGGTCCTGCTTCTGGGTTGTTGCCCTCCTACGTCCGTCCTCCTCCACATCTCCTGATGTACTGGCCTGTCTCCTGGTAGCGCCTCCATGCTCTGGACACTACGCTGACAGACACAGCAGACCTACTTGCCACAGATCACATAGATGTGCCATCCTGGATGAGCTGCACTACCTGAGCCACTTGTGTGGGTTGTAGACTCTGTCTTATGCTAACACTAGAGTGAAAGCACCGCCAGCATTCAAAAGTGACCAAATCATCAGCCAGGAAACATAGGAACTGAGAAGTGGTCTGGGGTCACCACCTGCAAAACCACTCCTTTATTGGGGGTGTCTTGATAATTGCCTATAATTTCCACCTGTTGTCTGTTCCATTTGCACAACAGCATGTGAAATTGATTGTCAATCAGTGTTGCTTCCTGAGTGGACAGTGTGATTTCACAGAAGTGTCATGGACTTGGAGTAACATTGTGTTGTTTAAGTGTTCACTTTATTTTTTTGAGCAGCGTATTACCTAGCCTTGCTTGACAGACAACAGGCAGAAAATTCAGTTTTGTCTCCTTCTCTTTGAGCTCATTCACAGTATGGAGGTATCCCAGGCGGAGATTATATCTATAGCAAGCACCTGCACCTGCAAAACAAGTTGGCACTAGGACTGCTTGGAAATGCACAGTCTCTATAGACAGCAATGCATTTAAGAGCATATTCTGCTAAAAGAATTAATGTTCATTCTTTCAAGGGAGTCTGGGATCCATCATTTCTGCGGCAAAATGTCCATAGTGTAAATGGTGCAGCAGAATACCATTGAAATTGGAGGCTGCTACACCATATTTTTTTTTTGTGGAATTCCGCTTGTAAATTAAATGGTGTGAATGGGCCGTTAGGCATTCAATGATCCACAAAGGAGTTCCTGCCTCTTCCCATTAGTTCACATATGAAGACAATCTCTGTTGTATCCTCTATCACTTTGTGATTGAGGGGGGTCCAGCCACCAGAACCCCCACCACCCCTGAGGATGAATGGGGTGCAGTGCTGATTTAGTGTTGTATACTGTGCTGTTTTTTCCTGAATATTGGAGGTTGGAGTTTGCTTCTATGTGCTGTTCTGTAAGTTCAAGTTGAGTGTGCTTCACATATTGTCCACCTGATGGCAGCAAATACCTGTCATTCCCCAAATGAGTGAGTCAACATTTTTTTTTCTTCATTCTTTATAAGTTTAAAGGGATGTCCCACACATAAAAGAAAATGAAGTTAGTCCACACCGTTTCTGATGTTGCTCATGATCTATAGAGGACAACTTTGCATTATCACAGGTCATGACTAGGAATTTAGAATCCCTCTTTCTCTGAAATGGTGGAGGTCACAGAGGTCAGACCCCCACATACCTTACTTTTATTGATGGGCCATTTAAGTAATGTTTCCTATTCCATCCCTATGTACAGTTAAAGGAGAACTACGGGATTGAAAAATGTATCCCCTATTCTAAGGATAGGGGATAAGTTTCAGATCGCGGGTGGTCCGACCGCTGGGCCCCCCGCGATCGCCCGTACGGGGCCCCGGCTCTCTGGTTAGAGAGGGCGTGTTGACCACCGTACAAAGCAGCGGCCGACACGCCCCGTCCATACACTGCTATGGGAGAGCTGGAAATTGCCGAAGGCAGCGCTTCGGCTCTCCCATAGCAGTAAATGGAGGGCGCGCATCAGCCGCCGGCTCGTGCGGTGGTCGACATGCGCTCTCTATGCAAAGAGCCGGGGCCCCGTACGGGAGATCGTGGGGGTCCCCAGCGGTCGGACCTCCCGCAATCTGAAACGTATCCCCTATCCTTATGATAGGGGATAAAATTTTCAATCCCGTAGTTTTCCTTTAAATGATTTATTTTTATTTTTTTTAAATAATGTAATTCTGTCACATTTCCTTTAGAAGAGGAGTAGTTGGAAATCAGACATGTGACCCTGGAGTGCAGCACTTTTTGTTCTCCTCTGTGCACATAGAAAATACACACTAAGGGGGAGATTTATCAAAACCCGTCCAGAGGAAAAGTTGCCCAGTTGCCCATAGCAACCAATCAGATCGCTTATTTCAGTTTTAGCAAGGCCTCTGCAAAATGAAAGAAGCAAACTGATTGGTTGCTATGGGCAACTTCTCCTTTGCCCATGTTTTGATAAATCTCCCCCTAAGGGTCTAATGGGACCACATATTCTGCACAGAAATCAAACCGTAGTACATGTTTTTAGATCCACAAAATGTTGATGTCTGTTGCAGATTTTCGCTGTGGATTTCAGCCCTTTCAGTGTAGCGTTTAGCTACGTAACCTATTCATATTCACGGCAGAATTTATGCCTGAAAAGTGCACCACAAGTGGAAGTTATTGAAGTCCTCAGTTATGAATATAATTCAATAGAATTGTATTCTAGAAATATGTCTCCTGGTTGTTACAGACTCCTGCCTTTCCAGTAATGGAAGGGGGTGGGGGTCGGGGGGGTCTCTTTTCTGTGATTGACTGGATAATCTTGATGTAATGATGTCTGATTGTCTGCCCTATCTCTACAATGGTGTGAAATACTGCTACGTGCATGGCCAGTTACAGCACGCCAAGTGTAAATACACAATAGCGGCTTTTCTTTTTCATGAACCTTATGATTTCTTGCATTATCCTCAGTGTGTGGCCGATCCTTCTCCCTGGTAACCTTAAGCTTTCCTAATGCCTCGCCATGTAATCTTGATTCTTCTATTGCAGAGTTTAAAAGCTGCCAAATAAGGGTTCTGGGACGACTAATCCTTTATTCTGATTTGTTTCTCTGCTTGCAATAGATTAGTTATGTTCTTGTACAAAGGCCAGCACATATTTCTGGACTGAAATGGCACCTCCTATATGGGTTATAAAGGGAAGACAATCATTTAAAGGGGTACTCCACTGGCCAGTGTTCAGAAGTTAATGTTCCGAACGCGGTTTTCACGCTGCGGGGGTCTCGTGATGTCATGGCCACGCCCCTTCAATGCAAGTCTATGGGAGGGGGCGTGACAGCTGTCACGTCCACTCCCATAGACTTGCATTGAGGGGGCATGGTCATGACATCACGAGGGGCATGGCAGGCTCCCGCATTGCGAAAACAGCGTTCGGAACATTTACTGCCGAACGCTGGCCAGTGGAGTACCCCTTTAAACAGTTCTCTTACATGTCTTGTAGTGTAATCCCCCCATTATAGCTTGCACAAGAATGTTTGTTTGTTTTAGTTTACTACATAATGTATAGTTTGAACAGTGTCATGTTGTCAGCCCCATCATTTACCATGATGCCCTTCTTTTCATAAATTGGGTCTTAACTTCAGTTTTTGCCCTAGACTGTCAGCAGACATGCCTTAAAAACAATTGTTGGCTAAGTTCTTTTTGGTCAGCAGTTTGCAGGTTCGGTTGCCCACATAATATTGTTATTTCATCTTGGATGAATTTGCATGTCCGTGGAGGCAGAGAGAGGAGCGGCTGTATAGAAGACTGTAGTGTAATAAAACTTTACTTTCCTATACAATAGTTTACATAAAACATGTATTACGTTTCTGACAATGTTGTCTTGTCTATAGATATTTTTCTTTTACATTTTTAGGGTGTGGGTGAACCGGCTCCGTTCTCAGATCAGTTATATATTGACTACAGTAAGCCATACGAGAGAGTAACCATGGAAGAGGCCAAGATGGGAACCCCACGTAAGGCTAGATCCTGCTAACATGTATCTGAACGTCTGCAGCCATGATGTTACATTACTATATAGATGAAGAACTTACACCCTCAGTCAGAGGGAATAGTTTATAACAATTGCCAGTTTTTTGTTTTTTTTGTATAAATAATTTAGCTGCTTCTTATATTGTCTTAATATTTCTGCATTATTTATTTATTTTACAGTTTTACCCTCTTTGTGGTAGAGTAACCAGGATCTGCAGCTGACAGATCTTATGAGTTTATTTTCATTTTAGCATTCTGACTAGGGATTGACCAATGTTTTTTTTTTTTTTTTTTTTTTTAGGGCCGATACCGATGTGACCTTTCAGGCCGATAGCCGATAACTTATACCTGAATATCGGTATAAGTTACCGGCTATTTCCCCCCCAGACGGCCCCGCAGAAGCCTCTGCAGATCAAGGATTTAAAGTGGACTCTTTAAATCAATGAACTTCAGCGGCTTTTGCGGGGCCAGAGACCGCCGCCATCCGCTTCTCTCCCCTGCCTGTCCTGGGGTCCTCCCTAGTCCAACCACCACCGCCGCTGCCCCATTGCCTCCCCCATCCCCAGTTTTATAATTACCTGTTCCCAGGGTCCGCGCTACTTCTGGCTCCGGCGGCGTCCTGAGCTGTAACTGTGCACACTGACGGTGATGTCGCGTTGAGGACATCACTCGTCATTGCTTTGCGCAGGATGCCGCAGGAGCCAGAAGTAGCACGGGCCCCGGGAACAGGTAATTATAAAACCGGGGATGGGGGAGGCAATGGGGCAGCGGCGATGGAGGCGGCAGTGGTCTCTGGCCGGGGTGGGGGGAGGGGGGTGCCGATAATGTCCAAAATCGTGAATATCGGACGATAATAGCCGCCAAACCGATAATCTGTCGATCCCTAATTCACTTCACTTCTTTTCCTGAGAATTTAGCACTAAAGCTCACATTGTAGTCTATGGGAGCTTCAGGCTTCCCATGGCTCAGAAGGAGATGCAGTGTAGTGCTTTATACGGCCATGTCATGTAAACATATCCTTAAAGACCCTGCAGTTTTTGCACACAAAATAACCTTACCTGTATACAGAATATTAGGGGTTATTCCGGGCCTACAGATTTTATTATATTGGACTCAACCTGCTTCGATCCCTCAGGTTTGGGTCCTTGCTTCTCACTGCTGCCCCACCCCCATTTCGTGCAAACTACTGCTTAATTTTCTATTGGACTGACAGACATAGCTGAGTCCAGTGCTTAGCTATCTCCACCAGTTCTATGGACAGTGAGTACAGCGGTAGTACGTATGTGTGACAGGGGGTTGGAGAACAGACCGCCAGTGATCATGCATTTATCCCCTATTCTATAGACAGTTGCTTTAAGCTAAACTTATTTCTAGATACGAAACATTAAATTCTACTTGCTTAGCAATGGTCTTGGTCTTTATGACCCAGTGCTCTTCATATTACCAGCCTCCACCCACTTGCCTCATAGAGGCGATTATGTTAATGTGTAGTAATCTAAAGCCACAAAAGTAACATTGCAGAGCGGTGCCATGACTAGTTACTATTGTCCTGTGATGGGACATCTCTGTATACATAAGCCACTATTCTTGGGGACCCATAGTAGGGTAAGGAGTGGGCCTTGCTGCTGGAGACCATTTCTTGATGTCACGTATGATAGAGCTCCATAGTGAAGTTCAATTATTATAGCTAAATGGAGTATTATGGTATGGAAGTATGGTATTGGCATTTTTGTCATAATAAGGAACATCAGCAACAGCTAGGTTACTTGTGGGCAGTTTCCAGGTAGCAGTATTGGTTGCAGATCTATCTTCCAAAGCTGTTAGATTTTAGTCACAGGTTTTCCTGTTTTCCTGCTACATTTTGCATTGCTTTGTCTTGCATGCATTACCAATTGTTGCATTACAGTCCCTGCTCTTCAGGATGAAGTGAATTGTGTCTGTATTTCTACAGCTGACAGACCTGTACGAGTCTACGCGGATGGTATCTTTGACCTGTTTCACTCTGGACATGCCCGCGCTTTAATGCAAGCAAAGAATCTCTTTCCGAACACATACCTGATTGTAGGGGGTAAGTAGAGGCCTCGACAGCACAGTTTGTGTTTGGTAAGGGAGGTACATTTCTTAGGGAACCTTTTCCTGTATTTGTAACCGCACTCATGGAAACATTCCGGGCTCTGTGCTGAGTGGACGGAGCTGATGTGCACTGCACAAAGCCCTAGTCATAGACGCTGCTTTTTTTGGAAACTGAGTTTGCAGAAGGGTGCATATTATAGTATACTGGCGATTCATACCACAGTGCTCCTGGAAATCTTGTGGATTTCTGCTGTGCATTCCCTCTGCACTCTCTATATCAGTGGTCTTCAACCTGCGGACCTCCAGATGTTGCAAAACTACAACTCCCAGCATGCCCGGACAGCCGTTGGCTGTCCGGGCATGCTGGGAGTTGTAGTTTTGCAACATCTGGAGGTCCGTAGGTTGAAGACTAGTGATGAGCGGCATATGCCATATTCGAATTCGCGAATATGAGGACGAATATTCGTCCCATATTCGTGAAATTCGTTATATTCGTGACGTTTGTTTTGAATTGCGAAATTTCGCTATTGCGAATGCGAAATTAATAGCAAAATTTCGCTCGTCTGCGCATGCGCGCTATAACATCATGCGAGGGACATTGCTAGGGACGTTGCGAAGCTCTGACAACTGTGCTTGCAGAACTCTCATTGGCTCACAGGCATAAGTATGGCGGAATTTCCACGAATATTCGCATTGCATAAACCTTTCGCCTCACAGTCTCATCCCTGGGTCTTTAATGAAATGATACAAGCAATTAATTTATCAGTCAAAAGAGATCCCTACAATGTGCTCAGTTTTTAAAACAGTTTGAAAAAAAGACGAATATTCGTAATAGCGCATTTTAATCGCGAAATTCGTAATATTTGCGAATATTCGCGACAAATATTCAAATTGCGAATATTCGTGAGCAACACTATTGAAGACCACTGCTCTATATGAACGGTAACATGGGCCACAGTTTAAACTCAGCCACTTTTTTTTATCACTGATATTTAACAGGTTCCGTTTTTTGTCCTGTTTAGTTGCATAGGGCTTCGTACCACATGTGCATGAAGTTTATATGTTTTTTTCCTAATTTGCATCAGTATCTTCTAGTTGCCTCCTAGGTAACATAATGGTATTATTTCTTCCCATGTAGTTTGCTTTGTTTAAATGATGAGAAGTCAGGTTTATTACGTTACTGCAACATATGTGGTGTTCTTGCCTTAATTTATACACATAACTACCGGTATATTCTTTTTGTCTTGTAGTATGTAGCGATGAGCTGACGCATAACCTGAAGGGATTCACAGTTATGAATGAAGCAGAGAGATATGATGCGGTGCAGCATTGTCGCTATGTGGACGAGGTGGTGAGGAATGCACCATGGACACTCACCCCAAAATTTCTTGAGGAACATAGGGTAAGAGAGGTTCTACAGTTTAATATTAGTTAGGGGCGATGGGATCAGAAGCCATGTCAGAAAATATTTTTATGAAAGAGAAATAGATTCAATTTTTTGGTTAATGATTTTCATCCTGAACAGGGGTGTGAAAAAAAAAAAAAAAAAAATACTTGTCCAAGGGGCTAAAGCGGAACACAATCTACTTGTCCCTCAATAAAATCCACTTGTCCTGGTAGATAAAATAATTTCAACCAAAATAGTACGATTCACCCCACTAGACCACCAGGGATGGATATAAGATCCCTTTATACACTGCTGTCAACTTTAACAGCGGTGATCTAATGGTTTAATAGCGGCCACGGCGATCGCAGCATGCCAGGCTATTAGCGGCGGGAGAGCTGTAGCTCCTTTTACGCCCGAGGCAAGCCCAGAAAAGTCTAGATGTAACTTTTTGATCACCTTATAAAAAATTTCTCATATGAAGTGACCAAAAATTAGCAATTCTAGACTATTTTTTTTACATTTACACCGTTCACCGTACGGTTTAATTAACATAATATTTTAATAGATAGACAAGAAGAGATGATCCAGCTCTTGCAGGTAAAAACAAGGCTTTATTGGCACCCAACCACAGGAAACATGGACAGAAGTAATGCGTTTCAAGCGCCAAACACTGCGCTCTTAGTCATAAGAGGTATGACTAAGAGCGCAGTGGCGCTTGAAACGCGTTACTTCTGTCCATGTTTCCTGTGGTTGGGTGCCAATAAAACCTTGTTTTTACCTGCAAGAGCTGGATCATCTCTTCTTGTCTATTTGCTTGTGGCTGACACAGTCCGGTGTCGTAGATACGCTGCTCCATCTGTCCGGGCTGGGTGAGCTGGAGCTCTCTCTCTTTCCACGATTATATTTTAATAGTCTGGACATTTCCACATGTAGCGATACCACTTATTTTTATTTTTGTACATTATTTTTATTTAAAGAAAATTGGAAACTTTGATTAGGAAAGGGGCTTATTCACATATATATGCACTTTTTAAAATATTTTAATCACTATTTTTCAGTCTTCATAGGGACTTCATAGGAGTCTTTTGATTGGAAAACACTGAACAACGCTGTGTTACTGGGGGTGTTCTGCTTCTCCAGTTTATGTGGTGCATTTTGTGTCAGAAAATGCTGGAAGTTGCATTTAGTTACTAGATAACTACAACTCCCAGCATGTCCTGATACAGCCTATGGTTGTGTGGGTGTTGCAGCATGTTGCACTGTATAGTAGTACAGTTAAGGTTATTGTGTGACATGCTGGGAGTTGTAGTTTTGGTTTGTGTCAGCTGCAGAGCCATAGGCTGTGTTAAGGAATACTGGGAATTGCAGTTAATAACTACAACACCCAGCAGGCCCTGATGCAGCCTATGGCTCTGCAGCTGACCCGAACCAAAACTACAACTCCCAGCATGTTACACTTTATAGTTCTACAGTTTCGGTTATGGTGAAACATGCTGGAAGTTGTAGTTTTGGTTCGGTCGGGTTTGCGTGCATCCGTGGGGCTCTTGGTCGGCGGGCGAGTATGAAGGGTGGGATTCTGGTGGTGCCATTTAGTGTGAGTGGCCAGAAGCCACTAAAAATAAATAAAATTAGATTGCACAACTGGCGGCGGCAGCGTCTCCTCCCCACCCCCGAGACACGGGCCCTTGGGCACTGCCCTAATGCCCGACTTGACAGTCCGCCCTTTACAAAACATTCATGCATACACATATCATACATGCATCTGCTACTGCCCTCATATCATACATGCACGCACCCCCGCCACTGCCCCCCCACATCATACATTACATACACACATCACAGATACATCATACATACACCTGCCGCTGCCCACCCCACATCATACATTACATACACACATCACACATACAGACATCATACACACATCATACATTACATACACACACAGACAGACATCATACACACATCACACATACACTCACACCATACATACACACATCATACATACACCTGCCGCTGCCCCCCCCCCCCACATCCACCCATCATACATTACATACACACATCACACTCACACCATACATATACAACCACCCTTCCTGCCGCCTGCATTCTCGGCCTCCTCCCCTGAGCTCACCCACAATAAAGACCGCCAGCCGGTGTGAGGTTGCATGGGTTTGAAAATCTCACCTCACACCGGACGTCCTCTTTCCCCCTTATTTCCCCCCCCCCCCCGCTCTGTGTTTTCCCCGTGCAAACTTGCAGCCTTCACCTTGGTGGATTAGGTCCTGTGGAGACAGAACAGGGGGAGGAGGAGGAGCTGTGTGCGGGGGAGGGGAAGGAGCTGTGTACCGAGCTGTGTACATCCTTTCTCTCCCCCTGCTGTGTCTTCTTGTGTAATGTAGAGCTGCGTCCTCCATCCTCCGGGAGGGGTTGATAAGGGGGCATGGTTTAATTGTCATGCAAACGTGTGACCTTGGGCTCTGAGGTCAGCTGGGGGCCGCCTCCCCCTACATACACCCTGAGCGCCGGTGTGAGGTGCAGACTTGCATTGGCTCCTGCGCCTCACACCGGCATTAAAGAAAAATAAGGGGGAAGTCGGTCTGTCCCTGCTTGCCCGATACAGGGCTAAATCAATGAAAAATTCACCTGCCCGGCGCCCAGATTTCCACATCCCTGCTGAATTAAGTCCAACTTTTTTAGTCATAGTCATGGTTAAAATAATGATATAGTTTAGCTGCTTTAGCTGATAATCCATCAGATGGTTTTTAACGCCCTCTGTGTTAGAGAAAACAATGTGAGCCGGGTTCAAATTGTGGTGATGAGGGAGACAATCTTTGTTGGACAGTTACTCAGGCTGTTGATGGAAAGGAAGGCACACAAAAGGCAGATTGCAGGGAAAATCCCATGGGCTGTCTACCAGTATAAAGGGAAAGCAGAGCACCCACAGCAAACTGTAAAGGCTGTAGAAGAGAAACTAAGTATAAAAAAAATAAAATAAAAAAATAAAGACCTATGGAAAAATTTATTTTCAAGAGCGTCCACATCCTTTAACCCCTAAAGCATGCAGGGCGTGAATGTATGCCCTTGATGTCCAAGACTCAACGCACCAGGGCATAAATGTACACCCTGGAGCATTAAGTAACTTTGAAGCGAGCACAGGAGCAGTGAGTGTTGGCTAACATCAGTAGGGAGACACTCACTGCTAAGGACAGGCAGCAGCGATTCTGCTGGTGACTGTCATTTAACCCTTTAAACGTCGTGATCAATGCTGATCACTGTGTCTAAAGTGAAAGTAAATACCGGTAAAATGTCCGCTGATCGCAACTCACTGATGCAGCTTAGTTTAGCCAGGCTATATCAACAGATCGCCGATCTTACTGTGTAATGCTGTGCCATAGACCTAGCATCATACAGTGAATGCAATCTAATGATTGCATATAAAAGTTCCTTATGGGGGGGACTTAAAAAGTGTAAAATACATTTTTTTTTTTATAAAATTATATAAGACCCCCTCCCTTAATAAAAAATAAAATGACTTTTATTTTCCCATTTGATGGGATGGCATTGTCCCAAAGATGTCATTACAAAGTACAAATGGTTATGCAAAAAACAAGCTCTCATATGGGTCTGCAGGTGTAAAAATAAGAGTTATTTATGCCTTTTTAGAAGGAGAGAAGGAAAAAAAGAAAACGCAAAAATGAAAATTGCCATGGTCCTCAAGGCCAACATGGGCTGTGTCTTTAAGGGGTTCAGAATGCCATAGATAAATAAAAGGAAATAATGTAAGGACAAACCAGATGGACCATGTGGTGTTTTCTGCCATTAGTCAAAGTGAATAAATCAAGTGAATGTTCTTGCTACATGATTTAATTCATTTAACATAGTTAGACAAATCTTGTTTCCCTGGCCCTTTGATTTATTTATTCACTATTATAGTTATTAACCCCTTCCCACAGAATGACTTACATAAACATCAGGTTATGCAGCTAGTTCTCGCATCCTGCCATTTATATAAGTCATTGAGTTAACCTGGCAATGTGCTGCAACACACAGGTTAACAGGCAGAAGTCCCGCTGTTACCGGCGGGAGACAACTTCTGCTAGCCCCCCCAGGACCATCTGTGAATGGTCTTGATCAGCGATCACTGTGATTGGTCCCTGTGGACCATTCACAATGTCCCAGCTGACAGCGGGGGTGAAAGTTCTGATCCTCTGCTCTGCAAGGTGATCTTCACTGCTGCTTCTAGGAGTTTCAAAACTTGCTGGGAGTTGTAGTTTTGCAACATCTGGAGGGCCACAGTTTGGAGACCACTGTGCAGTGGTCTGCAATCTGTGCTCTTCCAGATGTTGCCAAACTACAACTCCTAGCATGCCTGGGCAGTCTGGGCATGCTTGGAGTTGAAGTATTGCAACATCTGGAGGGCTACAGTTTGGACACCACTACACAGTGGTCTCAAACTGTTCTCCTCCAGTTGTTGCAAAACTACAACTCCAAGCATGCCCTTCGGCTGTCTGGGCATGCTGGGAGTTATTGTTTTGCAACAGCTGGAGGCACACTGGTTTGGAAACGCTGAGTTAGGAAACAGACAATGACTCCCAGCATGCACTGACAGACCATACATGCTGGGAGTTTTAGTTTTGCAGCAGCTGGAGGCACACGGGTTGGGAAACACTGAGTTAAGTAACAAACTCTGTGTTTTGCAACCAGTGTGCCTCCAGCTGTTGCATAACTACAACCCCCAGCATGCACGGACAGCCAAAGGGCATGCTGGAAGTTGTAGTTTTATGCCTCATAACTACAAGTCCCTGCATGCTATTCTGCTGTCACGACATGCTGAGAGTTGTAGTTTTGCAACAGCTGGAGGTTCTCCCCCCACCACCACATGTGAATGTACAGGGTACATTCACACAGGCGGGGGTTACAGCGAGTTTCTCACTGCAAGTTTGAGATGCTGCAAGTTTTCCGCTGCAGCTCAAACTCCCAGCGGGGAACTCGCTGTGAACCCCCGCCCGTGTAAATGTACCCTAAAAACACTACACTTCACTACACTACACAAAATAAAGGGTAAAACACAACATATACACTCACGCCTACACAGTCCCCTCCCCATGAAAAACATCTGATATGGCACTGTTTCCAAAACGGAGCCTCCAGCTGTTGCAAAACAACAACTCCCTGTATTGCCGGTCAGCCATTGACTGTCCAGGCATGGTGGGAGTTTAGCAACAGCTGGAGGCACCCTGTTTGGGAATCACTGGCGTAGAATACCCCTATGTCCACCCCTATGCAAATCCCTAATTTAGGCCTCAAATATTCATGGCGCTCTCTCAATTCAGAGCCCTGTCGTATTTCAAGGCAACAGTTTAGGGCCACATATGAGGTATTTCCATACTCGGGAGAAATTGCCTAACAAATTTTGGGGGGCTTTTTCTCCTTTTTAGCCCTAATGAAAAGGTAAAGTTGGGGTCTACTCCAGCATGTTTTTGTAAAAAATAAAAAAATTTTACACTAACTTGCTGGTGTTCCCCCATACTTTTCATTTTCACAAGAGGTAAAAGGAAAAAAAGACCCCCAAAATTTGTAATGCAATTTTACCTGAGTACGGAAATGCCCCATATGTGGACGTTAAATGCTCTACGGGCGCACGACAAGGCTCAGGAGTGAGAGCGCCATGTACATTTGCACAGGAGTGGCTGATCGTTACAGCGGTTCTGACAAAAACACAAAAGAAAAAACACCCACATGTGACCCCATTTTGGAAACCACACCACTTAAGGAACGTGACAAGGGGTATAGTGAGCCTTAACTACTAGATGTGAAAATTAAAAATGTAAAAAAAAAAATTACTAAAATGCTGGTGTTACCCAAATTTTTCATTTTCACCAGGGGTAATTGGAAAAAAGCCCCCCATAATTTGTAACCCCATTTCTTCTGAGTATATAAATACCCCATATGTGGATGTAAAGTGCTCTGCTGGCGCACTACAAGGCTCAGAAGAGAAGGAGCGCCATTGGGCTTTTGGAGAGAGAATTTGGCTGGAATTGAAGGCCATGTGCGTTTACAAAGCCCCCATGGTGCCAAAACGGTGGAACCCCCCCCCCCCCCCATATGACCCTATTTTGGAAACTACACCCCTCATGTAATAAGGGGTACAGTGAGCATTTATGTCCCACTGGTGTCTGACAGATGTTTGGTTCAGTGGTCCATGAAAATGAAAAATTTTATTTTTAATTTGCACAGCTCACTGTTCCAAAAGTCTGTCAGACACCAGTGGGGTGTAAATGCTCACTGTACCCCTTATTACATTCTGTGAAGGGTGTATTTTCCAAAATGGGGTCACATGTGGGGGGTCCACTGTTCTGGTACCATGGGGGGCTTTGTAAACGCACATGGCTCCCGACTTCCATTCCAAACAAATTCTATCTCCAAAAGCTCAGTGGTGCTCCTTCTCTTCTGAGCATTGTAGATTGCCCACAGAGCACTTTACATCCACACATGGGGTATATCCATAAGCGGAAGAAATGGGGTTACAAATTTTGGTAGGAATTTTCTCCTATAACCTCTTTTAAAAATTGTAAGTTTGGGGGGAAAAAACTGCATTTTAGTGAAAAAAGTTTTTTTAATTTACACATCCGACTTTAATGAAAAGTCGTCAAACACCTGTGGGGTGTTAAGGCTCACTGTACCCCTTGTTACGTTTCTTGAGTGGTTTCATCTCCAAAATAGTATGCCACGTGTTATTTTTTATTTTTTTTGCTGTTGTGGAATCATGGCGGCTTCCTAAATGCGACATGCACTCTCCAAAATCCCATTGTTGCTCCTTCGCTTCTAAGCGCTCTAGTGCACCCACAGAGCACTTTACATTCACATATGAGGTATTTCCTTACTCAAGAGAAATTGGGTTACACATTTTGGGGGGCAGTTTCTCTTTTTACCACTTTCTTAAAACTGGGTCTACAAGAACATGTGTAAACGTAGTGTAAAAAATGGAGATTTTGAATTTTCTCCACTTTGCTGCTATTTCTGTGAAACACCTAAAGGGGTTAACAAACTTTCTGAATATCATTTTGAATACTTGGGGGTGGGGGGGGGGGGGGTGCAGTTTTTATAATGGGGTCATTTATGGGGTATTTCTAATATGAAGGCCCCTCAAATCCACTTCATAATTTTGTGAAAAATGGGAAAATTGCTGCTGAACTTTGAAGCCCTCTGATGTCTTCCAAAAGTAAAAACATGTCAATTATATGATGCAAACATAAAGTAGACATATTTTGTTTGTGAATCAATATATAATTTATTTGGAATGTCTATTTTCCTCTCAAGCAGAGAGCTTCAAAGTATGAAAAAATGCAAAATTTACAAATTTTTCATGAAATTTTGGAATTTTTCACCAAGAAATGATGCAAGTATCGACGAAAATTTACTACTATGATAAAGTAGAATATGTCATGAAAAAACAATCTCTGAATCAAATTCATAAGTAAAAGCATCCTAGAGTTATTAATGCTTAGTGACAGTGGTCAAAAAAATGCTCTGGTCCTTAAAGGGGTACTCCGACCCTAGACATCTTATCCCCTATCCTTAGGGGAGAAGATATCTAGGGGCAGAGTACCCCTTTAAGGTCAAAATGGGTTTGGTCCCTAAGGGGTTAATTCATCTTTCCTTCTTGTTTTTTTCCTTATAGATTGACTTTGTTGCACATGATGATATCCCCTATTCATCTGCAGGAAGTGATGATGTCTACAAACACATAAAAGACGCAGGTTTGTGCACTTGTCTATGATGTTATAACTACATGCACTATTAAATAATGAATGACATTTATTTATAGACATCATTATCAGCTTCCTTTTCATAGATTAAGGGGAACCTATAAGCAATGTTATGATGTCACAAGTTCAGAGGGCTGTCTAGCATTAGGAAGGAGGCAGGGTTACAACAGGGTGGGGGGGGAGGTATTGTAAAAACTTGAAATATCTTGCACTGAACAAACACATTTTTCTTTCTAAAAATATCTACGTATGCAATGGGCAAGTGATGGCCATGTGTGAAATAGTTATTTTATAAGCTACATCGTGCTGTCAGCTGTCATTCTTGGATGGTATTGCAACTTTATTGTTCAACTTATGTTATCATAGATGGGAGATCTCAGAGATGGAGACCTATTACCAATAAAATCTAGAAATCATTTTTTGTCATTAACAGGAATGTTTGCACCAACCCAGCGGACAGAAGGAATTTCTACATCTGACATCATTACAAGGATTGTACGGGATTATGATGTCTATGCTCGTCGTAATTTACAGCGTGGATATACAGCCAAAGAGCTGAATGTCAGCTTCATCAATGTGAGCATTGTTGGTTTTTTACATATGACTAAAATGTTAGTTGAAGTGCATGACTCTTATTCCCACCAATGTATTATCAAGGCTTTTAGTTGTGAAGTCCGTGCATGTACATATCTATATGTGTTCTGTGTTGATTTTAGGAGAAGAAATACCATTTGCAGGAACGAGTTGATAAAGTAAAAAAGAAGGTGAAGGATGTGGAGGAGAAGTCAAAGGAGTTTGTGCAAAAAGTTGAGGAGAAGAGTATTGATCTAATCCAAAAATGGGAAGAGAAGTCACGAGAATTCATTGGGAATTTCTTGGAGATGTTTGGCCCAGAGGGAGCTTTGGTAAGCCATCTCTCAAGATTCAGAATTGTAAAGAATAGAAACCTTACCACAATAGTGCAGTGGAAAGACTTGGAAAATGTTCATATTCTTTACACGTATCTGTTCATTTACTGCAGACTGTATTACACTAATGGTCACTGGGGCCATAAATTCCCTGACATGGGATTTAATTCTGTCATAGGCATATATATACTACTTAGAGGAGTAATGGTCAACCTACCACATACTCTAACCAAGGCCTGTACATTGGCCCAGATTTATCTTTCTGCATGAGAAAAAAAACTGTTTCTGATTTGCCCATAGCAACCAATCACAACCTGGGTTTCATTTCTTACATTGCCTGGTAAGGTAAAAGCTCAGCTGTTATAGGTCACTATGGGCAAAGCATACACAGATGTGATCAATTTAGGCTTTATTTTCAATATCTGAAGTGGCCATTCTCTATCATAGTATGTATGATATGAAGAAGTGGAATACAAATTTGTTTCTGCATCTCCCATTCCCTATGATAGAGGCTGATAGCAGAGCTCTGGACTGTACACCTTCTACAGTAAAGGGATGGAGTATGTAGCCACAAACCCACACACTGTGGTCTCATGCTGTATACCGCAGAGGCCAGTCACCGCGGCAGCCATGTAAACAAACCAGATAGGGAGGACCGGAGTAGCTGTGCTAGACATGTGAGAATATACATTTAATTATTTTACCATCATCTAAAGAGGTGGGCACATTAAATTAATGTTGGTAACCCATTTAACCCCTTAAGGACGAAACCTGTTTTTACTTTAATGACCAAACCCCATTTTTCTAATCTGACATGGTCTCTTACTGAGATTTTTTTTTTTCATGACATATTGTTCTTTACATCAGTGTGTTTCTTATAAAGGCAAGAGTTATAGAGGCCGAGCAGATCTGCAGCATGCATGTTTCCTCCCTCCGCCATCCATCTCTGTTTAGCATCTAGCATTATGCAAGGCAGTTTAGCATCTGTCATAAATTATGCAAGGCAGGGAGGGTTAAGGAAGAAAGGAATTATGCTGCAGTTCTGCAACACTTCCTTGACACGTAAGCTCTGAGCACGATAAAGAGTTAACATATTAAACTGTTGACTGATCAGCTGTTTGGAGGAGCTAGGATACTTGGACAAAAGCCATAACTTCTTCATTGTTATCTCTCCATAGTGATACCGCTCCATGGTGATACAGGTACAAACACTATCAGTGGCAGTGCAAGGTACTGCAGCATTGTACCTTGTAAGTGAACAGGGCCATTCTGCAATACCTGGCGCTACCAATACTAATAGTATGGCTATACAGGTACAAATACTGGTAAACAATAAAGAGGCTGCAGCTCTAGTGTTTCTAATACTAATGGCCTATCCTTAAGATAGGCCATTCATGTTAAAAGGGCAGATAACCTCAGTACAAACAGCTGTGTACTATACTTGGTCTTAGTTCCAATTTTTTTCTTGTTGACAGCCATAATCATATGGAAATTCTGGCTCTGATATATGTGGATTGTTAATGCCAAAGCTCTAAAAATGATTCCTTAGATATTTTAGTAGCCAGTTTTTGCGTTAACGTTTAGTGGCACCTATAGTATAAAGAATTAGATTCACAGTTTACATGCCCTATCTTATTCATCTTATTTATTTGTTTTAGAAACACATGCTCAAGGAGGGCAAAGGAAGAATGCTTCAAGCTATTAGTCCAAGACAGAGCCCCAGCAGCAGTCCATCCAGAGAACGTTCTCCCTCTCCATCATTCCGGTGGCCCTTCTCTGCCAAAAGCTCTCCCCCTGCATCACCAGGAAGACGCTCTCGATCTGCTGCTGCTGCATATGATATCAGTGAGGATGAGGAGGATTAAGGATTTTTTTTTTTCTAGCTCTTATTTCTTCCTACCAGTTGCAGATTTCATGCCCTCTGACCTCTGGTAAAGCAGCCACAAGTAAAGAGCACTAAACCTCATCCCAGATATCTGGGCGGGGTGCAGAACGGTTCCCAAGAGCCACAGTATGTGGCAGTGGATAGGACACAAGCTTCTTTCCTACAAATTACCATGATACATTATTGTATTTTTTTAAATGAAGCCAATCTCTTTTTAATGAACTAAGTGTCCAAAACCTATTTCTTTTGTCGTCGATGTATTTTCTATTTTACCAGGAGGTTTTATCGCATGGACTATTGCATCCTGTTGTAGCCTTTTAGTACTTGAACTCCAAATATTGCAAATATTTTCAGCTGTGAGCTCCCATTTGACTAGACAGTAAATTATCATCATGGAGGGAAAAGAGCTCCATCCAAGTGGCACAGAGAAGTATATATGTGTGCGTGTGTGTCACAATATTGGAGGTATTACCTACAATTTACTGATATGTGGGGGTGGTGACCAGTGAAATGTATTGTATTTAACATCAACCCCATGGAATTTAGCCATTTCCCATTAAAAGTGCCTGTTGTCGTAAATCAAATTTTTTGCATCTGTTTAGATTTGCATATTGCAAAAATTCTGCCATTCTTCAAACAAATAAATGTGCAGATTCCCTGTGTGTAAAATAATACATTTAAAGAATGCAACAGTATGTTGTCAGATTCTCAATTAACCGAAACAAGGCAAGAAATACAAAAAAAAGAGGGTTATGTGAAAATTCTAAGAATCTCAATTTGCATTTAGCAACTTGCATTTTACAGATAAAAGTATACATTCTGCTTAAATACATGGCTGCCACTCAAGTATACAACTGTTTATGTTCAGTTTTAGTAGTTTATAATGATTTTCATTTTTTCTCTTAAAATAGTAAAGGAATGTATTGTTTGTCATTTTGAAGAAACTTTTCATGAAAATATTGTCAGAACTGTTTCTACAGAAATAAGCATCTAAATTGCCATGCATTTTTAATGCATCCTTTTTCCATATGGATGAAATGCAGCAAATTGTTACACCCAGAAAAGTAAATGCCTGTTTAAAGGGAATGTATCACTTAAATATTTTTAATAATAAAAAACACTGAAACATTATCTTTGTCTTAACGTTGTATTTGTCTTATTCTATTTTCTGCTTGTAGATATTTATCATTTCATTTTCTGTGCATTATGGTGGGAGAAGCTGTTTTCTAAGCTGCAGCTTTGTGCTCAAAAAATAGCAGGTCAGTTTTCTGGGCATGTTCTGTGACCTCTGCAGGGAGGAGGAGGGGAGCTGTGACCATCACCCATTGTAAGTGGTGGATCCAGTGTTACATGATTTTTACCCGTGTCATTCTCTAACAATACATTTTACTTTCTTTCCCCTGTCACTAAAAGCAACTTTTAAGATGTCACAAACGTGTCCAGACACCCACACATTGTTAAATGAGCCAGGGGCTTATCTCCCTGGCACACTCTCTTCCAGCTCACTGTAATAGATGCACCATTATAAGTCTCTAGAGTCATGAGACGAGGAGCAAAGTGTTAGGCCACATGCTTCTCCTGGCTTGTTTAAACGATCAGTAGGGGTCTGAACACCCAGACCCCTGACCAAACAAAACTTTTGACAGGTCTCTGTCAAAAAAAATAAAAATTATGGGCACATAGGACTTCTCATCAGGATTCTAGATACAGTATGTCCATAGCTTTTTCCAACACCGAGATAAGAAAAGCCTTTTGCCTAATATGTAAATGACACTCAGGTGGCGTTTCGCAACAAGGCAAGAGCCCAGGCTTACCTCAAATAAAATAGAATACTGGCGCTCGGCTTCCTATTAATATATGCACAGTGATGATGGTAAAATAGCTATAGTTTAATATAACCAAAGGATAAATTGGCCAGCACTATTGATCCAAACTATTGTATAAACCTGGCTTGCAGGTGCAAGCTGCTGGGCTAAATATACAGCAACAGGAGAATACAGCAGCACACTGCTAGCACAAAGATATAGATGAAACATGAGTATATAGATAGAACATGAAAAGCTATATAGCTGTAATGCAATAAATGAAGATATGAAACTATGAAAATATGAGGTACTTAGCTTGCAAATTTGGCGCCAAATAGCGTGGACCGTCCCACCACGGTAAGGTGACCTCATTCTGGGACGGACCCTACACTGTGTATATGCCTCTGTGTGAACAGTACAACAGGCATTGCAAGGTCTGAAACATCCAAGGCACCTTATATACACCTAATAGAGGTGGGTGGGGTGCAGGAGCCAACATGGAGGTAGCCACTCCCCCGTATGTGTAATACAACCAAAGGATAAATTGGCCAGCACTATTGATCCAAACTATTGTAAAAACCTGGCTTGCAGGTGCAAGCTGCTGGGCTAAATATACAGCAACAGGAGAATACAGCAGCACACTGCTAGCACAAAGATATAGATGAAACATGAGTATATAGATAAAACATGAGTATATAGATAGAACATAGTTTAATATATATAGATTAATTATAAATAGACAACATTATAAAATTAAAATGTAAAAATAAAAAATAATGCTCAAGCAGTACACCCGCAGGGTCCTTGTGGGTGAACAACTAAAATAAGCTTGTTAAAATAAGTACATTTAGGGTTAAACCACCACATCCCAAAACTACTCAGAAATAATGCAATGTAAGATCTAAAATAAATGTAACAATATATCACACTGAGAAACCGATTCAGCTCACCCCGCGTCGTATCACCACTGCTTAAGCAGTCACGTAACAAAGGATTGTCCAGCACAGTATCTCTCTATAAAATCCTTAAAGGGATATTCCAGGAAAAAACTTTTTTTATCAATTGGCTCCAGAAAGTTACACAGATTTGAAAATTGTATTAAAATATCTTAATCCTTCCAATAATTATCAGCTGCTGAAGTTGAGTTGTTCTTTTCTGTCTGGCAACCGTGCTCTCTGCTGACATCTCTGCTTGTCTCGGAAACTGCACAGAGTAGAAGAGGTTTGCTATGGGGATTTGCTTCTACTCTGGACAGTTCCCGAGACAGGTGTCATCAGAGACCACTGTCATCAGAGAGAAAAGAACAACTCAACTTCAGCAGCTCATAAGTACTGAAAGGATTAAGATTTTTTTATAGAAATAATTTAAAATCTGTTTAACTTTCTGGAGCCAGTTGATATATATAAAAACAAGTTTTTTCCTGGATAACCCCTTTTAATTCTTTATTGTAGATCGAACACAGACATAAGAGCTAACAGGTCATACCGACTAAGGCTGCATACGACAGCCGAAACACGTCACCTACCTGTTGCCTCCTATGTCTGTGTTCGGTATACAATAAAGAATTAAAGGGGTACTTCGGTGCTTACACATCTTATCCCCTATCCAAAGGATAGGGGATAAGATGCCTGATCGCAGGAGTCCCGCAGCTGGGGACGCCCGCGATCATGCACCCCGTTTGTAATCAGTCCCCGAAGCGTGTTCGCTCCGGGTCTGATTACGGTCGACCACAGGGTCTGCAGCGTGTGACCCCCCCCCCCCCCCCGCCCCCACACTCCGCCCCTCAATGCAAGCCTACGGGGGCAGGGGCGTGACGTCACACGCAGCCGGCCCTGCGGTTGACCTTAATCAGACCCGGAGCGAACACGCTCCGGGGACTGATTACAAATGGGGTGCCGCGTGCATGATCGCGGGAGTCCCGCAGCTGGATCAGGCATCTTATCCCCTATCCTTTGGTTGGTGATAAGATGTGTAAGCACCGGAGTACCCCTTTAAGGATTTTATACCGCGTTGGGCAGTCCTTTGTTACAAATATATCACACTGTATTACGGTTTAGAAAATATTGATCAATCCTGTAAAAAAAAAAAAATTGGGGTGTGTATGTGTATATATATATAGAGAGAGAGAGACTGAGAGAGACTGAGAGAGAGACTGTATGTTTCAGAGGAAGTTCTTTTCTTTTTGAATTTCCTTTATGACTGACCACAGTGCTCTCTGCTGACACCTCTGTCCATTTTAGGAATTGTCCAGAGTAGCAGCAAATCCCCATAGCAAAGCTATACTGCTCCGGACAGTTCCTAAAAAGGACAGAGGTGTCAGCAGAGAGCACTGTGGTCAGACAGAAAGGAAATTCAAAAAGAAAAGAACTTCCTCTGCATCATACAGCAGCTGACAAGTACAGGAAGGATTAAGGTTTTTAAATAGAAGTAATTTACAAATCTATTTACCTTTCTGGCACCTGTTGATTAAAAAATTTTTTTTTCCAGTGAGTACCCCTTTAATATAAGTGCATAACTGTTTATATATCACATTATTTCCTAGGTTTGCATTTTACTGAAGTGTATATGGAGTAGGCAGCATAATAATAGTCTTTGTGTTTATACAATTTACATTTTTTTCCTGGTATATTCATCAGAACAGCACAGGTATATACATAGTTATCCATATGTATGTAATGCATGGGCATAATTAAGTGTCAACTCCTTCTCCATACTTCTATTGGATCCTGTTTGTTATATATTTCATGTTTTTAATTTGGCAATAAAAAATTGTAAAATGTGTTTATATATAATATATAGTGGAGATTTTTCCAAAGTATACAATGGTTTAATAATTTGCATTTAAGTTACCACACCTAAGAGGCCTATTTTATTATTGCATAGACCTGACATGTCAAGAGAGCTACTGTGCTGATCCAGGAAGTGCCTGAATGCTCATGAAAGGTTATCAGTCCTGGGGCTTTGAATGTCAACAAAACGTTCAAGGATTCAAGTTTTCAGTTTCCTGCAAGCAGGGCCCACGTAGCACTTTTGGCATTTCTTACACTTACTCATATCTATTTTATTGTGTTGCAATTAAGGAAGCTATAATACCTATTTGTCCTTGGCTGTGTGTAAAGACCGAACATTGTGTAACATAATTGTATCTTTAGATTTATAAAAAACCTTTCACTAGACAATAAGATGCATTCTTCCTTTTTACCCTGGGAACAGAAGGGAAGCCATATCACAAATGGTACATACTTATTGAGGAATCATGTTGCATCCAGATTGCAAGATCTAATTTAGCAGTTACATGTATATAGTTTATAAGGTTGAAAATAGACAAACTCGCAGCAGTGGATGTTTAAATATAGGAAAGTATTTTTCTTTAAAGTGTACCCGTGGATAACAATTGTTTTTTATATAATGTAGATAATACTGTTATATGCATATTTGTAATATGTATTGGTTAAAAATGTGTATATATTTTGTTTAGCCCTACAGCTATTGTCTGTGTCTGTGTGAGGAGTCCAAATAAAGGAAGTGTAGGTGGACAAGCAGACCCCTGTGCAGTTAGGATAAGCAGGGCTCTTTGCACTGAGCACAAGCAGGGCTCTGTACACTGAGGACGAGCAGGGCTCTGAGCACTGAGGACGAGCAGGGCTCTGAGCACTGAGGACGAGCCGGGCACTGAGGACGAGCAGGGCTCTGGGGATGAGCAGGGCTCTGTGCACTGAGGACAAGCAGGGCTCTGTGCACTGAGGACAAGCAGGGCTCTGTGCAGTGAGGACAAGCACACAAGCAGGGGTCTGTGCACCAAGGACAAGCGGGGCTCTGTGCAGTGAGGACAAGCAGGGCTCTTTGCAGTGAGCACAAGCAGGGCTCTTTGCAGTGAGGACAAGCAGGGATATGTATACTGAGGACAAGCAGGGCGCTGTACATTGAGGACAAGCAGGGTTCTTTGCAGTGAGAACAAGCAGGCATATGTATACTGAGGACAAGTAGGGCTCTGTGCAGTGAGGACAAGCACACAAGCAGGGGTCTGTGCACCGAGGACAAGCAGGGGTCTGTGCAGTGAGGACAAGCAGGGCTCTGTACACTGAGGACAAGCGGGGCTCTGTGCAGTGAGGACAAGCAGGGCTCTTTGCAGTGAGGACAAGCAGGGCTCTTTGCAGTGAGGACAAGCAGGGATATGTACACTAAGGACAAGCAGGGCGCTGTACACTGAGGACAAGCAGGGATATGTATACTGAGGACAAGCAGGGCGCTGTACACTGAGGACAAGCAGGGTTCTTTGCAGTGAGAACAAGCAGGCATATGTATACTGAGGACAAGCAGGGTTCTGTGCACTGAGGCTCTGTGATATGCCCCCGGCTCTTACATCAAGATGAT
Organism: Hyla sarda; assembly: GCF_029499605.1. NCBI lineage: Eukaryota > Metazoa > Chordata > Amphibia > Anura > Hylidae > Hyla > Hyla sarda. Next base: position 170,973,380 of record NC_079191.1, read on the forward strand.
TGACAAGCCAGGAACATGCACAGAGCCCTGCTTGTCCTGCCCTCACATCCTGTATTTGGACTCCTCACAGAGACACATAGACAATAGCTGCAGGGACAGCATTTTTTCACCCAGAAATATACAAATGTTTTAATCAATGTGTATTACAAATAAACATGTAATATTATCTACATTATATAAAAAGTTATTGTTAACGGCAGGTACACTTTAATGGCATTAAATGATGGGCTATACTGAGTAAGTACAATGGGTTTGTCCTCACCAATACAATTACTTCTCACATGCTCTGAATTGTGGCATAAATCAGACCTATACTTACACTATTATCTACTATAGTTTGAGCTTGAGATGACAATTAATTTAGATACACTTAAGACCCTGTTGACAAGTTTTTATCTCCCGTTAGGCTCAAAGAGCTGTAATTCACCAGGATACTGGCTATAGAATAATTCACATGGATTATAGAATAATTCACCAGGATACAGCATATACATGCTGATCGTAATCTTGTGGACCTGTATACCACAAGACCATAATCTCCCAATAGAGATATACAGAGGGTCAGGATAAACTGTTTGCCGCAATATGAATATTATGGATACTTAATGTATAGAAAGTACGTCCAATAGGAACAGAATAAAAGCAGTGTGTCCTCACCATTTTTTGCAGCTTGTATGGTAGAACAATTAGTTAGTTGATTTAACTATTATGTGGCTAATTACTGAGTTCTGTCCAGTAGGGCTGTGACTTCAGTTATCCCATTGGCCATGAGTTATCAAAATGTATTGGCGAAAAACTGGAAAGATTTTCCCATAACAACCAATCACAGCTCAGCTTTCCTATCCTAAAGACGTGTCACCCCCCTCCTCCCATAGACTTGCATTGAGGGGGCGGGGCCATGATGTCACTCACAAGCTCCCGGTGCCGGCTCCAGCATTCGGAACAGTTTGTTCCAAATGCTGAGCAGCGGAGTACTCCTTTAACAAGCTCTGGTAAAGTGAAAGCTGAGCTGTGATTGGTTGTTGTGAGCAAATTACTCCAGTTTTTCTTACACAGATCTGGGCCATTGGGTGCTGCTAGAGGATGTCCAGGAAACAACAGATTATGTGACCAATATGCATCCTTTATTATATCTTAATCAGAGCTAATGATTCTGACTTCCCCCCCCATCATCTCTAATTGTAATAAATTACACCAAAACTGGAACTGCTATGGTTACTTAATTTCTACTTTACTCTACATTTTGTAGATGTCTGATCATAAGGGGTCCGGCCACTCGTGACGCCCCTTCCCATAGACATGAATGGTGAGGGCGTGGCATGATGTTACGAACCCCGCATTCTGAACGTAAATGGCCTGATGATCATGGGGGTTGGGGGGCATGGGTGTCCCCAGCGGCCAGACCCCCTGCAATCAGACATCTTATCCCCTATCCTTTGGATAGGTGATAAGATGTCAAGGTGCGGCGTACCCCTTTCAGCATTCTGTAATTCTTGCCTAGCACTGAATTCTGGGATTTGTTATTGTTTTACCAGCACCTCTGCCAAGCATCTTTGGGCAGGCTGAAATATCAGTTTGCCATATGTACTGTAAAAGGGAAATCTCTTAATGTTTCTGTGTTGTGGGAAGCCCCTGACTGGATTCCAATAGCTCTAGCGCTCCCATATTTAGATACATTGCCTTATAAACAATTGCTCATAAAAACAACTGCAAAAGATAAGCAATGCTTGTGGGGCAAAAAGTAAAAATCATTAATGTACCACAATAAAAATATGAGACAGTTTATGATTTGACTATAATGCACATTAAAAGGAAAAATTAATCGTTTGAAATTGAATATTTCTCGGTCGGTACCATTGGGGGGACACAGAAACCGTGGGTATATGCTCTTGCCACTAGGAGGCACTGACACTATGCATACAAAGAAAAGTCGGCCCCTCCTGCAAGATATACCCCGCCTACTGACCCTGAGCTAATCAGTTTTAGCTTAGTTTCAGTAGGAGGCAGACACAGGTCTGGAGCTCTCCAGACCTGGTCTTCTTTTTTTATTTTATAGCTAGGGCCTGTTTTAGATTCTTTTCTCCTTTTTATTTTCTTGTTTTCAGGTGGGGGGTTTAGGAGCATGGCGCTACCTGTTCCCCCATATGCGGCTAAGGGGCACAGGGCATAAAGTATACACCGTTAACCCCTTCCCGCCAACGGCAAGCGCCTGGGGTTGCACCTTGGGTCCAGGTCCCCCTGTCCTTCCTGCTCATCCCGCTGTCTCAGCCTGACGTGATGCAGGTGACTATAGCTGGCTGAAGACATCTTACGTAAGTATGGTGGTGTACAGGGTGAGTATATCCCTCCCTCTCCACTCTCCCACCACCACTCTTTTTCTAGTAGGAGCCTCTCCTGTGGGGGGAATTCTCATTTTTCTTTATTAGGGGTTATGTGTAGTACGGGTGAGGTGTGTTTCTTGCAGCACTGGGGCTTTGGGGATTGTGGGGCAGTTTAGCTTCCCCTCCCCTTCTCCCTCCACAGCACTGCTTTCTTGCGCAGCGCTTTCTCTATCAGGGATGCCGGCCGCAGCTGCGCTGTGATCGCACGGCTGGCGTCTTTTTTCTTACTTTCACTTTCGCCTGCATTCGGCAGGCGCCGTGCATGCTGATTAATATAGACCGAGGCCGGGTCTTCTCTCCGCCCGCACCGGAGAGTGCAGCGGAGCTCCCATCCACTTCTGCTGCTGGCCAATGCCTACTTTGCGCGCGCAACAGGGGTCACTGATTTACCTATCAGCTCGGTGCGCGCGCTTGGGGGTCATTTTTCCCCAATGGGATCTGTCCTGAGACGAACTGCTAGCTGCTCCTCTCTTCTCTCCTGCTCCGTGGACCATATCGTTGCAGCTGCTCCTGGTCTCCTCAGCTCCGGCATCAGGGCACCTACAGCCGGCTTTCTACTCCAGCCTGCTTCTCAGCTCCAGCGGTGGGACACAGATCTTTGGTGAGATTGCTCAGTTTTATTTTTGCTGACTACTTTTACTAGCATATATATCTGACCCCAGACCCGAACCCCAAGCCGGACAGGCGCCTGTGGCCCTAGTCACCTACTATGCTTGTGTGGGCTGCAAGACCAAAATTGACGGTGGTTCCACTTAATCCACCTGTTCCGCCTGCTTCTCCAAGCGCGCTATTCTGTCTGTTTCTGTATCTCAAGTTGTTTCTCTGGAATGCATGGGGTCCGTCCCTCCCCCAGAGTGGGTTTCTTCCCTTACCCAGTCGATTTCTGAACTGGTTAGGGTCTCCAAATCAGTGGCTTCCGCCTTGGAGCGGTCTTCCCTGCGAACTTCTCCCACAGAGTCTTGTTCAGTATATCCTGACCCTCTATTCCAACACGCTCGCAAGTGCTCTAAAGTGATTGCCTTAGGCTCTTCTCTGGAGTCGCATACTCGTGATAGACACTCTTCCCATTGGTCTCGCTCCTCTTCCTCAGTTCACCGGCAGCCGTTCTCTGGGTGATCATCCCAGGTCCCCGACTCCTTGTTCCAGGTCTCACACACCTCAGTCTAAGGCTACCGCCGCAGGTTCCCACTCTCCAGGGGAAGTTGACGCCTTGTTGGACGTGACTTGGAAGCATCCGGACAAACGATTTCAGGGAACCAAGAAGATTCAAGCTCTGTTTCCTTTTCCTCCAGATCTGGTTTCCAAGAGGACAGTGCCACCTACAGTTGATCCTCCAGTCTCTCGCCTGTCCAAATTTACTACTCTGCCTCTAGCGGATGCAGCATCACTTAAGCATCCTGCAGACAAAAAGATCGAGAACTTGGTGAAATTTGCCTTTGAAGCGGCAAGTTTGTCCCTGCTTCCCACCTTTGCATCCACTTGGGTGGCCAAGCCTGTTTCGGTTTGGACTTCCCAACTGTGCCAGGGCATCCTGTCGGGAGCTCCGCAGGAGGACTTGGGAGATATTGCTCGCCAGCTCTCTCAGGCAGGTGACTTTCTCTGCTCAGCTGTCTTGGAGTCCGCTCGTTGCACGGCTTTTGCTTCAGGTAATTTGGTTGCCATGTGGCTGAAGGCGTGGCATGCAAATGCTGCTTCGAAGAAATCTCTAACAGAGTTACCTTTCTCCGGGTCCCCACTCTTTGGGAAGCAGCTATATGAAATTATTTCCGAAGCTACAGAACAAGCCTCGCCAGTCGCATTCCCGTCGGAAAGCGGCACCCTTTAGGTCCTTTGCATCGGGTCGCACTCCCAATCTCGGAAAGCCCCTCTTTTCTGGGACGTTTGGCTGGCTCAGGTTCAGGACTTCTGGGTACGGGACTTGGTTGATTTGATTTCAGTTGGTTGTTGGATAGAATTCGCTTCTATCCCCAGGGATCGCTTCTTCCGATCGCGTCCTCCTCGATCCCCTTCTTTGGCAACTGCTTTTCAGGTCGCTTTAAGTACACTCCTCTCTCAGGGAGTGATAGTTCCAGACCCGCCAGTGTTCTACTCGAACCTCTTTGTCGTTCCCAAAAAGGAGGGCTCTGTCCGTCCCATTCTGGACCTCAAGTTACTCAACCACCATTTGCTGCTCCATCACTTTCACATGCAGTCTCTCCGCTCCGTGGTGGCTTCCATGGACCAGGGGGAGTTTCTTTCGTCGGTGGACATCCGGGACGCCTATCTCCACATCCCTATTTTCCCTACCCATCAGTGTTTCCTTCGCTTCGCTGTCTCTGCGGGTCACTTCTAATTCGTGGCTCTTCCTTTTGGCCTAGCTATGACTCCCAGGGTTTTCACCAAGGTCATGGCGGCAGTGATTGCCATTCTTTGGAGCCGGGGGATTTCCTGGAAGTGAGTAGCCTCGAGGGAGCCGATAGTCTGTGGGGACAAGGTAATAAAAAATGCCTACCAGGTCTCTATTTAATGATGACACAAGTGACTTATGGGGTCACACATCGCTCAAAGACAATGATCAATTTGCTATAGCAGCAAGTACGTACTCCTCCCAGGAACATGATCTCGAATCACCCAAAGTGCAAGAAAAAGTGCAAACGTGTTACACTAAAAAAACGTGCACAAAGTATGTGGTCTATCGCAAGCCCTTCTCCAACAGACCTTACCCTTCACCTCCAGACCAAAAGGTACCTGCGAGGTTCCAGGTTCAATGTCCCTTTTCGACATTCCCTTGGATTCTTTTGCCCCCTCTGTTCAGAGGTCTCTTCTGTGGTGGCTCCATTCTCCCCTCCTTCGGGATCTGATGTTCCAGAGTCGCTGGTCTCCTCTGGAGGCTTACCTTCCCATGAACCTTCTAGAGCTCTGGGCCATCTTTCTTTGCCTCCTCCACTGGGAGATCCTCCTACAGAATCGGCCGGTCTGTGTTCAGTCAGACAATGCCACGGCTGTGGCATACATTAATTGCCAGGGCAGCACGCGCAGTTTCCCAGGGATGGAGGAGGTCTCAAAGATTCTGATCTGGGCCGAGACTCAAGCGAACTTGGGAAGCAAACGTTTTCAGCTGTTCTTTGGCGGATCCGTGGGAGTGGTCTCTCCATCTGGAGGTGTTTGCACAGATCTGCGATCTTTGGGGGACCCGGACGTGGATCTCTTTGCGTTTCACCACAACAGGCGGGTTCCCCACTTTGTCACGAAGACGCGAGACCCTCTGGCTCTGGCAGTGGACGCTCTGGTCATTCAGTGGTCTCCCTTACCTCTTTCTGCCTCTCCTGCCCAGGGTTCTGCGGAAACTCAAGGCGGAGGGTGTTCCCGCCATTTTGGTGGCTCCAGACTGGCCCAGGCGTGTGTGGTACACCAACTTAATCTGGCTGGTCACCGACGTACCGCTGCGTCTTCCACTTTGCCCCGATCTGCTCTCTCAGGGCCCTCTCTGCCACCCCAGTTTACGGTTGCTGCATTTGACATCGTGGCGGGTGAAACTACAGTTTTGAAATCTCGGGGATTTTCGTCCAGGGTGATTCGCACCATGCTTCGAGCACGGAAGCCTTCCTCCGGCAGGATTTACCACCGCACTTGGAAGGCTTATTTCCGGTGGTGCGAAGCTCTGTCCATTTCCCGGTCATGTTCTCCTTTGCGCGCCTTCTTGCTTTTCTACAATCTGGTTTAGATCAACGTTTGACTCTCAGCTTTCTTAAGGGTCAAGTGTCGGCTCTTTCTATTCTGTTTCAACGGCAGTTAGCTTCCAATTCTCATGTCCGCACCTATTTGCAAGGCGTGGCCCATAAGGCGCTGCCTTTCAGGTCTCCCACTCCTCCTTGAGACCTCAAACTGGTGCTTAGTGTTTTATCGGAGGCTCCATTCGAACCTCTTCGGGACACTTCTCTTCGCTTCTTTTGGTGGAAGGTTGCCTTTCTCAAGGTTGACTTCCATTAGGTCCTCTCCCCTCTTTTGGGAAATGTGAGCCATATATATATATATATATATATATATATATATATATATATATATACATAGCTCAGTGACGTGGTTCTGACCACTATACAAGGTTAGGTCTCCCAATATTGAAAAAAAAAGAAAAACTGGGAACCTTTAAAACTTCACTTTTATTTCGTCACTATATAAAACCATATACACAATTATTAAAAGTTCATATTGACCACCACCAGTATTATCAGACTTCTTTCTTTTTAATAGTGCTGTGTACTTCGATTGTCACGATCACTTTCAAAGAGTTTATAGTTGGTAGATGTTCACATTTCCCTGTTGTATCAGTTCATGAATTTTATAGGTTGCTCCACCCTTCTGGTCTCGTTGTTATGGGCGTATTCACATTAGTGGATTATTGTAGGTCCGTTATTTCCAAAGTTTGATTGGTCGTATTTTCTTCCTTCTTATTCTCATAGACGAATGTGTACGAGGTGCGTTCGTTACTTTCATACCATAAACGGACTTGTTCAACAATAGTTTTACTAGTTGTGATTAGTTGTTATCCATATGTTAGTAGATTTCAGTAATTTTATTATCTTCCATAGTATTCACATTGGTGAGTATGTACAGGATGCGTTAGTTACTTCCGCAGAAGTTAGTAGTAATCCATGTGTTAGTAATGTCCTGTCCCGGTACAGGACTTGGTCCTGTCCCTCTGTCTGAAGTCCCCTCAGCCAGAGTCCCTCCATGCTAGTAGGGCTCTCCTGGAGGGTTACCCCTAGTCGCCTCTTAATGCTGTTTATTAAATGTACATATTTATATATTTAATTCTAGTAAACCTCTGTATAGGACCTTAGACATTATGTGCCTTTAAATAATTTATGTTGTGCTATGGTTCAAGGACCTTTTGGGTCATGTGATATACCCATAGTTCCTGACCGGTTCTGCTGACCAATGAGCTTTGTCCCGCCCTTATGATATATAATGGGCTGCTGCCACTAAATCTCGCTCTTACCCTTGGGATATCAGAGAAAGTACATCTCAGAACAATCATCAATTCAAGCTAGGCCTGAAGCCTTATCTTCTGCAGCCACCAAAACATGAGTCATCCAGCTCAAAACTACTAAAATCCTGTGTGACTACTGCAACTTAATTATATCCAAATCCAGTAGCACAGTGGCTAGCAAGCAAAAGCTCATTGTTTTCAGAAGCCCCAGCAAAACCTGTGAGGAACCTGAACTACGGTCCTCTATACAAAGACTGTTCTGTTACCTACAGTTGCATAACATATGCAGTAAAGTTTTTTCCGGTTTTAATCAAATATCTGCTGTGGACATTGAATTATTTCTCCCTACCATTTCTGGGATGGTTGGCGGTAGGATCATCACTCTAAGGAAACCGCATCCTGGCATCACGACAACAAACGGTTAATACCAGCACCCTACATCACTACCACTCGCAACACCCCATTGCATCCTTCACCCCAGTCTACCACAAGTCTTTTGGAGTCTTACGAACAGGATACGGGTGTGTGCCTACAGCTGTTCAGCCACCATTATTGCAAGCAAGAGTACTCCCCCATTAAGAACTGTGCTAGAGACTGTGATTTATGTACTGTGGGGAATTTTCACATGCTGTGAATATCTATGCGCACAAAAGTGTGCACAAGAAAAGTAAGGGGGGGAGGCAAAGATTTGTTTGCTGCAGAGATGTGTAAAGTTCGCAGTGAAGCTATGCTGCGATCCTCTGGGCCATTCACTCCTGAAGGGGTTAATTACTTGCCTGGAAAGCGCACGAAAAAGTCACGCACTGCTCCGCGACCCACCCCTGGGTGTGGAAATCAAGTACATGTGTCGCAGCCGAAGTGGAATGCTGATTCATTGCTGGTGTTTGCCGGGGGACCGGAAGTCGGTGCTGGTGGTGATGCAATAATTTCACAAGAAAAACAATTATGTGCTTGGTTTTAGCGTAACTTTATTCTTTCATGAGTTATTTACAAGTTTCTGACCACTTATAAAATGTGTTCAATGTGCTGCCCATTGTGTTGGATTGTCAATGCAACCCTCTTCTCCCACTCTTCACACACTGATAGCAACACCACAGGAGAAATGCTAGCACAGGCTTCCAGTATCCGTAGTTTCAGGTACTGCATATCTCGTATCTTCCCAGCATAGACAATTGCCTTCAGATGACCCCAAAGATAAAAGTCTAAGGGGGTCAGATCGTGAGACCTTGGACGACCAATCCACTTTCCAGGAAACTTCATCTAGGAATGCTCGGACCTGACCCATAATGTGGTGGTGCACCATCTTGCTGGAAAAACTCAAGGAACGTGCCAGGTCTGAGCATTCCTAGATGAACAGTTTCCTGGAAAGTGTATTGGTCATCGTGGGCCAGTTGAATGACCCCCAAGGTCTCCCGATCTGACCCCCTTAGACTTTTATCTTTGGGGTCATCTGAAGGCAATTGTCTATGCTGTGAAGATACGAGATGTGCAGCACCTGAAACTACGGATACTGGAAGCCTGTGCTAGCATTTCTCCTGCATTGTTGCTATCAGTGTGTGAAGAGTGGGAGAAGAGGGTTGCATTGACAATCTAACACAATGGGCAGCACATTGAACACATTTTATAAGTGGTCAGAAACATGTAAATAACTCATGAAAGAATCAAGTTACGTTAAAACCAAGCACATCATTGTTTTTCTTGTGAAATTCCCAATAAGTTTGATGTGTCACATGACCCTCTTCCTATTGAAAAAACAAAAGTTGGATTCAAAATGGCCGACTTCAAAATGGCCACCATGGTCACCACCCATCTTGAAAAGTTTCCCCCCTCACATATACTAATGTGCCACAAACAGGAAGATAATATCACCAACCATTCCCATTTTATTAAGGCGTATCCATATAAATGGCCCACCCTGTATATTCTGAGAGACTTTCCTCTGGGATACAATGCATTAGCTAGAATACAAAATGATTGTGTGCCTTGATGTTCTGTTGTTTTCTGTTCAGGGTTTTGTGTGCCTTGATGTTCTGTTGTTTTCTAGTCATGGTTGTTGTGACTACTTTCAGGGTCTCTTAGGCTGTGTTCACACTACACAATTCCCTTACAGAATTTCTTCACTGAAAATAATCCTCAATCAAAAATTTTAATTGACATCAATAGGGCTTTTATTCTATTAGTATTCCAGGCAGTATTTTCACATGGACTTTCCTCAAATACTTGTGCGCCATGGGTTTTGCATGGAGAAGTAGAGGAAATTCAGTGAGTAAATTCTGCCTTGTGAACACAGCCTAAGGCTAGGTTCACACTGAGGAATTTGCACTTGTTTGCTTTGATTTTTTAGTGCATATTTTACACTTTCAGAGTTGTATTTGTGGTCCAGGCATGTAATCTGTGCAGATTCAGTCCTGAAATTCTGAACGGAATCTAGTGAGGATTTTCTAGGTGGAAATCACTGATGTCACGCCCCCTCCCATAGGCTTGCATTGAGGGGTGGAGCGTGACGTCACACGGGGGGCGGAGACGTGACGTCACACGCCGCCGGCCCTGTGGTCGCCGGTAATCAGTCCCGGAGCGAACACGCTCCGGGGACTGATTACAAACGGGGTGCCGCGTGCAAGATCACGGGGGTCCCCAGTGGCAGGACTCCCACGATCAGGCATCTTATCCCCCATCCTTTGGATAGGTGATAAGATGTCTAAGCACCGGGGAACCCCTTTAATACTTCCTTAAAAACTTAGCATTTTCCTAGATGTGAAGTAAATGTGAAATAAATGTTTAAAAACATGGTCTGTAGGGGTCTCTGCCTCTTTAATTTTGAAAATGAAACCAGGTATCTAAGGCTCTTTGGTCCTGACTACTACAAAGAAAAGGACCAAAATTCTGAAGGAAGGGGAGTGGGGGGGGGTGTGATTTTCTCTCTTCTCTGCTCACTCAGAACAGTGTATAATCCAGCTTTCAACTGTATGAAAACACCTGTGAGATCCAGACAAGATGCAGACACAGCTTGCAGCCTCGTCAGGAGAAACATTCACATGCACAGTGACAAGCAATACAGGGTGCTATACTATTATTTATATACAACATGGTTTCTCTTGTCAATTTATGAACTTATTTGTGTATTTGTACCATATAGGTTCCACATGGCTGCTTTAGAGTTATAAAAAGCCTGCACTTTTGTCACAAAGCTGTGAAAATGTAAAAATCTTTATTTTTTGGCACACAATGCAGGTTTTTCTTCTGTCCTTGCACCATATAGTTTCACATGGCTGTATTATAGTTATATAGAGCATGCATTTTGGCAGAAAGTATAAAAATGTTTGTTTGCAGACCTCAGGACAAAGGGGAGGGGAGGGGGAGGAGAAGAGCTAATCATACACCAGGGGAAATTTTACATATTTACAGATGCATATTATGTATCCAGGCCTTGGGGCACATTACTAAACTGATTTAAGCATTTTCTTACAGTAACGCTTTAAGATCTATTTTTTTTTTTTAGCTCAGATTTCCATATGAATTCTCTAGCAACCACATATTCTCTTGTACAATTGTTATATATATATGGCTCAGGGTTATCATCATGAAAATGCTTTTCCATAATCATCAAAATGATAGCAGTCATTTTTGTTTATGATGATAGCATAGTTCCAGTATAAAAAAAAAAGTGTTGTCACAGCGTACATAGTACAGAGCTTTGTACATAGTATTTTCAGTGTGTCTTAAAGATAACATTTAAACTATTGTTGAAATCATATTTTTATTTTAAAGCGTACCTGTCAGATTCTAAAAAAAAAAAAAATGGATATGTTTCTCAGTAGCTAATCCTGACCATGTACATCTACATGTACATTTTTAGGCCTCTATCACCTATATTTATTATAAAAATACCTCTTTTCATTAGCTCACAGTGTTAGAAATACTCTCGGGATGGGGGCGTGTCCATCCCTTGTGGTGCCGGGAGGTGATTGGTGTGTCTGCTCATGCAGTCTTTTCCATGACTAATCTCTTGTCCATGACTCATGGACAAGGCTGATGCTGCTGCAGGCCTGGTTAGTGTCCCAGTAGGCATGGGGACACCTAGTGGTGGAATTTTCAGAAGTAATTTTCTTTATTAAATATTCAAAAACAAAAAAAAACACAATCATATTACACAAGGTCTTTATTTTTTGGATATGACAGTGCCCATTTAAACATATTTTTTAGGAATTTCTGGTGATTTTTTTTCTTATTTTTCCTCCTGCAGTTTTCACTCTGGCCCCAGTGATACAGATAAAACTTTTCAATAGTCTTTTCCTTATTGTTACATGCAGGTTACAAAACACAGGTCAATAGTATCATCCTCCAGTCTATACAGTGTTTCTGAAAAGCATATCTCTAAATGCTGTTAAAAGCAGCACAGCCAAGATGGCTATATATTGGTTATCTATATTTGGCCTTGGTAGTGTCTTTGGACATATAGGCCCTGATTTACTAAGAGTGGAGTGTAGGTTTCTTTGTGGGTTTTAATACCCTACAATTTTTTTTCCACGGTATTTACTAAGGTTTCCCTACATTTTTTACCTTTCCCTACATTTAGCTTTTTTTTTTACACATGCTCTGAACTACCGGGTTTTCCTCAGCTCAAATCCACCACATTTTCTGTGGAAACCTTAGTAAATATGTTGGGTTTTGTGAAAATGTCGGGAACACGGCCCTTTTTGGTGACCACGCCCCCTTTCCCCGACGGCCATGCTCCTTTTTCAGGTTTTCTTAGTGAAATGGAGAGTTAGTCCGTTTTTTTCCAATTCGGGCGCAGACAGAATTTCTGGCGCAATGCGCCAGAAACTGGCACGCAGCCCGACAAAACATGTCGGGTTTGCAATAGTAAATGAGGGCCATAGTATTTGCAGAGTAAATCTTAGCTGGGTTCACATGGCAGAAAATTTTGTGACATTTTTAACTTTACATGTGCTTTTTCAGCCATAATCAGAAAATAAGCAGTTGTGAAAACCGTGCAGCCATTTTCCCCCCAATTTCTAACAAAAAGCGTGTGTAAAATTCAATACGTGGGCAAATGTTATGCTGTGTGTACCCGGCCTAACACTGTAAACACTCCTATAAAAATTTGCTGTTAAAGGGGTACTTTGTGGAACTAAACCCATAGCCCATCCTTTCCCTCTCACCAACCTATGTATTTGTCTAAATATCATTAATTAGCTATATAGAGCAGTTTCCCTCTTTCAGCTGTCACTAACATGCAGGGAGTGAGAGAAATACATAATTCTCAAATCTACCTTTTCTTGGTGTAAACCCCTCACTGAGACCTAACCCCCACCCTTCAAGACAACACCACATGATGATTTCTGTCTGGTCTAGGGATCTGGCTTCACAGGCACACCTCCCCTTCCTGTGTGAAGTTTTCACTACACCCGCAGAGAAGCCCAGTGAAGATTGTGCTGCTCTTTTCCTGTGAAGATCTAATCACTGACTGCTGCCATTCAGAGCACAACATAATTTATTGCTGGAGGAAGGATATTATGAAAGAAAAGACCTGTACAGTGTGCAGTGTGAACATGGGCACAGATAGTGAAAGCAATTGGCAGGCAGCCATTACACGGAGCTGCACTAACTTCTGGGAGTTGTAGTCTGGGCTGCAAGCAAGGAAAAATAATATTTAGGAGATAATGGGCCAAAGGAGCTGCCAAAACCACATGGATAACAACAGGGGACACAAAACAGGTATTGCGGTGGCTTTGGGGCATTTTATTTTTCTTAACTTCCCTGGTGTAACCCTTTAAGTTATTCAACACTAAATGTAAGAGGATACAGTTAATGTTCATAAAGTCTTTGATATGGCATGATGATGATATACAGGTATGAATAAACTCACAGACTATAGTGGATTAAAACACTAACAATATTTCTTAATCACACAGCTTGTGTTTTTATCGTAAACCCTGTTTCTTCATCCTTCTTCCTATAGGCATTTCTAGCCAATATTGTCAATAAAAATGTCTCTATGATTAGTAGATGGTAGTGCATCACTGTAAAAAGACAAAAACATAAAATAAGCACTATGTTATTACAGATACATTAAATAGACACAAATGCATTAGACACTATGAGGTGATCTATCAAAACCTGTGCAGAGAAAAAGCTGACCACTTAGAAACCATAGCAACCAACCACATTGCTTCTTTAATTTGCAAAGGCCGTTTTAAAAAAAAAAATAGAGAAGCAATTTGGATTGGTTGCTATGAACAACTGGCCAACTTTACCACTGGACAGGTTTTTTTTTAAATATTTTTATTAAACAATTTTGTAATACAAAAGCAATAGCAATCATATACTGTGTAACTGAAAGGTATACAAAAATAAAAGAAAAAATACACTGCTCAAAAAAATAAAGCGAACATTTAAACAACACTAAGTCAATCACACTTCTGTGAAATCACACTGTCCACTCAGGAAGCAACACTGATTGACAATTAATTTCACATGGTGTTGTGCAAATGGAACAGACAACAGGTGGAAATTATAGGCAATTAGCAAGACACCCCACCAATAAAGGAGTGGTTCTGCAGGTGGTGACCCCAGACCACTTCTCAGTTCCTATGCTTGCTGGCTGATGTTTTGGTCACTTTTGAATTCTGGCAGTGCTTTCACTCTAGTGGTAGCATGAGACGGTGTCTACAACCCACACAAGTGGCTCAGGTAGTGCAGCTCGTCCAGGATGGCACTTCAATGTGAGCTGTGGCATGAAGGTTTGCTGTGTCTGTCAGCGTAGTGTCCAGGGCATGGAGGCGCTACCAGGAGACAGGCCAGTACATCATGAGACGTGGAGGAGGCCAGAGGAGGGCAACAACTCAGCAGCAAGACCGCTACCTCCGCCTTTGTGCAAGGAGGAGCACTGCCAGAGCCCTGCAAAATGACCTCCAGCAGGCCACAAATGTACATGTGTCCACTCAAACGGTCAGAAACAGACTCCATGAGGGTGGTATGAGGGCCCGACGTCCACAGGTGGGGGTTGGAGCTTACAGCCCAACACCGTGCAGGACATTTGGCATTTGCCAAACACCAAGATTGGCAAATTCGCCACTGGCGCCCTGTGCTCTTCACAGATTAAATCAGGTTCAAACTGAGCACATGTGATAGACATGACAGTCTGGAGACGCCGTGGAGAACGTTCTGCTGCCTACAACATCCTACAGCATGACCGGTTTTGGCAGAGGATCAGTAAGGGTGTGGGGTGGCATTTCCTTGGGGGGCCGCACAGCCGTCCGTGTGCTTGCCAGAGGTAGCCTGAATGCCATTAGGTACCGAGATGAGATCCACAGACCCCTTGTGAGATCATATGCTGGTGCGGTTGGCACTGGATTCCTCCTAATTCAAGACAGTGCAAGACCTCATGTGGCTGGCGTGTGTCAGCAGTTCCTGCAAGAGGAAGGCATTGATGCTATGGATTGTCCCGCCCGTTCCCCAGACCTGAATCAGATTGAGCACATCTGGGACATCATGTCTTGCTCCATCCACCAATGCCACATTGCACCACAGACTGTCCAAGAGTTGGCGGATGCTTTAGTCCAGGTCTGGGAGGACATCCCTCCGGAGACCTCATAAGAAGAATGCCCAGGCATTGTAGGAAGGTCATACGGGCACATGGAGGCCACACACACTACTGAGCCTCATTTTGACTTGTTTTAAGGACATTACATCAACGTTGGATCAGCCTGTAGTGGGGTTTTCCACTTTGATTTTGAGTATGACTCCATATCCAGGCCTCCATAGGTTGATATATTTGATTTCCATTGATAATTTTGGGGTGATTCTGTTGTCAGCACATTCAACTATGTAAAGTATTTCATACGATTAGTTCATTCATTCAGATCTAGGATGTGTTATCTTAGTGTTCCCTTTATATTTTTGAGCAGTGTACATAAGCACCAACAAAAAACAATAACAATAGAGTCCCATGCGAGAAGACAATAATCACAATAAAGGCCATCTCAGGAATCATATGCATTTTCTGAAGACACTGGCTGCCCATTATACATATCTCAAGACAATACCCTCCCCCTGTGCAAACCTCACACAGTTAAAGGGGTATTCCGCCCGTGGCATCTTATCCCCTATCCAAAGGATAGGGGATAAGATGTTAGATCACCGCGGTCCAGCTGCTGGGGACCCCGGGGATCGCCGCTGCGGCACCCCGCCATCATTACTGCACAGAGTGAGTTCGCTCTGTGCGTAATGACGGGCGATACAGGGGTCGGAGCAGCGTGACGTCATGGCTCCACCTCTCATGACATCACGGCCGATCCCCTTAATGCAAGTCTATGGCAGGGGGCGTGACGACCGCCACGCCCCCTTCCCATAGACTTGTATTGAAGGGGGGCGGGCTGTGACATCACGAGGGGCGGAGCCGTGATGTAACGATGCTCCGGCCTCTGTATTGCCCGTCATTACGTGCAGAGCGATCTCTGATAGCGGGGTGCTGCAGCAGCGATCCCCGGGGTCCCCAGCAGCGGGACCCCGGCGATCTGACATCTTATCCCCTATCCTTTGGATAGGGGATAAGATGTCTAGGGGCAGAATACCCCTTTAAGGCTGGGGAAAGGGGAGGAAAAAGAAAAGCCCCACCTCGACTCTCTGGTGATCTGAGAAAAAAACACAGTTGTGGGGAAATCAGAACAGTTAGTCATCGGGTAGTTTTAGGGCTCCCAGGGTTCCCTTCAGCGATTCGAGAGTATACCACATTGTATGTCTAAAAGGACGGACTATGGCAGCAATCCCCGGAGAGTCGTAGTGAGTCACAATAAAGGAATGCCACTTCTGTACCTGAATTGCAATGCCGTTCGGCATCCAGCCTGTCTACACCTAAGTAGACTTTCAACTGCGATATCAGCATTGTGATATCTGGTGTCTGGAGTCCAACAATTTAGTCAACCGGCATCTAAGCGCCACCAAAAGTACCACATGAATAAAACTGGAAACGGTCTCCTCCCTCCCTGGCTCCCCCTCCGGTGGGCACAAATGGGTGTGAATGGAAGAAGCACCTTCCAATGAACTCGGACATAGTCTCGCACCATCCGCCAGTAGTCAGCCGTGAAGGGACAGTCCCAAATCCAATTATACAAATTTGTCAGTGGGGAATTACACTTGAGGAAGCTAGTAATTCTATCTGGGAAAGAAGGTGAGTTAAAACTGTACAATGCAGCGTGAGACAGCTTAAGTTTTCCTCCATCTTTCATTAAGGACTTGTTTACATACTGCCCCCCAGCCCGCCAAGATAGTGGCATGTATATCAGTGTTACCTGTCCATCACTCCCAGGTTGAATAGAGTTTCCCGGGACTTAGTTTGAGGAGACGAGGACGGCAGGCTAGGTAAAGTGATGAAATAGAACCCCCCTGTTCCGGGCCTATGATATCATCTAAGGAATGAGAAGTAGCTTCATGTATGAGGTTCCAAAGTCTAGAGGAGCAAAAAGCATGTACCTGGTGTGCATGAAGTAGGTGCCACTGGGGAAGATTAAAAACGGCAATGATATCCCTAGGTGCTAACCACCTACGAGTGTCCCTATTCATAAGTGTTCCCAACGTGGTCACACCCCTTGCCTTCCACTGGCGTAACCAGGAGGAGGAACAACTCAGAGGGAATTCTGGGTGATCGCTAAGGGGCATGTGCATTGAAAGAAGCAAGGGAAGGCCAAAAACCTTCCGTACCACCTTCCAGGATATAATCGTGTCCCTGAGTAATATTGAACCTTTCACCTCTGTTGGTAATTTTGCTACGTGTGTAGCAGTGCAGAAGGAGACCATGGCGCAGCCAGTGCCCTCTCGATCCTCAGTTTAGAGAAATAGGTAGAACCATGGATCCAGCCCATTACATGGCGAAATAAACATGCCAAATTGTAGTCTCTGATATTTGGAAGTTGACTCCCCCCTCTGCCCTACATAGCATAAGCTTCTTTAAAACTATGCGTGGGCGTTTGCCCTGCCACAGGAAGCGTGTAAAGGCGGAATGTAGACGACAAACATTGTTTTGTTTCATGAGAAATGGAAGGGTTTGATGGGGATATAACAGGCAAGGGAAACTAAGCATCTTAATGAGATGGCATCGACCCAGAAAGGAGAGCGGAAGGTTCTCCCTTTTTTCAATTCCGAAGCGATTCGCCGGAAGAGGGGGACATAGTTGAGTGAGTAGAGCGTGTCAGTTGTGCGACCTATGTGAATGCCCAGGTATGTGATGGAGGAGGTGGATACCCTCACCTCCATATCCCCCACAGCAGACAGCCACCTAGGTGAGGCAGAACCCAAGGGCAGCAACACGCTCTTTGAAGCGTTGATCTTATATCTCGTAAATTTCCCCACCACAAGAAAAACTCAGTAATTTTGGGGACAGCACTCCTCGGATCGCTAATATAGAGAAGTATGTCATCTGCAAACATGGATAACTTAAGTTCCTATGAACCTACCATAATACCCCTATATAAATCCGATGTGATCAAGGAACGTGCCAACAGTTCAATTGCCAGGTCTAATAACAACGGTGACAAGGGACAGCCTTGGCGCGTACCTTTCAGTAGAGTGAAGGGAGGGGAAAAATACCCAGGGTATAGACTCTGGCTGTGAGACCATCATAGAGGATATAAAGGAGCTAAAGTGACCTGTTACCCCGAACTTGTTCAGCACCAGCCTCAACCAGTCCCACCGAACATTACCTAAGGCTTTTTCAGCATCAAGTGTGAGTAAGGCGGGGTGGAGCATCGGTTGAGACTGGTGTCGGACAGGGACTGGAAGGAGAGGCTTTCCAAGAACTGAGCCCCCTCCGCAGTGGAGGGCGTGGAATATAACTCAGTATAATAGGAGCTCAACACAGTACTGACCGAGCGAGGATCGCTCCGGATTAGACCCTGAGAGTCTTTCAATGTTAATACGTGAGCCGATGCGAAGGCACCTTTAGCCAGTCTGGCCAAAAAACGGCCAGACTTATTGCCATGTTTAAATAACTGTAGTTCAAAATTAGATCTATATATGCGTTCCCTTCTATCCAGCCAAAGTTCATAAGATGCCTTTGCTTTCTGCCAAAGGAGTTTATGGGTCGGAGTGGGGAAGTCAACAAAGCGGGAGTAGGCTGCTGCGAGGGTCGCGCTAACTGCCGCATGTCCCTCATGTGTTTTTCGTTTGAGGAAACTGTGGTACACCATGATTTTACCCCTAAGCACTGCATTCGCTGTTTCCTAATATAATATGGAGTCATCTGCGAGTGCTGCATTGTCGGTCTCAAATTCCAACCACCACCCCGCAGAAGGTCTATAAATGCCTCGTCCTTAGTCAAGTAGGACAGAAATCTCCATAGGTAATCAGACCCTCTAGGGCACGATGGCAAGAGTTCCAAGACAACTGGGGAATGATCCGAAAGAATTATGTCCTGAAAGTCCACTGTGCCCAAACGAGTACATAACAGGGAATTGACCAGAAAATAGTCAATACGTGTCCATGAGCCATGCGTGTGCGAGAAACGTGTGTACTCACGGCCCTCTGGGTGGAGATGACGCCAAGCATCCTGCAAACCTGTCTGAGATAAAAAGGTGGAGAACTTTGTCACTTGAACAAATGACCACTGGCGGTGTATAGGAGCCCTGTCGGTCCACAAGGGGGTCCACCGCCGAATTCAGGTCCCCTCCGAGGACCATGAGCGGTCCTGCCGATCGAGCTAAAGAGTCTGCTAAGGAAGCAAAAAAAAAAAAGAATGATAATCACCATTTTGGGCATAAACATTAAAACCAGCATATGTCTGTCCAGAATGTTCTAATTGAAGATGGGATTAGTGCCCCTCAGTGTCATGGTCATGGGAGAGTATGCGATGGGCGAAGGATTTGTGAATTAACGTCAGGACTCCAAATTTACCATCAACTGAAGGGGAGCCCAAAACCCAGGGTTGGCTAAAACTACAAAGGGGCGACAATTCCTAAATTTATTGCAGGATAATTGTTACGCCGAGCGCTTCGGGTCCCTGCTCCTCCCCGGAGCGCTCGCGGCGTTCTCCTCTCTGCAGCGCCCCGGTCAGACCCGCTGACCGGGAGCGCTGCACTGACACTGCCGGCGGGGATGCGATTCGCATAGCGGGACGCGCCCGCTCGTGGATTGCATCCCAATCGACTTACCTGTCCCGGTCCCCGGCTGTCACGTCATGGCGCGCGCGGCTCCGCTCTCTAGGGCGCGCACGCGCCAGCTCTCTAAGATTTAAAGGGCCAGTGCACCACTAATTGGTGCCTGGCCCAATCTGTGTAATTAGCTCCCACCTGCTCCACGCCTTTATAACCTCACTTCCCCTTCCCAGCATTGCCGGATCTTGTTGCCTTGTGCCTAGTGAAAGCGTTCCTGTGATTGCCTTACCAGTGTTTCCAGACCTTCTGCTGTTACCATTGACTACGAACCTTGCCGCCTGCCCTGACCTTCTGCTACGTCTGACTTCGCCTCTGTCTGGTCCTTCTGTCCCACGCCTTTCTCAGCAGTCTGCGAGGTTGAGCCGTTACCGGTGGATACGACCTGGTTGCCACCGTCGCAGCAAGACCATCCCGCTTTGCGGCGGGCTCTGGTGAATACCAGTAGCAACTTAAAACCGGTCCACCGGTACGGTCCACGCCCATCCCTCACTGACACAGAGGATCCACATCCAGCCTGCCGAATCCTAACAGTAGATCCGGCCATGGATCCCGCTGAGGTGCCGCTGCCTAGTCTCGCTGACCTATCCACGGTGGTCGCCCAGCAATCCCAACAGATCGCCCAACAAGGACAGCAGCTGTCGCAGTTGACCATCATGCTACAGCAACTTCTGCCACAGCAACCATCTCCTTCGCCAGCTCCTGCACCTCCTCCACAGCGAGTGGCCGCTCCTAGCCTCCGCTTGTCCCTGCCGGACAAATTTGATGGGGACTCTAAACTCTGCTGTGGTTTCCTGTGTCAATGTTCCCTACATTTGGAGATGTTGTCGGACCAATTTCCTACAGAACGGTCTAAGGTGGCTTTCGTAGTCTTCTGTCTGGAAAGGCCTTGTCATGGGCCACACCGCTCTGGGACCGCAATGATCCTGCCACAGCCACTGTCCAGTCCTTCTTCGCTGAAGTCCGTTGTGTCTTCGAGGAGCCAGCCCGGGCCTCCTCTGGCGAGTCTGCTTTGCTGAACCTAGTCCAAGGAAGTTCTTCTGTAGGTGAATACGCCATCCAGTTTCGTACCCTCGCCACTGAGCTAGCCTGGAACAATGAGGCCCTCTGCGCGACCTTCAAGAAAGGCTTATCCAGCAACATCAAAGATGTACTGGCCGCACGAGAAATTCCTGCAAACCTGTCTGAACTAATCCATTTGGCCACGCGCATCGACATGCGATTTTCTGAAAGACACCAGGAGCTCCGCCAGGAAAAGGACCTTGATCTCTGGGCACCTCTCTCCCGGAATCC